>NC_057861.1:40063750-40376875 GCF_019393635.1 Dromiciops gliroides | reverse complement strand
TCTAAGTCCTTCAAATAATTTTCGGATTAACTTATGTCTAAGCATACCTTCCCTATCTTGTATTTGCAAAGTCAATTTTTAAACCCAAGCACATGACTTTATTTTAATGCTTATTAAATTTAGTTTATTAGCTCCTTAGATTCTAGGATTCCATTTCTGTTACTTTTCAGATGTGTGTTCTTGAATAGATTATTTGACTTCTCTAGGCTTCAGGGTCCTTTTCAGTAAAAATAAGAAATATTTTTCTAGATGGCACCCGATGTCCCCTTTCTAAATCCTATTAAACAAACATCTGGTTTAATACTTTACTTGTATCTCCTTTCTGCATTGATTATGATTCATATTACAATTATTTCTGTCTTTTGTTTCTTATTAAACCTGAGATAGTTGAAGGAAGGGACCATGACTTACTCATCTTGATATCTCTCTAGCACAGTTAACTATGCCTTGAAATTTGTCAATAAATTTTTGTGGTATTTTAAAAAATATATCCATAAATAGATAGGACATTTGCAAGGCAGCTACTATTTAAAGTGTCTCTTCATCTCACCCAAATCGTGCTCCTCTTATCACACAGGTTATTCTGTTTATACCATATGTCTATGCTGGACTCACCTTGTGTATGTGTTTTCTTTTGTCACCTCAGATTTTGGGGTGGTATGTGCA
This sequence comes from Dromiciops gliroides, assembly GCF_019393635.1. Lineage (NCBI taxonomy): Eukaryota > Metazoa > Chordata > Mammalia > Microbiotheria > Microbiotheriidae > Dromiciops > Dromiciops gliroides. Next base: position 40,376,209 of record NC_057861.1, on the reverse strand, counting down.
GCTCAAGAGTTTGAGTCTTAGTTGACACAACTAGGAAGAAATGAAAGGTTATGACCAAAGTGCTGTGGGTTTTTTAAAATCAGAGCATCTCAAACTAAAAATGTAGCCACTTTTCTGCTTCCTTTCTCATGTGGCTTATATCCAAATACCGAAAGGAGAGAACTGGTACACCTGTGCTAATCTCTTTCCTCACACCAGGGAAACTATTACATGTAGGTTTTTAGAGCCTAAACTTGAGCTAGTTGACATGTAAGCAGTGCCAACTCTTTAAGAGCCACAGGGGCAGAAAAGGTATCCAGAAGGTCCTTTTGAAGCAAAACTTTGTCTGCAATTCACTATGAGAGATAATCGCCTGTTGGAGCACTGGGCACCCCATCCTTCTACCACATTGTTCCTATAGCTCCCTATTAATGACAAAATTCCAAACTTATGGCATAAACAGAATATGCAGTCAATTTCACTGTGTGATTACAGGAGAACTGAGAATATCCTTTTGTCCTCAACTTTCCCTTCCCCAAAATCACTAGTTCAATAATGTTAGAGAGGTACTTAAGTTCCTTGAGGGCAAGGACTATCCTTTGCTTCTTTTTGTATCCTTAGTGCTTAACAGTGCCTGGCACATGGTAGGTACTTAATACTTGTTTATTGGTTGATTGACCCACAAAGCTATTATTAATCCCTGTTAGCATTATTATTTCAGCACCATGGTCAGTAGTCATGTCAAAGCTTAAGAATGATGGATGGTTCAGCACCCAGTTTGTGGATAGTATCAAGCCTTGCAGCTTCCTCTACAATATATTTATTACTCAGGCTATTTAAAAACAAAGGTTTGTACTGGGGCTTGGTAGTTATAATTAGACCAGCCTATGTTTATGCAATGTCAATCACATAGTGAAGGTAAGATGTGCGTTAATCTCTGGGGCAGAAGGGCCCTGCTATATGCCTTTCCCTGCTAATTTTGCATCTTTTCCCCATTGCACTGATCTATCATCCTATGACTTATAATCTTATGATCTATGACCCAGGGGATGTAAGCCAAAGGAAAATATGTGGGTCTGCATGTCTCTTCCTCTGGTGCTTGGTGTCTTTGTAGCAGAACTTGGTACCTTTCCTATATGGCAAGGGGTTAGTGTCCCTGTTAAGGCTTAGCATGAGTGTTTTAAGAGGCCAGGCATAACAACTAATGCATTTTAGTGTGAATTAACTTATCTAATCTTTCCCAGTGTGACATCTGGACAATTAACATTAGGGCCTAGAAAGAGATGGGTGAATATTCATATCCAGTGCTCAATTACTATCTGGAATTCTGGTCAGGTTTGACTAGCAGAGAGGGGAAGTGAAGGGAGGCAGATGTGATCCTGTTTTTCCTTTTAAGGGGACATAAAGAGAAAAGATTCTAAAGACTTATCTCATTTGCTTCACAGGTTTTCCGAGTGCCTATTCTGCTCTGGGAAATTCTTCTTTTGCACAGTGAGGGGATGTACAAACAGCCTTTTAAAAATATTTTGTTGTTCCTTATCCTAATTGACTGATCTGAAATTCACTCTGAGTTAAAAGAAGAATTAGTTGCTTGATGATACTAGTTATCAGAATCACCATCTATTTTTCTCCCTTCCCTCTTCCCTGAACTGAGTTGGCAATCAGATTATATCCTAAAGCTCAAATATTGGAATAGCCCCTGTCATTTTCATCCTCTCTATTTTGCTTCTCCTGATGTTTCTATTTTTAAAGACTAAGCTATGCAACTCATTTGCTTCCTGCTAAAGTGAGGCCCCCAAGCTGAGGGCTCATAAATGCAGCATTGCTTTTTAACTTTCTTGAACATGTTACCTCTTCATTTCATTCTATAAGTCTGTAGTCTAGAGCTTTTCTTTGCTAGAAAAACAGGCTATCTTTTCATTTTATTTTATTAGCACAAGTCATCCCATTCAAATCTGTTTGACAGTTTTATAAAGAGTACCTACTGTGGGGGCCGCTAGATGGTGCAGTGGATAGAGCACCGGCCCTGGAGTCAGGAGTACCTGAGTTCAAATCCGGCCTCAGACACTTAACACTTACTAGCTGTGTGACCCTGGGCAAGTCACTTAACCCCAATTGCCTCACTAAAAAAAAAAAAAAGAGTACCTACTGTGTACCTAACCCCATGATGTGGGGAAAACAAGAGTAACCTTCAGGGAGCTAATATTCAGGATGCAGAGAATGGACACATATCAGAGAGGCAAGGCAGGCAAATGAGATGCAGCTAGCTGGGAGCACAAGTGAAGTGCTAGAAGAGGCCTAAGAGGCCACGGGTTCCAACCACCTAATTTCAAAGATAAGAAGATTGAGGTCTCTGAAAATTAAATAACATGCTCAAGATCACAGAGTTAATAGACATTAGAGACAGGATTTGAATCCAAGTCAATTAAATTCAATAAACATTTATTAAGTGGCTACTGTGTGCCAGGTATTATGTTAAATGCTGGGGATACAAAAAGAGGTAAAAGACAATCCCTGCCCTCAAGGAGCTTACAATCTAATGGTGAAGAAAACAAGCAAACAAATATATGCAAAGCAAGCTATTTACAAGATAAATAGGAGAAATTAACAGAGAGAAGGCACTGGAATTAATAGTGGTTAGGGGATGCTTCTTGTAGAAGGTGGGATTTTATTTGGGAATTAAAGGAGGCCAGGGAGGTCAGTAGTCAGAATAGAGGAGAGTGTTCCAGACAAAGAGGAGAACTGGGGGCAGCTAGGCGGCACAGTGGATAAAGCACCGGCCCTGGATTCAGGAGGACCTGAGTTCAAATCCGGCCTCAGACACTTGACACTAGCTGTGTGGCCCTGGGCAAGTCACTTAACCCTCATTGCCCTGCAAAAAACAAAAACAAAGAGGAGAACCAGAGAAAATTCCAGGAACTTCGAGATAACACATCTTGTTCATGGAAGAGCCAGGTGGCCAGTGTCACTGGATTGATGAACATATGTGTGAAATTAAGGTGTAAAAAGGCTGGAAAGTTAGAGTCAGTGATTTTTTCCACTGTACCATGCTCTCTCCAAGATCACAGGATAGCAGATTTAAAGCTGGAAGAGTTCTAGGAGATCATCTAGTCTGACTTGCTCATTTCCCAGAGAATGAACTAAGGACCAAGGAGTTGGAATGACTTGGACAAAGTCACAGAGATAGTAAAATTCCCTAGTTGAAATTCAAACCCAGGCTCTCAGCCTCTAAATCTAGCATTTTCCCCACTCAGTATTGGGAGTCCTACTGTAATACAACCAGTTTTGGAGATTTGCTTTTGAACCTCAAGACAGCTCTTCTTCAATTAAAACTTTTAAACATGGCTTTCAAACTGAAGAGCCCTTAGATAAGTTTATAAACTTCTGAAGAAGGCTTCAGATTACTATTATTTTTAAACCACTCTTAAATTGGGACTCATGTTCTAACTACAAGGTAGTTTGGTAGCACAATAGATAGAGACCTGGAATCAGAAAGATCAAAGTTCAAATCTGGTCTCAGACACTTACTAGCTGTATGACCCTGGACAAATCACTTAACTTCTGTCTGCCTCAGTTTCCTCAACTATAAAATGGAGATAATAATAGTACCTACTTCATAAGGTTTTTGTGAGGATAAATTGAGATAATATTTGTAAACTGGTTCTCACTATGTGCCTGGCACATAGTAAATGCTTAATGAGGCTTATTTCCTTCCTTCCTCCTTTCCGTTCCTTCCTTCTCTTCCTTCCCTTTCTTTCTTTCTTCCTTGCTTCCTTCTTTCCTTTCCTCCTTCCTTTCTTCTCTCCTTCATTCTTTCCTTCCCTCCTTCCTTTCTTCCCTTCTTCCTTCCTTTTTTCCTTCCTTCCTTTTTCTTTCCTTTTCTCTCTCCCTCCTTCCCTCCTTCCTTCCTTTCTTCCTTCCTTCTCTCCTAATCAGACCAGTCTTTGTCCTCTTTCCAGAACATCATGCTCCTTACTTTTGCTCACATATTTTCCCTTTGTTCCTCCTTAATTTTTCTATAACCACGTACAATTCTACTTTTAAAGCCTAGTGCAAATCCTGCCTCTTCAATGAAGCCTTTTCCAAACTCCAGTCTATATTAACCTTCTTCTTCCCAACCACCTGTAGCATCACCTGTATGTACACATCTTGGTAATTGATTCTATTCAATTTAGAACTTATGCATTTTTATTTGTTTTGTTCTTTAATTATAGCATCTGCAGATAGTTTATCTTAGAAAAATGTGGGCTCATTGAAGTTAGTGACTATGTCTCATATTTCTTCTATATCCTCCTCCTCAGCACTTAGCATAGTGCTACCTTTCTCACATTATGTTCTGTTACTCCCCAACACAAATCTGTAGCACAGAGAGTTTGTCTCTTCACTATAATTCATTCATTCATTCACTTAGTCATTCAACAAACCTTACTAAATGCCTGCTCTATGAAAAGCACCGTCCTTGGAATTGACAGCAATGCAAAGTTTATATGAGACATATCTGCATTTTAATTGTAGGATATGCCATAAACACTAATGATAATTATAATATTTGTGGTTGTTCAGTCATTTTCTTTTGTGTCCAACTCTTTGTGACCCTATTTGGGGTTTTCTTGGCTAAGATACTGAAGTGATTTACCATTTCCTTCTCCAGGTGATTTTATAGATGAGGAAACTGAGGCAAACAGAGTGAAGTGACTTGCCCAAAGTCACCCAGCTAGCAAGTGTCTAAGGCCAGATTTGAACTCAGGAAGATGAGTCTTCCTGACTTCTGGCCTGGCACTCTATGATTCAAAGCAAGTTGCTATGAGATGTTAGAAAGGGAAGGTCTTTACCAATCAGGAATGTGGCAAAAGGATTCCTGGAGCAGATTCCATTTGATATGAGCTTTAAAGAGTAGGTCAGGGGACAGCTAGGTGGTACAGTGGTTAAAGCACCAGCCCTGGATTCAGGAGGACCTGAGTTCAAATCTGGTCTCAGACACTTGACACTTACTATCTGTGTGACCTTAGGCAAGTCACTTAACCCTCATTGCCCCATATAAAAATAAATACATAATAATAAAAAAAATAAAGTACAAAAAGAGTGGGTCAGAATCCAACAAGACAAGAAGGGAAGAAGGGAATTTCAGGCATAAGGAATAGTGTGAACCAACACTGAGGGGCAGGAAAATACAGAGTTGTTTGGGCATAGAGTTTTCCAGTTTGATTGAAGTGTTGAGTGCATGGAGGGAAATAATAGGAAGTAATGTTAACAAGGTAGAGAAGAACCCAGTGTTGGTAATAATAATGATAGATAACATTTATATATTGCTTTAAGATTTACAAAGCTCATTACATGCATTATCTATTTAATTTCACAACAACCCTGTGAGGAGGTGCTATTATTATCCTTAATTGAAACAGGCTGAGGAATGTTTAGTAATTTGCCCGGTCACACAGCTCATAAGTATATGAAAGAGGATCTAAATTCAGGTTTTCCTGACTCCCATTTCCGCAGTCTGTCTACTCTGTCACCTAGATTAAGGGGGATCTTGAATACTACTAACTGATGTGGTGCAGCTAGGTGGTGCAGCAGATAGAATGTCAGACCTCCGGTCAGGAAGGCTTACCTTCCTGAGTTCAAATATGACCTCAGACACTTACTAGCATGTGTGACCCTAGACAAGTCACATCACCCTGTTTGCCTCAGTTTCCTCATCTGTAAAATTAACTGGAGGAGGAAATGGTAAGCCACTCCAGTATCTTTGCCAAGAAAATCCCAGATGGGGGTCACAAAAAGTTCAATACGACTGAAACAACTGAATGATAACAAACCCCTAAATATGTCTCTGAATATTCCTACATCCACAATTTTGTTCTCACCATTTTGAGTGTTCCCCTTTTCTTTTCCCCATCACTGTTTATCCACAATTTTTTCCTTTAAGGTCCATATCATCTTACTAGCTTCAGGAAGCCTTCCAAGACTACCCCAGTCCATAGTGATTCTTCTCTCCTCTGTACACATATAGCACCTTCACACTGCACCTTTCTTCATGTGCTTCACCTATGTCGCCTTCTTTGTTATCCTTTTATTAACATATGTCAAAAGTGCCCCAGGGATATGTACTTAACCCTGTGTTGAAGATATTTATAGTGACTTGGATGGAAGTATAGATAATATATTTATTTAATTTGAAGCTGCCACAAACCTAGGAGAGATAACTAACACATTCAGATGGAAGAGTCAGGATTCCCAAAGATCTCATCAGGAAGGAACCTTGGGACAAATCTAATGAGATAAAATAGAAGAATGACAAGTCTAAATCTTATACAACTTCAAAAAAACCCACCAGATTTAATGAATAAAAGACAAGTGAAGCATAATTAGGCAACAAATTCTACACAAACATTTGAAAGTTTTAGTGGACTTCAAGTTCAGTTGGGATCATTGGTGTAATATAGAGGTTAAAAACACAAGATAATTCAAGAAATCTTTTGAAGATGAAAGAGTAAATAGAAGCAGAATAGGCCAGGTCTCTCACAACTATTCCATCAGGGGTTAAACAAAGAGCAAGATATTTGTTTTGCTTTTAACCAAATAAAACAAATTCACACTTTAGCCATATTGGAAAAATATCTGACTCATTCTGCACCTCTAGTCCACTAACTCCACCATGAGACAAAAGAACTGCTTCATCGTCAGTCATTTGAGTTGATAATCGGTCCCTGCTTTAATCAGAGTTCTGAAGTCTTTCAAAGTTATCTTCCTTTTTAACATGGTGGTCATTGTGTACATTTTTTTCTTGGTTCTGTTTATTTTGTTTCAGTTCATACACATCTTCTCAAATTTCTCTAACTCCATTTTCACATACAATTTGTTCAGCCATTACCCGGTTGATGAATACCAACTTTCTTTTTAGTTCTTTACTACAACAGAAAAGGCTACCATAAATATATTTGCACACATAGGTACTTCCCCTCTGTATGCATGAGATGCAACAGAGTAGGGATCAATTCTAAAGTAGTGATATTGTTGAATCAAAAGGTGCACAATTTAGTGATTTGGGGGGGTATTGATCAAAATTGCTTTCTCCAATATATAGATCCATAAACATTTCAAAAATCTAGAGGAAGGTCTTCCATACTCTGAGGTGATCTTATGTGAAGGAATTATGGGAGCAAATGGACAAGAGTCACACATGAAGGGTCAGTGTGGATGGTGTGTGATCTGTGATGATAGAGGGGTCGCCCACATTAAGAAGATCAGAGATCCTTTGAGGCATTGAAATAAGGATGTTAATAGACAAACTGGGATGATGCTTATCTTTCTTTTCTTTTCTTTTTTTGGGGGGTAAGTGACTTGCCCAAGGTCACACAGCTAGTACGTGTCAAGTGTCCGAGGCCGGATTTGAACTCAGGTACTCCTGAATCCAGGGCCAGTGCTTTATCCACTGCATCACCAAGCTGCCCTTGCTTATCTTTCTTGACTCCAGGTTTTGTCCTTCTGACAGGAGGAAGTGTGTGTGGTAAGTGTGTGTGTGTGTGTGTGTGTGTGTGTGTGTGTGTGTGTGTGTGTGTGTGTGTGTGATACAGACCATTCAAATGTGTATGTCTCTCTTCAAGCCTGTAAAGGTATGTGATTTTGTGTATGCAAGTATGTGTATTGTACATATATGTGAATATATGCAAATGTGCATACTTGTGGGTATGTTTTGTGTGGGTGTGTAACTGTACAACTATATGAATGCATGAAAGTTTGTTGTCTGGTATTTTGGTATAGATGTGTGTATCATCCATCTCCTCCCCTTCACTCACCCAACATCAATCCTGGTTCAGACCTTCATCATTTAGAGTATTACAATAGCCTGGTAGCTCGGCTCCCTGCTTCCAATCTGGCCCCTGACAATCCATTCCTCTGCACAGCACAAGTCTGCTCATGTCATTTCCCTACTCAAGAACCTTCTTTGGCTCTCTGTTGCCATTAGGGTAAAACACAAACTCCTCAACTTGGCATTTAAATTCCCCCAGATTTAGGGTCCCCTTCCAAGTTTTATTCACCTTATTACCCTTCATGCACTTTACAATCCAACTAATTTGGTCTACTTGCTGCTCCCCAAACTTAGCTTTCCATCTCCTGCCTCCAGATCTCTGCCTGTGCTGTTTTCCATGCCTGAAATGTACTTCCTCCTCACCTTGACATCTTAGAAATGCTAGTTTCTTCCCTATCTGAGCTCAGGTGTTCCCTCCTATGAGAAATGTTTCCTGATGTCCGTGAATGTTAGGATATTACCCCTCCTCAAATATTTATAAACATACTCATGTTTAACTGTTGGCATCCCCTGGGAGAATGTAAGTTCCTTGGGACTGTTTTGTTTTGTTAGTATGTCCCCAGTTCCTAGTATAACATCTTTTACGTAGTAGTACCAGCAGTAGTAGTAGTAGTAGTAACAACAACAGCAGCTAGCATTCACATAGGAGTTTAAAGTTCATAAAGGCTTTTACATGTTATCTCATTCAACCTTCACCAAAACCCTATTATTCTCAATTTCCATTTTACAGATGAGAAAACCGAGAGGGGTTAAGTGACTTGCCCAGGGTCACACAGTTAAGTGTCTGAAGCAGGATTCAAGTCTTCCTGACTCTGTCCAGTTGTCTATCCATTGCACCACCTTGCTGCTTCTAAAAGTGCTTAATAAAGCCTTGTTGGGATGGATTTGACTGGTGTGTGTGTGTGTGTGTGTGTGTGTGTGTGTGTACCCACGTGCATCTTTTTTGCTTGTAATGCTTTCTCAGTCTGTTAGATTATCATCATTCCCATGACATTTACAAAGCTGTTTGCAGGGGCACAAACAGAGAATCATTTTTGATTCAAGATGATGCTATTTGAAATTCAACTCCCTGTGATTTCCTTTCAAGGTCAGTAAGCTCAGCCTTATTACAAGCCATTTTCTTTTAAGATGCAGGCTTAGTTTAAACTCCAGAAGCTATGTACAGGTTTAAAGCAAAGTCTCCCTCCTTGGGCTCACCCAACTCATGCACTGTAGAAAACAGCCCTCCATTCAAACTATGAAGAGTGGGGCAGCTAGGTGGTGCAGTGGATAAAACACTGGCTCTGGATTCAGGAGGACCTGAGTTCAAATCTGGCCTCAGACACTTGACATTTACTAGCTGTGTGACTCTGTGCAAATCACTTAACCCTCATTGACCTGTAAAAAAAAACAAAAATGAAACAAAACCAAAAAAACTATGAAGAACCCTGACCAGATGTTGGAGGAAGACTATGGGGTCCATAGACATTTATCTTTTTTGTTTTTTTCACAGCCATTTATCTTAAATTTGGGCTTCCCTCTTTAGAAGGCTGAGGACAGGATTTATATATAACATGATCTTGAGGGCCTTGACAATCAATTCCAAATGCCAAGGCCAGGAGAGAGGGCAGAGGACTGTGTAAAGGGTGTATTAGTTTAATTTACAAGGCTGGAGGGGCTCATCAGAGAGCCCTTTACAAAGGACCAGCCTTGGTGAGAGCTTGGGGTTGCTGGCTCGTGTCCTACAGGGGTTCCCCTCCTCCACAGCCAAAGCAAGGGGAAATGATGTGCTGTGATGAGCTTACACACCGGTCCAGTGGAACAGAAGGAAGTAGCAAGTATAAAAAGCACAGATACAGCGTTAAATGAGACTATATTTAGAGAGTGAGACACAAAGATGTGCCATGCTACCAGAGGAAGCTTAGCTTCTCCTCTTGGGATTTTTAAGAATGGAAAAGACACCATGTATCGAGCTAGTGAAACCAGATGGTGTCAACCATTGACGAGAAGATGGGCGCATGATGACCTCACAACACATAGTAGAAAGAACACTAGGTTTGGAATCTGGAGACCCGAGTTCAAAGCCTTGGGCAAGTAATTTAACCTCTCTTTCTCATTCCTCTTCTTTAAAAAGAGAGGATCTGGGGGCAGGTAGGTGGTGCAGTGGATAAAGCACCAGCCCTGTATTCAGGAGGACCTGAGTTCAAATCCAGCCTTAGATGCTTGACACTTACTAGCTATGTGACCCTGGGCAAGTCACTTAACCCTCATTGCCCCACAAAAACAGAAACAATAAAGTGTATTATAAGTACCATTAAAAAAAGAGAGCGGGTCAGGCAACATGATCTCAGGTCTCTTCTAACTCTAAAGCCTATTCCTCCAGTGCTGAGCACAGGTTAGATACTTAATTCAGGACATTGATGAATAGAAACCTTCAGCTTGGTACTTAAACCTTTCATCATTTCGCTTCAGCCTTCCTCTCTGGGCTTATTTCATGTTACCACCTTTTATTTACTGGACATTCCCATCAAATCGGTCTATTAGCTTTTCCCTAAACTCCAAATTTCATTGCCTGCTTCTGTCTTTGCACGGAAAAGATACTTAAATAATAATTGCTGAATGAATGAATCAATAAATGCAGACTGTGGTTGTAACAAGAAAAGATATGGATCGTCTGGCTGTTGTGCTGGTTGAGTACTTATAAGTAGCATGATGATCTATGAAACTTTAACGGATGCAACAAACATTTATTATGCGGCTGCTGTTTATGTAGACAGAGCAATTTCTATATAAGTAATATGACAAAATGAATCCAGGTCAATGAGCACAAAATGTACCCACAAATATAACTCGAGAGGGCATGGAGATTGGGGTAGGGAGTGGTGGGAGAGGGTTGTGTGGGAGCTTTTTATTTAATCTGAATATTCTTGTTAACTAGGTGCTAAGATCCATTAGAATATATGGGTTTTTTAGGGAGGACTAGCACCTCTGGTGTGAGGGCTTGCTGAGCCCTTTACGGGACTCTTCATCCCCTTTGATGTCCACTTTCACCCAACCTGTGGCTCCAAGAAGCTGTACTATGTGCAGCAGCCTCTCCCTTTAACTGTCTTGGCAGAAGGGCTAAAGCAGGTTGAGCGAAACTGACAGGTCTCAGATCTATGGGTGAGTTAGGGTGATGTCTACCCTAAGCATGTGAAGACTTCCCCCAGTGAAATGGGCAGATGAGAATTATTTGGTCTAATAGCTATGAAGGCAGCTGAAGCAGGTGCTATGAAGCACTTAGAGTTTGGTCAGACATCAAAGACTCCAAGGTCATCCACTGCATCTTGGGCCATCACCAGTCTTTTTTTTTTGTGGGTCAATGAGGGTTAAGTGACTTGCCCAGGGTCACACATCTAGTAAGTGTCAAGTGTCTGAGGCCAGATTTGAACTCAGGTCCTCCTGAATCTAGGGGTGGTGCTTTATCCACTGCGCCACCTAGCTGCCCCCATCACCAGTCATCTTGAATTTTGTCTTCCCACTGGACCTCAGTGACTCTGGAAGAGAGAGTGAGGTTAATGACTTAGTGCAACTCTGCCTCACTTAAATCCAATTCACTGACAAGTCAAGACAGCATCCTCTGATGTCTTTGGTCCTCTTCAAAAAATGAAGGACAAGGGGACAGCTAGGTGGCACAGCGGATAAAGCACTGGCCTTGGATTCAGGAGTACCTGAGTTCAAATCCAGCCTCAGACACTTGGCACTTACTAGCTGTGTGACTCTGGACAAGTCACTTAACCCTCATTGCCCTGCAAAAAATGAAGGACAAACAATACAACACAAAGCAGTTGTGTTACCATTGGCCAAATATTTATCCCTTTACAGCCTTAGTTTTCTTACCTGTAAAATGAGAGTAATTATATTTGCAGACCTACCTGTTGTGGGGAAAGTTAGCTAAGTGTGAAAAAGTTAGAGAAATGTGAGCTATTACTTTATAGGTCTTATTCTCTGAAGTTGGATCTGGGATCTTGCACAAATTAATTTCCACTTGGAGTTGAGCCCTTTTGAAATAATGATACTTTTAATCTCCCCATCCCATTTATATTGATTTTTTAATGGTTAATCTTCTTGCAGTGGCTAATGCATGAGGCCATTGACACGGCCTCAAACTATAATTGAATTGGGCTTTTTAATGCAATTTGTGTAACTAGGCTGGGTTTTGCTGCATGCCTAACCAAGGATGCAAACAAAGGTCAAGGAACCAGATTAAATGTCGTATGGGTGGTAAGATCCATTTGAGATAGTTCTAGTCCAGGAAGATGATAGAAAGTCTTCTTCCTTACAGAACTGGCTTCTATCACTCATCTGATGGTCTTTTCTTTTTCACTGAAAAAAACACATTTTATTGCAAAACACAATTGATTGCAAAAATCTTACAAACTGACCCTTGCTTTGGCAGATACAAGGGCTAATTTTCTCCCCATCCCTCCCCTCCCCTCCCACCCTGATTTTGAAAAAAGACTCCTTTTGAGAAAATAAAGCTGTGCGGACCACATGGGCACATGATGTTCTTTTTTCAGAAATGGATTGGACTACATGGCTGCTAAGATCCATCCACTCTAGCTCTGAAACTCTCAGAGTCTATGATAGGGTCATTCTGTGCCCTCCAACTCTAAACCCAATCAACATATTCTGTTGGAGGAGTCACTCATATTGGTGAAATCACAGGTCCATTCACAGATCAAAGAATTGAAGTGGAGGCTCTCTTTGTTGTTGATCAGTTGTTTCAGTCGTGTCTAACTCTTTGTGATTCTTTTCTTGGCAAAGATACTAGAGTGGTTTGCCATTTCCTTCTCCAGCTCATTTTACGGATGAGAAAAGTGAGGCAAACAGGGTGAAGTGACTTACCCAGGGTTACATAGGTAATGTCTGAGGCCAGATTGTAACTCAGGAAGATGTCTTCCTGACCCCAGCCTGGCATTTTATCTACTGTGCCACCTAGCTTCCCCTAAGGCTTTCTACTGTCTTAATAACAGTAATATCTATATTTGTTATCTCTCCACCATCTTTCTATAGTCTCTCTCTTTCTCAGTATCTCTTGACATATATATTTTCTCAGGTTCTCTGTCTCTGTCTGTCTTCCCCTCCCCACCCCCATCAAAGCTCATCAAAGGCAGACCTGAGATGTCTAAATCTCTCCCCTCCCCCCTCCCTCTCAACCATAATTGGCTCCCTCAGGTGAGAGCATGACAAATGACTTTTATCCCTCATGATTATGTACTTAGTGTATGATTCTGGGACTGGCAGGCAGATTGCAATTTTAAGTGATGCCTTATCTGAATTCTCAAGGTATTTATTGAGTATCTTAGAACAGTGCTTGGCACGTAGTAGGTGCTTTCTTATTTGAGCAATGAGTGCTTATTGATTAACCTATTTCCTCTTGGAATCCCAGTTCCCTTCAAGGCTCAGTTCAGGTGTCACTTTCTCAACATGAGCCTTTTCCTGATCCCCCTATTTATTATGAAATGAATGAAAAGTCCAAAAGACAAAGTTTTTGGGCAATTTACAATCGATTTATTGATTTGGCTAGCAGATAATAAATAAATTGAGGTCAGTGGTTCTCTCAGAAACCAAAGACCCCACATGGAGGCCACTTGAATGTTTAAGTACCTCTAGAAAAGGGGTAGTCCCTGAAGGGTAGAAATCAGCTCTGATTGGTTAATACCTAATGAGAGAATGAATATTATAACGAGGGGTGGCCTTATTCTAATGAGGGACTGGAAGATGTGACTCTGATCATGTCAGAGCTCTTGGACAAAGAGACTCATCTCACACCAGACCACTTCTGTCTTCGGCAATCTAGACAAAGGGATCCATCTTCACCCAGTCTTACCTAGTAGAACAATGGGCTGGAATTCACCTAGATTAGATGCTCTTTATCCTGTCATCAGAAATAACCTCTCCCAGTTGGGCAGGGCCCTGCTCAAGATTGAAAAGAACATCTCTTTGTCAGCCCTGTCCTTCATAAAGCCTGGGCTTTGAATGAGGAAATGAAGAGAGGATCTTTGGGTCTCATATATAAAATTGGTTATTCATATAATAAGAAAATAGTCATTTTCTCAGTCAGTCCCACTCCCCCATTACATCTTATATATTTTGTATTTACTGATTTCTGCACATTTGTTTCCTTCTAGTAGAATGAGAGTTCCTTGAAGGCAGGGACATTTTTTCCCCCTCTTTGGTCTTTGTATTTACCACTTAACATGGTGCCTGGCTATACTAGACATTTCATGAATTTGTTGAATTGAATTAGAGAATGCATTTAGGTGGCTGGTGTAATTTTAGGATCATTTCTACCAGGATCAGATTGGCCTGGGAAAAGGCCAGAGACTTTGTGGTCATCTGTGCGAGGCCTGCCCTTGATCTCATGGATTTCTGTAGAGTGTTTTGGGGGGCCTGTGTGTGGAAGAGGAGGCTGCCCGCTGTGAGAAATCATTCCAGGGGATTCAAAGTGTTGTTCTTGTCAAATGAGATAATTGGACTAAAAGACCTCTGACGTCTCTTCCTGCTCTAGATCTAGGGTCGCAAATTATTTGTCCATGGTCACAAAGCCACCATATCAATGAGTAAAAGTGGTAAATCTTGGTTCCAGGTAAGAAAACAAAGCCTTCTAATAGTCAGAGCTCTTCTAGCTTGGAATGGGCTGGTGTGGGAGGGTCCCCCTCATAGAAGCATACATTTAGGGAGGAAAGGAACATTAGAGATCATTTAGTCTAACCTAGTCATTTTACAAATGGAGAAACTGGCAACCAGAGAGGCAGTCAGTGTCAGAAATTAGAACATTTTTCTCTGACTAAGAGCTGGATAAGGCTTCAGAGATAATGGTGTGCAGCCCTTCCATTTTGCAGATGGGGAAACTGAAACCTAGCGAAATGAAAAGACTTTCCCCAATGGTCCAGAGACTAAGAGCCAGAGCCAGAATTTGACCCCAGGTATTCTAACACCAAATTCAGTGTCTTTCACTAGGTCTTCAAGCAAAGGCTTCATGCTCCTCTTTAGGGATGTCACTCAGAGGATTCTGGGTCAAATGTGGATTGGGATAGAGAGCTTCTGAGGTTAGTTCCAACTCCTGAATTTCTGGGATTAGAACCTGGGCCTCACCTCTGTGCCTTACATATCATAGGCACTCAATCAATGTTCAGTTGAATTGAATTCATGAAAATATTCCAGAATCTTAGGGTTGCAAGTGTAGAAGCCTAGGAGTCATCTATTCCAACCCAGGGCTGAATAAGGATCAGAGGACAATATCTCTGACAAGTCTTCTCCAACCCTATCTCAAAGAATTGAATTGTGGGATGTCTGCCTTCAGAATGGGCAACTTTCTACTCTCTCTACCAGTTAGGAAAAGAGGATTGGATTTACAGCTAGAGAAACCTGAGTTTGAATCCTGCCATAATCTTTATTATCTGTGTAAGCCCGGGCAAGTCATACCACTTTTCTGAGCTTCAGTTTCTTCATCTGGAAAATGGGTTATCCCAACCCTAACTTTCAGGGTTTCTGTGAGAGTCAAATGAAATTATGTATGTTAAGTAATCCATAGATATTAACACACCATATAAATGCTAATTGTCATTGCAATCATATTTGTTGTTGTTGTTGTTCTTCTTCTTCTTGTTCTTCTTGTTCTTCTTCTTCCATGCTGGCAGACTCAGCCTAGGCCAGGGGCAGTCACCACCTGCCAGGTTGAGTGCTTAGCTCAGCTTGCTCCCTCTTTCCTTCATAGTTTCTGTGATTAGCAGGCTATTTATTTAGGACTGGGCTGACACTGCTCAGATGATAGAGATGCTTTCTTCAAACCTTGCAATGCCAGGGAACTCACATGCTCTCATGCAGTTCAGCAGTTAATTTTCAGTCACTGATGAGTGGCTATCAGCCCATGCGGTTGATTAGAAGAGAGGCATTTAAAGTTATAATTATGATGGGGGAGGGAGGAAGACTGACTGTAGTTGTAATCCTGAAAATAAGCTTTTGTGATGTAAGGCTTAGTGTGGAAGAAGTCATCTGTAAGGCATAATTGTTCTCCAACCACTTAAAGGTTTGTCCCTTGGGTTAAGGATCAGGTGGTATAATCTGGCTAATTATTTAGCATCCTATCTCTGAAATGGGGAATAATAGAGGAAGAATTAGGTCCAGTTAATGCTTTGGAGAGCTCTTTAATTATGATGTCACATATCTGTAATTCAGAATAATCAATGAATTGAAGATGGAAGGGAAATGGAATGGTTTAGGAAAACAAGGGCTTCCTTTCCCATGTTATTGAGGACAAAAAGTGTCTTCTGTTCAGCCCATCAGAAGCAGCAGGGGGGTATTTGAAAGAGAGCTGGATTTGTAGTCAGCTCTGGAAGATCTAGGTTAAAATCCTGTCTCTGACTCATATTATGTATATGACTCTGGAGAGAGCACTTGAAGAAACAGTGTGGTGTGATGAATAGAGCACTGAGTGTGGAGTCAGGAAGACCTGGGTTCAAATCCCACTTCAGACGCTTACTAGCTGTGTGGCCCTGGACAAGTCACTTATGTGTGTGCCTCAGTTTCATAATTGAAAAATGACAAGTTTGATCTCAATGGCCTCTGAGGTCCCCTCCTACCCTAAATCTATGATCCCATGACTTTACAGTGCTCCAGGCAACTCTCCTAGGCAACGAGCTTCTGAGAAGTTGATCCTGACTGAGCCTGGGAAATCAAATGTCTGGACATGGATCTTCACAAGATTTCATTTAACAAACATGTATGAAGATCCTAATATGTGCCAGTCACTTTCTAGGTATGAGGCATATAGATGTGGATTTTCACCTGTCCTTATTATTGTTATTTTTTTGGGTAAATTGTTTTTTCAGTTGTGTCTGACTTTTCACGAGCCCATTTGGGGTTCTCATGGCAAAGATACTGGAAAGGTTTTCCATTTCCTTCTCCAGCTCATTTTTACAGTTGAGGAAAGTAAGGCAAACAAGGTTACATGACTTGCCCAGGGTCACACAGCTAATAAATATATGAGGCCAAGTTTGCACTCCGGAAGATGAATCTTCTTGGCTTTGGGCCAGACACTCTATCCACTGAGCCACCTAGCTGCCCTTAAGGAAATTATATTGTGGAGTTTATAACACACAGCAGGGCTAATAGCCAGGGAATACAACTTTGAACTAGGCATTTACAAAGGGTATTTGATGGTCACATGCTTTTGGTAGCAATGATGACTGTGATTTGATTCTTGTTTCCAGAGCAAGGGATAGAAAACAGGGGGTGGGTGGATGGGGTGTGGTGAAGAGGGTAGTAGTGGTGGTAACAGGCACAAAGGGTCAAGAGACATGGCAAGGCATCCCTGATAGCTAAGCCCTGGTGTCCTGGTGGGTGGCTGAATTCTGTCTACGACTAGCTAGTTATAGAGGTCTGAGATGGGTATCGATTCATGCATTCTCAGTCTTCAATGTCTTGGGACAGCTTAGCCAAATGGTTAGTCTCAAAGCTAAGAATAGGACACCCAGGCAATTTCCCCAATCTCCCATGGGAAAAGAGAATTCTGGAAGTCTTGGAGGGTCATTGTTTCTGATGGGTAGGGACAGTCAATGACAAGGTAGATGGTGGAACATTTATGCTGGCTGGGCCCTGGCATTCCAGTGGGATTTTATAGATTACTTGCTGATCTACACTGGGAGATGGAATGTCTTTACCAGTAGTTCCCCATGCCAATTGAGTCATAGCCCCAGACAATCTACATCAGAGGGCTGCTACAAGAGTTAGGTGATGTCTGTAGAGTGCATTGTAAACTTTCAAGATCAATTTCAATATTAGCTATTATAATCATTCCCATGTGGGTCCAACAGGCTATGTCCTGGCATTCCAAGAGAAGGCAGAAAAAGATAACTAGATGACTATCTAGGGAAAGCTACAGGCAGAGAGGTAAAGAACATTCGATTTGATCTTGGAGGGCCTGTGTTCAGATCCTAGGTCTTTTTTTCTGGGTTCAAATCCTGTCTCTGTCACTTGTTACCTCTGGGGCCTTGGCCAAGTCTGTTAATTTCTCTGGGCCTCAGTTTCTACATCTGTAAAATGAGAGAATTGGATTCCTTCCTAGGCAGCTAGGTGGCACAATGGATAGAGTGCTGGACCATTAGTCAGAAAGACTCATCTTCCTGGTGTGTTATTTAAATTATTGGGTCACCAACTGTTTTTAGCTAAATTATTGGTGTGGCTAGGCTGGGTTTTCTAAAATATTTGCTACTTATATATTAATGGCTATTCATATAATAATGGCTATTGTACCACTTTAGGCATTTATCCTTAAAATATATTAAATATTAGAAGATTATTGATCACATGGCAGTTAACACAAGCCGTAACATTGCCCCCCCCCCGCCCCCACACCATATTTCTAAAAGAGAGAGAACATGTCCTAACAGCCTACCCTGTCCTCAGAGGGGAGTGCTAACCAACCAATAGCAGGTCAAAGCCTAGAACGTGTTCCAAGATGGTGCAGGTAGGAGCCTTGTGTGTTCCTGACTTTTATCCTCTTGATAGAGGCATGTTGCTGCACACTGATCAAAGCTAATTGACTAGCATCATTCAATTCCATTGGTTGACATGACTTGAGGGTGGTCCATATTAAAATGAGCTCTACCGTGATGACATCAGGGTCTACTGAAAGAGACAAAGTCCAGATAGGTGGGGCATAATACTCTCAGTTCACTGAGCTAATCACAAAGAGTATTTCTCTATTCTTTGTACTCCCTGCACAGGATTAGAACTCCCTCTTAAAAATTGGCCTCTTTAAAGTGGGGGTGGGGGAAGAGAAAGGGTCTCCCCCCCCAAAACCCATTATTAATAATGATTTTTTTCTCACACTGGGTTCAAATCTAGCCTCAGATACTTACTAGCTGTGTGACCCCAAGCAACTCATTTAAACCTTGTTTGCCTCAGTTTCCCCATCTGTAAAATGAGAGAATTGGATTAGTGGATCTTAGTTTCCTTCCCAGGCAGCTAGGTGGTGCAGAGGATAAATTGCCAGGCCTGGAATCAGTAAAACTCATCTTCCTGAGTTCAAATTTGGCCTTAGCCCCTTACTATGTGACCCTGGACAAGTCACTTAACCCTGTTTGCCTCAGTTCCCCATCTATAAAATGAGTTGGAGAAGGAAACCCCAAATGGGATCACAAAGAGATGAAAATGACTGAACAACAACACTATATAAGATAAGACTGGAAAATGACTGTTATACCAGGGTGTAGAGGACCATCCTTCAAAGTCAGGAAGACTTGGTCCAGGGTAGGGTCAGTTTTCTGTCTAGCATCATAACATCCCCATTACTAACTAATGTCCTCATTCCATGTCCAGGAGCAAGCATGGGGATGGTGGGATGGGTGCAGAGGAGAGGTAGAAGTAGGGTATGCTGAGATATATGAGGAAGAAGAGCTCATCCTTACTGGGTTGGTGGGTGGAAGGAGTCAAGGGGAGGTTTTACAGATAGGGTGGCCTTTTAGCTGAATTTGGAGAGATGGGAGGTTCTTTAGTAGGCAGAGACCAAGAGAGCAAATCTATTGTCTGAGAGGGGGGTGGGTATGGGTAGAAAGTGTGCCACAGTGGAAAGAGCCCTCCCTGGTTATGGGGCCATGGTTCAAATCTCACCTTTGCTGTCTCCTGCATGGCTGACCACCTCATGTACCTGTCCTTCAATGTCCTCATCTGGAGAATGAAGGGGTTGGATGTGACAATTTCTGAGGCAAGATCTATGATTCTTTGAAAGGCTCAGGAGAGGGGAGAGAAGAGGTTGAAAATGGTAGAACTGGGGGCAGCAAGGTGGCGCAGTGGATAGAGCACCAGCCCTGGAGTCAGGAGGACCTGAGTTCAAATCCAGCCTCAGACACTTAACACTTACTAGCTGTGTGACCCAGGGCAAGTCACTTAACCCCAATTACCTCACACACAAAAAACAAACAAACAAAAAAAGAAAATGGTAGAACTGGTAGAATGGTCACATTAAGTTAGATTGGAGAAATACACGAAGGGAGGGAGGTACAATAAAGCTTTTCCAGTCATGAGACAACTTAGAGAAGGAGGATACAATTCTGGGGACAGTGATTGGAGCTGTATGTTGGCTATACCCCCAAACTCAACAGTCTAACCAGCGCCACTCCCCATCCCAATCCTTTACAAATGTTCCCAAACAGATGCATTTCTTTGTGGGAAACCCTCTAAGAAAATAAATGTAAGATTAAAGAACACATAGAACATGGTTTTTAATTCTAAATAACAACAAATAGAGAAATGAAATGAAGAGAATTTAGGTCTGATCATGTTTGGATTTTCTTAACATAGAAATTCTCAGGTCCTGCTTAGGAATTCTATCAGTGTGTTTCACACAGCCATGCTTGCAGCTGGGTCTGGCATGGCCATGAATGCAAAGTACTGAGGGACCCCCAAAGGGTTACCTAGACTACTTAACTAGGCTAGGGTCAGCACATCTGAATAATTTTCTCTACTCATGAAGAATTTCCCAGTAGCCATCACAGGGGCAGTATCACCCAGGGGAAAGAGCAGAATCTGAAAGTTACCCCCTGCTTGACTTTTGACAATCCACTTGACTTCCATGGGCCTCAGTTTCCTCATGTGTAAAATCAGGAAGGTTCTTCCAACTCAAGGTCTATGGACTTCCATGCACCGGCATGCTTCCTCAGGGGGCTCTCATTGTGCAGAAAATGTCTTTCCAGAAAATGTCAGAGAACTCTTTTAGCCCTAGTAATCGATGCCAAGGGAACAGAATGACCACTCTCTGTTCCCTTTTACATGATTGCTTACAGAAATAGTCTTGAGCGGCTCTGTTGATTTGCATTTTTCTTTAATAGGATATTTCTGGACTTGTCTGTTGTTGTTGTTGTTTTTAAATCTGCAGAAGATCTTGTAACATTGGCCAACTGTTTTTGGTTGTTGTAATATTCCCACTGGCGCATTCCCAATCAGCAGAGTTTGAAGTGCTTATCATCTTTGCTCGAAGGAATGTACATTTCTCCCAGGAAATATGGGCAATTTGGCAAGCTTCCAGTGACTGGCATATAGTAGGTACTTCAAACAGAAAGGCAAGAGAATAAGTATGTATTAAGTGCCTACTATGTTTCAGGTACTGTGCTGAGTGCTTTTAGAAATATTATGCCATTTGATACAAGAAGTCTGGGAACTAGGTGCTATTATTATCTCCATTTTGTTGTTCAGTCATTTCAGTTGTGTCTGACTCTTCATGACCCCATTAGGGTTTTCTTGGCAGAGATACTGGAGTGCTTTGCCATTTCTTTTTCCAGCTCATTTTATAGATGAGGAAACTGAGGCAAACAGTTAAGTGACTTGCCTAAGGTCACACAGCTGGTAAGTGTCCGAGGCCAGATTTGAATTCAGGAAAATCATTCTTTCTGACTCCAGGTGCAATATTCTATCCCTGTGCTACCTAGATGCCTCATCCTGATTTTACATATGAGGAAACTAAGGCAAATAGAAGTTATGTGACTTGCCCAGGGTAATACAGCTAGTAAGGGTCTGAGGTCAGATTTGAACTCAGGTTTCCCTGAATCCAGGCTTACTGCTGTATCTACTGTACCACCTTCCCTCCATTAATTATTTCCTATTTATCCTACATATAACTTGTTTGTGTGTATTTGTTTGATTATCATCTTCCCATTAGACTGGGAGCTCCTCGAGGGCAGGGAAATATTATTGTTTGTCCTTTGTTCTTGAAGAGGACCATGACAGATATCATGACTTGCAGTGAATTGGATTTAAGTGAGAAAGGGCTGTGCAAAGTCACCAGCCTCCTTGTCTTCTGCAGAGCCATCTGGGCCCAGTGGCAAGATATATTATCAGGATGACTGGAGATGGCCCTGGATATTTTTAAGGTGACTGGGGTTAAATGACTTGCCCAGGGTCACATAGCTAGTAAATGTCTGAGGGCAGATTTGAACTCAGGTCCTCCCAACTTCAAGGCCGGTGCTCTATCCACTGTGCCCCCTAGATGCCCCACTAGAATTAAGAGGCCTTGTAAAAGGCTTCCTGTAGAAGGTGGGATTTTAGTTGGAACTTGAAGGATGCCAGAAAAGCCAGGAGGCAAAGATGAGGAGAGAAAGCCTTCCAGCCTAAGGGTGCAGGCAGAGATGCCTGTGGAGCCCAGAGGTGGAGTGTCTTGTCCATGAAACAGCCGGGAGGCCAGTGTCACTGGACGAAGGAGGATGTAGGGGGTATGTGGGGCCTATAAGTGGAAGAAGATTGGAGAGATTGGCTGGGGGTGGGTTTGGGGTATTATGGAGGGCTTTGAAGACAAAAGATTTTGTAGGCGGTAAGGAGATGTTGGAGCTCATTGAGAAGGAGGGTAACACTTAACAGATCTGCTCTCTCTAGCACAGTCTTTCTAAAGGGGTTTTGTAAAATATTACAGAAACTTCCCCCAGGGCGTTATTGTTTCCCATAGGCCAGTGTCAGCTTCCTTTGACTTCTGATTAGCAAGCAAGTCAAATAATTGGAAAGGGGGCCTATTTTTAATGACAATTAGGCCATAGGAAACTTTGATCTTCTGGGCTGGAAGGTGGTTTGGTACATAATTACTCCAGTGCTCCCTTTTAGAGAGAGCCAAATTAATTTTCATTTAAGATGATGGAATTGCTTTTGAGTACTCATATGTTTAATTAAATACAGGGCAGAACTTCTCTGTAGCTGAGCAGGGATCTAGGTTGGCCCTCAGAGGCAGTCCTGTTTCCTAAGTCCTGGTGACGACATCCTGCTTTGGGCTGGGATTGGTTTTCTTGGGATTTGGAACCTTTTTATATCTTCCTTTCAGAGAAAGGACTTTGTGATAGCATCCTCCCACCATGGTGGGAAATCCGGGATGTCAGGTGGTAGTGTTATTTACACAGTGAGAAGATCCCATGGGCAACCGCCCTGCCAACGCAGGGATTGTTAATGCAGTTAGCCTGTCATGGTAGAACATCAGTGTGGTGCTATACTGAAAGCATTAGGTTTCGAGATGCAAAGTCTTCGATTCAAGTTCTTGTTCTTTCATTTACTGACTAAATTTGAGCAAGTCCCTCCTTCCTGGATCTCAGTTTATCTGTTTGCAAAATGAGAGTATTGGATTTGTTGAATTCTAAGGTTACTTCTTTCAACTCTAACATTTCATAGCTCCTTTGTAGACTTTAGCAGGATGGTTCATAATGAAGCAGAGATTCTAGGAAGAACCCTCATGGACCAGCAAACCAAGTGTTGGCTTGGGTTCCATGTAGGTGAATATGTAGGGAAAGCACCAGTCTCCTGAAATGAATCTCTCACTCGCTCTCTCCATCCACCCATCCACCCATCCATCCATCTATCCATCCATCATCTATTATCTGTCCTCATACATATACACATATCTGTGCATATGTAAATATGCATTATATATATACATATATTATACATCATATAGTGTCAAAGAAAATATTAATATTAGTGTCACACTCTGTTTTTAGGCTCAAGTCTCCAAGAAATAGTTTATTTAATATTTTTGTTATCTTTCAGTTGTTTTTTAGTCATGTCTTTGTGTCCCCATTTGGGAGTTTCTTGACAAAGATACTGAAGTGGTTTATCATTTCCTTCTCCAGCTCATTTTATAGATGAAGAAACTGAGGCAAACAGGATAAAGTGACTTGCTTAGGATCACATAGCTATAAGTGTCTGAGGTCAGATTTGAACTCATGTCTTTCTTACTACAGGCCTGGGGCTCTATCTACTGTGCCACCTAGCTGCCCATTGATGATATACAGTTTAATATACCATGAATTTATATGCAAACTATTTCTAGCCTGGCAATCAAAATGTATAGATTGGCACATGTCCTCCAATATGACTCTCGGCTCCTAGAAGATTTCAGATAACATTTATCAGAATCTTGAAAAAGGAAAAGATGTGTTAAAATATAGCCAAAGCGGGGCAGCTAGGTGGCACAGTAGATAGAGCACCAGCCCTGGAGTCAGGAGGACCTGAGTTCAAATCCGGCCTCAGACACTTGGCACTTACTAGCTGTGTGACCCTGGGCAAGTCACTTAACCCCAATTGCCTCAAAAAAACCAAAACAAATATATAGCCAAAGCTAACATCCCACAATAGAGAAACCAGGTCAATGTATATCCAAACCATTTTTAGCTCGCAAAAGTAGATGTATGAAGTTGTACATGGCCTCTGGCATGATTGTCTGCCCCCAGAAGATTCCAGATCATATTTACAGGAATATTGAAAAAGACATATTAAAATATAATCTAGGGTGATATTTCAGTAAATATCACTCTACCTGTTAAACACAGGGACCTCCTCCCTTCCATCAATGTCCTAATCTTCTCCATGAAGAAGGACAGCCCTAACTCCAATAACTGGAGATGGGTGGGGAGGGGATGGTATGAAAAAGACAGGAGTCAAATTTGGTTATCACTCATAAAACCTTTGGAAAGTAGAAGCCTCCTGATATGAACATTGTCCAAAGGTTTTGTTATTGATGTTAGTGGCTCCCCTCCTATATTGTCTGTTAGGGTTTTTTTTCCCTCCTGAAACATATCAAACTTTCCCTTATAAAAAGGAAAAACAGTCAAGCAAAGCCAACAATGCAACCAGTTAAACCTGACAGTTGACCCATCTCTCTACCAAGATGAAAGGCTATATTGCAATTTCTGTTGTCAAGAATGAAAACTTTTCATTGCTATTAATGTGAATCCAGCTGCTTTTGAGTATTGTCTTCATTTTCCTACCAGTCATGATATGTAGTATGCCTTTGGTTTTACATCAATTTATGTTTTCCTATGTGTCTCTGAATTGCTCACATCTGTCATTTATTATACTGCTTTAATATTCCATTAT
Source organism: Dromiciops gliroides (assembly GCF_019393635.1). NCBI lineage: Eukaryota > Metazoa > Chordata > Mammalia > Microbiotheria > Microbiotheriidae > Dromiciops > Dromiciops gliroides. The sequence continues at coordinate 40,351,551 of NC_057861.1, read as the reverse complement.
ATTTATATACCACATTTTATCCAGTTGTTTTGCAATCAGCGGGCACCCACTTTGATTACCTGTTTGTCATTATTTTTAATTTTAATATATTTTTGTTTATTTCATTAAATATTTCTCAATTAATATAACATTTTTAAACATTCATTTAACATTTTGAGTTCCAAATTCTTTCCTTCTTTTCTTCCTACCCCTCCTCTCTCCTTGAGAAGGCAAGCAATTTGATATAGATTATATATATATGAAATCATGCAAAACACATTTCCATATAAGCCATGTTGCAAAAGAAAATAAAGACAAAAAAACCCCAAGAAAAATAAAGAATTTTTTTTTAAAGTGTGCTTCAGTCTGCACCCAAAGTTCATCAGTTCTCCTCTGGGAGTGGATAACAATTTTCATCATGGATCCTTTGGAATTGTCTTGGATCATTGTCTTGATCAGAGTAGCTAAGTCATTGACAGTTGATCATCATATGATATTACTGTTACTGTATATACTGTTCTCCTGGTTCTGCTTACTCCACTTTGCATGAGTTCATATAAGTATTCACAGATTTTTCTGAAACCATCCTGCTCACAGTTTCTTACAGTATGATAGTATTCCATCACAATTATGTACCACAACTTGTTCAGTCATTTCCCAATTGATGGATGTCCCCTCAATCTTCAATTCTTTGCCACCACAAAAAGAACCACTATAGACATTTTTTTAAACACATAGGTCCTTTTACTTTTTATTTGATCTCTTTGGGGGTACAGACCTAGTAGTAGTTTTGCTGGGTCAAAGAGGAGTTCAGTTTTATAACCCTTTGGACATAGTTCCAAATTATTCTTCAGAATGGTTGGATTAGTTCACAATTCCACCAACAGTGCATTAGTGTTCCAATTTTTCCACATCCCTTTCAGCATTTGTCATTTTTCTTTTCTCTTATGTTAGTTAATATTATAGATATTTATAGATATGAAGTGGTATCTCAGAATCATTTATCTAATCAATCGTGATTTAGGGCATTTTTTTATGTGATTACAGACAACTTTGATTTCTTCTTTCCTGCTATGGCTCGGCTACTTTCCTTCAAAATTTTTTCATTGATTCCCTTGATATTTTGACTTTTTGTTTTTCCAGATTAACTCTGTTATTATTTTTTTCTAGCTCTATAAAACAATTATTTGGTAGTTTGGTATGGCACTGAATAAATTTTATATCTATATATCTATATATCTATATTTCTGGGCAATGAAAGTTGAGTGACTTGCCCAGGGTCACACAGCTAGTAAGTATCAAGTGTCTGAGGCCAGATTTGAACTCAAGTCCTCCTGAATCTAGGGCAGGTGCTTTATCCACTATGCCACCTAGCTGCCCCCTGAATAAATAAATTAGTAGGTAGAATTGTCATTTTATTATATTGGCTCGGTCTACCCATGAACAATTAATATTTCTCTAATAGTTTAAAATCTCTTTATTTCTATGAAAAGTGCTTTGTAATTGTGCTCATATAATCCCTGGGTTTGTCTTGGCAGGTAGATTCCCAAGTAATTTGTATTATCTGTCATCAATTTAAATGGAATTTCTCTTTCTATCTCTTCTTGCTAGGTTTTGTTGGTAGTATATAGAAATGCTGATGATCAGGAAGACCTGAGTTCAAATCTGACTTAGACATTTACTTGGTTGGGACCCTAGGCAAGTCACTGATCTGTTTGCTGCAGTTTTCTCAACTGAAAAATGAGGATAATAATAGCAGTTACCTCCTAGGATTGTTGTGAGGATCAAATGAGAGAATATTTATCAAAGCACTTAACATAGTGCCTAGCACATGGTAGTAGCTATATAAATGCTAGTTATAATAAGAATTATTATGCATAACAAGATAGAAAAAATTAATAATAACATCATATATAATGAATAGGGTATATACTAATATATAATAAATACTAATAATTATAATTATTATTAATTGCCCAGGGTCTGAAGCAGTATTTGAATTCAGGCCTCCCTGACTCCTGGTCTACCTAGCTGACTCAATTATTCATTAATAAGGAAAGTTCTCAGGGGAGCAGCTAGATGGCACAGTGGATAAAGCACCAGCCCTGGATTCCAGAGGACCTTAGTTCAAATCCAGCCTCAGACACTTGACACTTGACACTTACTAGCTGTGTGACCTTGGGCAAGTCACTTAACCCTCATTCCCCTGCAAACAAATGAATGAATGAATGAATGAATGAACTAAGGAGAGCGCTCTCTACTTGGAGAACCTATCCTGACTATTTACATGAGCTCCTTCCTTGCCTGGTAGGTAGGTGCACTTGGGAGCCTAGATTACAGTAAAAAAGATGCATCCAAAAAGGAAATTGATTGTTGCCACAATGGTTCTTACAGCAAGAGAATATTGCTTTGCTTGTTAGTCTTCTCCACTTCAGGGATCTTGTCATCTAAGGGACCATCCCTCTTGGGATAGACCTAGAAACATATTTACATTTTCTTATCCTCCACCGCTCCCTTTTCAGTCTTCCTCATTGGGTGCCCAAAGGCTGAGTTCTTACAAAATTAGCTCATGGTCCATTGTCATTGTTACAGTTTCTCTCTCATTAACAGCCATCTCACAGAAGTCACTTTTATTGACTTAATTTCCAAATCACAGGGTGGGACAAGGTAATATTCTGGGACTGTCGAAACTGATCTGAAAGTCACAAAGTAGAAAATAACCTTTGAGGCCATCTTTTCTAACCGGTACCAGAAAAAGGGTTGGGATTTAGTCCAACTCCCTTATTTTACTGATGAACTCAGGGAAGAAAAGTCATAGACTTATAGATTTGGAGCTAAAAGGGACCTTAGAGGTCATTTGGTCTAACCTTCATGTTTTACCTTCAAGGAACTCACAGAATTTCTCAGAGAGATCAAGTGATTTGCCTAAGGTCACACAGCTCATACACAGCAGAGTCAAGATTTGAACCAAGGTCCTACCAAATAGCTTTCCATGACACCATATTATATCATGGTTTTGGTTTACATCTTATGCTCTTTCTTTGGATTTTTTTCACCAATTAACTTGTTAAAGGGCTAAAATTCTAGCTAGACTGTCTAAAATATCTAATGAGTGGTCGCCAATAAATTATAAGCTTTAGCAAGAGTTAGACTTTTAAGCATTTATTAAGGAGAATAAGAATTTGGTAAAGAGAGAGAAAAAGGCCTAGATTCCTATCTATTAAAGGGAGAGCACATTTCTAGCTCCCTTCTCCGCCAGAGTCCAGAGGAAAGAGAGCGAGACTGAGCGCCAGTCTCTTCCTTCCTCCTCCCACTAGCCCGCGTCACTTCCTGACTCCTGGTCTTGCCCTCAAAGACCTTCCCTTCATGGGCAGAACTCCTCTACAGTAAGTATCCAGCAGGTGGCGTTATTCCAATCGTTACAGTCCCCCCTGTTGTTCCTCAAGAAACAAAATGTTTCCTTGACGGAACAGTAAAAACAATATGATAACTATTGCTAACTAATAATATGTGAACAACAATATAGAAAAGGAAGAGAGGAAAGTTTTGTCCAGAGGGGCGATTTTTTTTGTCCTCATGAACCGACGCTTTGACATTAGTCTTGCAAAGGGAGGGCCTCTGCAGAGAATACATGTTACAGATGGTGTATATTATAACAGAAAGAGAAAAAAACCAACAAAAAGAACAAATCAAAACTGTTCATTTAAAGTCTCTGAAAGTCTTTTCTCAGATGTCCTCTAGGTGTAGTCGTGGAATGGAAGTCTTTTCAGGGGTTGATGTGTGGATGCTGGTAATCAGCCAGGAAAATTTCCTACAAAATTGAGCTTAACACAACTTTAAAATAGCTTTGTCAATAATCAAATCAAACAATGAAAGTTCTCAAAAACATGTCTAAGGGAATTCAGAATCTTAGTTGTTACACATGAAACATATAATAAAACAAAAATTGAACCATTCTTTAAAATTATATTATTATTATAGTCCCCCTTTATGGAGGGTAATTGAGAAGACAATTGCTGCGATATTAATTTTTAAAAATAATTTTTATCTTTGTTTCATCACTTTTTGCATCATCTGCCTAATTATCCTCATGCCATTATGAGAAATTAAAAAATCTAATATAATTGGTAACAGGTGTCAAGGCCAAATTCAACAGTGTATTTATCATGACACCTGAGATAATTATGGGGGTTACCATAAAAGAACAGAGAAATGATGGGATATGAGCATTCCCACACTTGAGCAATATGTACTACCCATACAGTATGCCAGGCTTAAAATAGGTGGATGGAATATATGTCCATGCCACCGAACATATTGGAAGAAACTGAGTCAGACTTAATCAGATGCATGGGATTGAGATGTCCATGGCATCAGGCATATAGGAGGGAGCATAGAAGCCAGGTGTAGAAGTGAGATGGGTGGGATGAATACTTCTAGCCATCTGTACAATATTGTGGGGAAAAAGAGAATAAAATATTAAACCAAGAGAATCCAACCTCAACATTTGTCAAAAGCCGTTCCCTCGGCCATACCTTGACTTCATGCATGTCTCCCCTCATGTGACAGTTCAGTGTCTGCTCTTGCATGTATTCCTCTTGTGATTGGATGGCATCTTGGCCAACTGGCATCTGATAACTCAGAATAAAGGCAATTAATGTCTTAAATGATAAGTTCCCATAATCCAAGTCTCATATGGATTTAAAATTGAGGATAATAAATGATTGCAAAAAATGTGAATACATCTTGACTCAAAATATAATATATAATTATGCAACAATTTCAAATAATATCTCTTTTTTTTACTTAGTATACAATTACTTTTGTGAAAAATCAGAACATATTTAAATACAAGTTAAAGCACAACAGAATCTCAAAGAAAACTTTTTTTTTTTGAAAAAAGAAAACTTTTACAAATGTTCCCCTCTTTTTTTTTTTTTTTTTTGGAATATGCTTATCGAAAATAATACTTCTAGAATCAATTTACACTTGCCATGGCAAACAATTTGCCAGGGAAATGCTTTAAAGAGTTTGATCAAATAATCAGTTGAGAAAAAAAAGCAAAAACAAATAACTCAGAATATGGGAGCACAATACTCCTAGAATTAACATTGTATAATAAAATCAAAACCATCTTGCAATGTTTCAAAATTAGATAGACAAATGAATAGAAGAAAATACACATGGAACAATAAAATACAGTGAAATTCAAACTAAGGAAATCTAAATGAATATGAACTTAATATTAATGAGTCTTATAAAATATAAACTTGATCACAACTATAAAAAGCTTTTACAAATATTCTCCTTGTTTTAAAAACTAAGTATAAGACACAATCTCAAAAGCCTGAAAATCTCTATGAAAATAAACCCATACCATTAATTTCAAAATGTATATGTAATAGCATAGAAATCCTATGTAACCTCTGAACTGATACTATTAATAATCTGAGTGAATTTAGAACACTTTTGATTCCGATATCTAAAATCCCCAACACTCATATCAATACCTTGCCCCTTACTTTTACATTTCTGTACAATATATACCCTTCCATGGCAAAAGAAGCAGAGTCTTGAACTATGTTGATGATTGTCATTCTTATACAGCTTAAATTTTTCTTCTTTAACCCCTCTATATTGTCTGTCAGTCTTTTCACCATACAAATGCTTTATAAGATTACTAATGAAAGACAAAAGCAGGTTAGCAAAATTATCAACAAAACGAGCATATCTGGAATTTAAAGGGCTTTCTAAGGTTGTCTCAGAAGCACAGCCAGGCTGGGGAAGGGCTGAGCCTGAAGCTGCAAATGTAGTTAGAGAAAGTTGCGCATGAGCATTAGATCTCTGGACTTCCCAGGCCCGGGAAGCAATGGGCTTGGCCATGGGAGGAGTAGAGGGTGGGGTCTGGAGAGGAGGGGAGGGACCAGAGCAATTTGAATCAGACTTGATTTTGAACTCAGGCCTGGATTCCTCTTCCCCCACTTTGCCTCCAGGTGCTAGGGGATTAAAAGCTTCTAGAGGGTGGGTCATTGCCTCCAGGCATGCAAAATTAGAGCAACAATTACTGTTAGAACTGGGAAAAGCTGCAGGAATCTCTTCAGGTTTCTCTGAAAAAGCATGGTTGGGAGAGGGAGAGATATTTCCTTGTGTGAGTAAGTTGCTGGCTCTTCTAACAAAAATAAAAAGAAAAATAGAAAATCCACAAAAACAAAGCATTAACATGATCTTATCTCCCATTTGTCTGGTTAAACAGACTAAAATCAAAAATAGGATAATTAGGGAGTTTAAAAGGTCCATTCGAAAAAATTCAAAGGAAAAACACAGCCAGTACACCAGTACTTAGCAGTTAAAGGGAGAGGGAGGGGAAATTTCTTACCCAACCAGCAGATCAGAAGAAGACTGAGGGTTAGCTTTCCTCTTCGTGGTCAGCCATCTGTTAAAGGGCTAAAATTCTAGCTAGACTGTCTAAAATATCTAATGAGTGGTCGCCAATAAATTATAAGCTTTAGCAAGAGTTAGACTTTTAAGCATTTATTAAGGAGAATAAGAATTTGGTAAAGAGAGAGAAAAAGGCCTAGATTCCTATCTATTAAAGGGAGAGCACATTTCTAGCTCCCTTCTCCGCCAGAGTCCAGAGGAAAGAGAGCGAGACTGAGCGCCAGTCTCTTCCTTCCTCCTCCCACTAGCCCGCGTCACTTCCTGACTCCTGGTCTTGCCCTCAAAGACCTTCCCTTCATGGGCAGAACTCCTCTACAGTAAGTATCCAGCAGGTGGCGTTATTCCAATCGTTACAAACTAATTAAGGACAATACTTGAAGAATGCCTCAAAGAACCAAGCTACATCAATTTCACATACTAATCAGTCAATAAATATTTATTAAGCTCCTACTATGTGCCAAGCATTGTACTATACACTGGAGAAAGTAGGGTGAAAATCTTTATTTCAAAGTAGAATTATAATGTGTGCTTGTAATCATTTGTATTTCAAGTATATTTTCACAGATGGGAGAAATTATAGTAAATTATGGTATAATTATAAAAGGTTATTTAAAATTCTTGCATCAATTGGTCTAGGTCTTCTGGTGTTATTGATGACCCTTCTGCTTTGGGTAGGGAGGAAGGGACTGCATGTTTTAAAGCTATTGTCAACAATGGACCTACCAAGACCTTCCTACATGATTCCAGGTTGGGATCTGCAAATACATAAGTATCCAGAGAAAAGATAGTTAGAGTTAGGCTTAGAGTGGAAAGTCAGGCTACGAAACAGCAGCCTAGCTTGCCTAGTGATGGGCACGAAAGGGTTAACTCAGGATAAATAGAGCATTTCCCTCCACTTCCATCTTGTGCTTCTGCTCTTGGGTTCAGGGCACAGCTTTCATTTGGAAGAGGGGGTCAGACTGATGGAGCAGAAGAGGAATGAGACTGTCTTTGGACGGAAGTAAGACTAGGGAGAGATAATGAACTGATGTACAGGAAGATAGTAGAAACAATAAAATAACATGTGCAACAACTACAAGAATGTGATGAGGATGACCTTTCCAGACTTATTGTTCATCACTGTCCCTTAAATACTCTTTCCTCTGCCAAACAAGCTGATTTATTGTTTCTACATACTCCTCTAACAATAAGTGCTTCAGTTACTTTGTGGGGGGAGTTGGAGATCGGGACATTCTCCTTTCTCCTTCCTCCCTTCTCCCTACTTTACTAAAGAGTCTCTCTCACCAGACTCAAGCACATTGTCAGACAAGGTTAAGCCCTTGCAAAACTAGCCTCCAGTGAGAGTGGCTAAATTCCCCTTTCTAACTGTCTTTACCTATGTTGCCTATCCTGGCATCCCGGAGGGAAATTATGTAAGACAGGCTTCCGCTTATGTTTAAGGGTCTCCCCAAGGTTAGCGAAAAAAGGTACAAATCAGATATGGGACAGTCATTTATTTCCTATACACGAAAGACTTACAGTGCACATCAGCAAAATATAAGCAATCAGTTAATTATAAAACTACTATTATCCACTGGGAGGTTGAATGATAAACTTTAAAACACAAAGTAGTTTCATGCAGCTATCAGATATTTCCACATTTCACCTTGGTTTTGAACTGTTCAAACGATGCCTGATCAATGTCTTCTGCCAGATACAGGCAAGGGCTTGGGCCTCTGTTGTTGGTAATTTCCTCTAATGAAGGAACTTGCCAGTAGTTAATTCCACCTGAAAGACCAAGGATTTCTTGAACTCACAAGGTCACCTCCAAGCTAAGAAATGTTTGTTGCAAGCGTTCTGTTTAGTTACTAAATAGAAAAAGGAAACACAAAGTGGAAAAAACAATTAAAGGCCAGCTATAAGCTCACCCAGCTGCCATGTTGGAGCAGGTGCCAAGTCGTCCCCCACCCTCCACTACAGGTCTAGTAACAACAACAACAACAACTTACCATGCAGGAGAATCAATAAAAGAAAGCATCCAAGATGGAGCCACTTCCTTTTTAAAAGTCCATTGAGTCATTGGCTCTTCCTGCTTAGTTGCCAATAAGAGAAATCTTCAGTATCTCAAAGGTGTAGGAGTACTTAGTCACACATTGCTGGCAAGAAAGAGCCAGTCGTTCTCAAAGTACCTAAATATGGGGCCAGAATCAGAAAGGGCAACATTGCCAATGCTGTTTCAGCCCCACTTATACTTGGGCCTTCCCCATCTTCTCCCAGCTACCTCCTAGAATCCTTAGTTTCTTTCAAGGTTCAACTCAGTTGCCATGTCCTTTGAGAAGCCATTTTTGGGGTTATCTTTAGTTTTTTATGTCACTTTTATTTCTGAAAGAGAGAGAGAGAGAGAGACAGAGACAGAGACAGAGACAAAGAAAGGCAATTCACCAAAACTAACCAAAACATCGAAGAACCTGATGATATAGTCAGTATTTCAGATTCAGACTTCCACCTCTTCAAAGAAGGAAGGGAGGTTCATTTTCTCTTCTTTTCTTTGGGAAACAAGCTTGGTCATAATAAATATACAACATTCTACTTGATGGGTCTGGAAGGAGGGAAAGGATTTGGAACCGAAAACTTAAAAAACGAATTAAAAATTAAATAGAAAATTTCAAAAATACACAGTATTTCATTTAATTTGTTTTGTCTTTGTTATTCTTTCCACTTACTTTGTTGTAGTCAGGATGTATATTGTTTTCCTGGTTCTACTAGCCTCATTTTTGTAAGGTTACATATCTTCTAGTGCTTCTCTAATTCCTCATATTTATTGTTGGCTTCAGTGAAGTAATATTCCATGGTATTCATGTACCACAATGTATTTGCCTATTCCCTGATTGATGGCCTTCTGCTTTATTTACAATTTTATGTTACTACAAAAAGTTTTTCTCTAAACATTCTGCTGTATAGGAGAGTTTTCTTTTCATCTTTGACCTCCTGGAGGAATATACCCATGGGAAGCTTTTCCTGATCCCTCCTGGTTATCATTCTCTCAGTTCTTCAGTTATATTTATCTGTTTGCATATTGTCTACTCCACCCTCCTCTCCCACCTACAGTAAGATGGAAGCACTTTGAGGACAAGGTCTGTTTTTCATTTGGTCTTTGTGTTTTCAGTGCCTAGTGCAGTGCTTGGCACATAGTAGGTGCTTAGTAAAAACTTGTTGAATTGAAAGAGGTCTTGAAATTTCTTAACCTAAAAAGTTGAAATCAGTCTTTAATCCAAAGGAAGAGTGAAAATATTTAACTTTTCTTCCTGTCAACATCAATTTTGTTGAAGGAATAAGTTTTTCTTCTTAATGTTTTTATGAATGATAATATTCAATACAATCAAATATTTTTGTTCCAACAAAAGCTGAGTGGCCCTTTGCTGGAGATGTGGGAGGTGATATTTTTATTCAAGTCCAGGTTGTTCTAGAAGGTTCCTTTTAACCAGAACTCTAGCATTCTGGGATTTTTCTTTCAATGTGCCTTTTGAGATTCCAAGGTATACAGGGAGAACACAGTATTCTCCTCCACCATTCTAAAGGCACCGTACCATAACCAAGGCAAATAAGAAATTGTAATATAATTTGCTTCTCTAACTGTACTATTCTATCCTCGATATTGCTTGAAACTCTATGGAATATTTACACTTCAGCAGTCCAAAAGGGTTTAAGCTGTCAGACAAAAAGTAATGGATGTCATCATCTGTATGAAAAATCAGGCCTAGTTCTTGAAACCTTAGCTTGACTTTGCACTTTGAGGAAGACAAAGTGAATGTTTTCTAAATTGATTTGCTTGGTCTTTGCTTGCTCATTCTTCAGCTGGTTAATTCCAATCACTGGCTTCCCCTTGACTTTCCATGAGAAAGTTGTTCTTCCATCTGTCCCATTCATTTTTTCTTCCCAGTCAGTGCTAGTTTCTGTTGGTATTGGCTGAACAGAAATGGTCTGGGATTGGATAGACCTTAGAGCAAAGAATGTCAGAGCTGGAAAGGTCCTTAAAATGTAATATGTTAGCTGGGAGAGGCCCTAGAACCTAGAACATCAGATCTAGAAAGAACCCTTGGGCACAGAATATCAGAGCTAGATAGGCTCTTGGAGCACAGAATGTCAGAGGTAAGGGGGGGCCTTAGGACATGGAATATTAGGATTTGAAGGAATCTTAGAGCATAGAACCCAAACTGGGAGGGGCCTTTGTTATCGCTCAGTTGTTTCAATCGTGTCCCACTCTTTGTGACCCCATTTGGGGTTTTCTTGGCAAAGATACTGGCGTGGTTTGCCCTTTCCTTCTCCAGCTCATTTGACAGGTGAGGAAACTGAGGCAATCAGGGTTAAGTGATTTGCCCAGGGTCACAAAGCTGGTAAGTGTCTCAGGCCAGATTTGAACTCAGGAAGATGAGTCTTCATGATTCCAGGGCCAGCGCTCTATCCACTGTGCCACCTAATGTTTGAACATAGAATGTCAAAGTTGGAAAGGGCTTCAGATATCAAGCAGTCCAAACCCTGATTTATAGAGAAACTAAAATGAAGAGAAGTGTTTAGCCATATGGAACACTCTGCCTTGTGAGGTAGTAAGTCTCCTGTCCTTGAAGGTGCTCAGCCAATGGCTGGATGACTTCAATTCCCTGTGTTTTTATTAAGCACCCACTGTATATACTAGGCACGGGGGATACGAAGATAGAAATGGAACGGTGCCTGTCCTCCAGGAGCTGAACTCTCCAGAAGGAGAGAGGGCACGTGTTGAATACGAAGAGTAGTTTGGTAACAGTAGAATTGGATTTCCAAGGGCACAATGGAAGGGGAGGAATGGGTGAGCAAGCTAGGGACACAAGGGAGCTGGTGCTCGCGTGGATGGGAACGAGGCAGCAAGATCTGGTGGCCAGGGCAGGGAGCCTCAGCCTAGGCAACTAGATCCTAGGAAGTCAGAGCAGATCCATAGGGTAGGAGATTATCTCATCTTTTGTTGAAGTTAAGGTGAAAGAGATTTGAATGTTCAGCAACAATAAGGGGAAGGAACATGGTAGCCGGCTCAGTGATCCCTGGATTCCTAGTCTCTGGCTTGTTATAAAGGAGCATGGTACATTTGAAATGCTCACCCTCCAATCACCAGCTGGGTCAATTCTACCCTAAGATTCAACTCTCTTTGTTTTCTCTCAATTTAAGCTTTGCTTCATTGGAAACAGAACCTGTTCTCTTATTCTTCGTGGACTTGAATCACTTTGAAAACATTCTTGGGGATGTTAGATTAAAAAATGTAAACTTAGGAGCCTTGGTTTGGGGGAGAACACTTTATTCTCCAGGAAGACTGTATCCTTGGACTCAAGATGGAAAAATGCTTTCCAAATCCAGAAAAAAAGAATCGTTGAATCTGGATGCAGATGGAACCATACTATTTCTATTGTTTTTGTTGTTGTTTTTCTTTTTTGAGGTTTTTCCTTTTTGCTCTGATTCTTCTCTCATTACATGACTAATGCAGAAATATATTTAATGTGATTGTATATATATAACCTCCCAAGGGGAGGGAGAAAATTTGAAATAAGAAATATTAGAAAAACAAATATTAGAAAACTATCTCTAGGGACAGCTAGGTGGCACAGCGGATAGAGCACTGGTCCTGGAGTCAGGAGGACCTGAGTTCAAATCTGACCTCAGACACTTAACACTTACTAGCTGTGTGACCTTGGGCAAGTCACTTAACCCCAACTGCTTCACTAAAAAAAAACCCACCAAACTATCTCTACATGTAACTGGAAAATAATAAAATATTTATATGGAAAAAACGACTGTATCCTTGGGGTACATTTCCAGAGTTCCAATTAAACCCCATAATAATTCTATTCATTCCTCCTGTGTCCCTCAAGTGACTTGCACAAGAGCTGTTTGAATAATGATGATATATGAGACACTTCCTACAACTAGCTCTGATACTTTTTGGTCTCTGCCTCTGTTGTCAGAGGGTAGTACCCAGAGCTTCTGGTTGCCAGCATCATACTAGATCTAGCCTTAGATCCTAAGAGATAATATATGTGAGTGTAAATTATTACCATTCATTCATTCATATATATATATATATATATATATATATATACACTCTATGTCTGTTTGTCTGTCTTTCTATTTATTATCACTATTATTATTGGTTCACATCCATGATTTCATCTGGATAGTGGCCTTTCAACATGGGAATTCTCTCCATATATGTAGATCAGAGTTCATTTCTAATTATATAGTCTTTAAAGGGTTGCCTAGGTCACTGAGAGGCTAAGTAACTTGTCCATGGTTATGGGGCCAATAGGTGTTAGAGGGAGAACCCAAATCCAGGTCTTCCTCATTTCGAGGGAAACTCTATAGATGGCTAAGTAGATCACAGATGACAGATGGATGGACAGACAGACAGATGGAAAGGTGACTATATTAAAAAAGGAGGGGGCAGCTAGGTGGTGCAGTAGATAAAGCACCGGCCCTGGATTCAGGAGTTCCTGAGTTCAAATTCCTGAGTTCAAATTCAATACTTGAAACTTACTGGCTGTGTGACCCTGGGCAAGTCACTTAACTCCCATTGCCCCGCAAAAAAAAAAAAAAAAAAAGGAAGGAAGGAAGGAAAGAAGAAAGAAAGAAAGATGAGAAAATAATTATTAATGATGGATTTCTAGGAGAAACCCAGACATCGGTTTTAGTGGGTCTCTCCTCCTCACCCCAGAAAGTCCTGCCTGGGATGAGTTCAGGTGAACAAAAGAAATGAAGATTGATTCTTTTGTTTAGCTAGGGGGAAAAGGACCTAAATGTTGGAATTTACCCTCTCGAGATCATCCCCCAAGTCATGTCAATCAGTGGAATGAAGCTATAGCCAATTAGCTTAGATCAGTGTATGGTGACCCACCTCTATCTAAGGGGGATACAATCCCTGGGCACATCAGTGTCAGCCTCTCTTTTGTCTCTTTTGTTCTCTGGCTGTCTGCTCACTCTATGGCTTAGGTCTTGAGACTGGAGATAGCATGGGTCTTCTGGGGTTTTTTTCCTGCTTGTGCTAACTGCCACTCAGTCAATACTTTACTAATATGTAATATTAATTAATAATAACTACTTACTACCAAAATGGGTACAATAGCCATTAATATATAAGTAGCAAATAATTTTAGAAAAGTACAGCCTAGCACAAACAATTTAGCTAACACAGAAAGAAAAGAAACAAAGAAAAAGAAAGGGATACAAGTAAGGATAGGGATATAGAGATAGATACATATAAGTATAGAGATAGATGATAAAGATAGGGTATAGAGGAATAGAAGGGTAGAGATAGGGATAGATGGATGGATGGATGGAACATTTATTAAGCGTTCCCATGTGCTGGGCACTGTGCTAAAAAGGATACACAAATTAAAAAGCATACTAACTAATCCTTGCCCTAAAGGAGAATACATTATTTTTTTCTTTTGTAATAAACATTTTATTTATAGTTTTAGGTTCCAATTTTTATCCCTATTTCCCTCCCCTGCCTCCTCCCTGAGGTGGCAAACAATCAGATATGGGTTATACATGTAAAGGAGCATCCATTCTAATGAGAGATAACAACATATGAAGGGAAGCTAGGAAGCTAGGAGGATTGTTGGCTGTGGAGACATGTCTAGAAAGATCTGTGAAGATCTGGAATCAAGCAAGACCAAAGCTGTCCAATCACAATCTAGGATGTTTCAAGGAGATGCATCTAATCTTCTGGTGAAGAAGGAGGGGTGGTAATGGCACGAAAAGAGAAGGAACCATTTACTATATCAGGCTACATCTCACAACAGGTATTACCAGCTCCAATTTGCAAAGGGGGAAACTGAGACTGAAAAGGACTTTAATGACTTGCTCAGGGTCACTCAGCCAGTCTTTTTCAGAGGCAGGGCATGAATGCAGGTCTTAACTACTAAATGCATTTCTCTATTACACTTCACTGCTACTTATGAAGATTTAAAAAAAGACAAGAAAACTGTGGTTCCATTCGTAAAGGAGTTCACAGTCCAGTAGAGCGATGAGAGAAGTACACAGATGATCATCCAAGGTATGATGTGAGAAGGGCTAAAAAAGATAGAATCCACCTATATATATATATATATATATATATATATATATATATATATATATATATATATATATATATATGTATATGTATATGTATATGTATATGTATATGTATATGTATATGTATATGTATATGTATATGTATATGTATATGTATATATGTATTGTTAAGGGCTAAAATTCTAGCTAGTCTGTCTAAAATATCTAATGAGTGGTCGCCAATAAATTATAAGCTTTAGCAAGAGTTAGACTTTTAAGCATTTATTAAGGAGAATAAGAATTTGGTAAAGAGAGAGAAAAAGGCCTAGATTTCTATCTATTAAAGGGAGAGCACATTTCTAGCTCCCTTCTTCACCAGAGTCCAGAGGAAAGAGCGCGAGACTGAGCGCCAGTCTCTTCCTTCCTCCTCCCACTAGTCCGCGTCACTTCCTGAAGCCTGGTCTTGCCCTCAAAGACCTTTGCTTCATGGGCAGAACTCTTCTACAGTAAGTATCCAGCAGGTGGCGTCATTCCAATCGTTACAGTATGTACATATAGCTATATCTCCTTGATGAAATGTCCATATTGCTTCTTTTATTCATTCATCCATTAAATAGATTTCACATTAATTTATTGATAAATTTTGTTTTTCTATCTCATTCATTTCTGAATATATCCCTGCCCCCTGTTTCTATTTAGTCAAGTGCTCCTATTCCCAGACTCTTACATTTGGGCTCCTGGATGCTCCCGTTGGGATCTGAGGGGAGGTGGTGTTTGAGCTGTTGGTGATGGTTTGACTTGTCTGGCACATACTACCTCCCTCAGCATGTCTTGGTGCTTTAGCTGGGCAGGCTTGCCTGCCCTGTGAGTGGCAATTGGTGGGAATGAATGATCTCTTCTCCAGAGGAGTTTCTTCCCTGAGTGGTGGCTATTGAGGCTGGGCTATTTGGAGGACCAGTGATTAAGGGTGGGTGGGGAGGGGCAATGCTATTCCCAAAGCTTGTAGTTTTGGGGTCCTAGGCTATCTCCATTGGGATCTGATAACAATTATTATTAGTGATAATCATAAAATTAGCAAATACATTAATGATAATGCTATCTTATAGGTAATAATGATGAGAGACAATGTGGTGTGGTGGATAGAGGAAAGATTATTATAAGACCTAGGTACTGAATTCATCTCTAACACATACTATATTGGCCATGTAACTCTGGGTAAGTCAATCAACCTCATGGTGCTCCAAGCTACTTTTTAAAATTTTTATTTCTTTTGGTGAGGCAATTGGGATTAAATGACTTGCCCAGGGTCACACAGCTAGTAAGTGTTAAGTGTCTGAGGCTGGATTTGAACTCAAGTCCTCCTGACTCCAGGGCCGGTGCTCTATCCACTGTGCCACCTAGCTGCCCCTCCAAGCTACTTTTAAAAACTATATGTATGTTTCAGAGAAGGTGTTACCTGAATTAGGAGAGGAAGCTTCCTTGTCTAGGAGTTCCCACTAATACAGAAATCACAGATCCAGTCCCTCTATATACTAGTAATAATTATAACTAACATTTATAATAACATTTTAAAGTTTACAAAGTACCTTCTTCACAATAGCCCAAGGGGGTAGGTCTGAATTACATACTTCTGTTATTCATGATTCATCTTAGAACCAGGATATGGCTTCAACTTCTTAATCTATCACTTCACCTCATATCCTCAGCTCCTGATCTCAGACCTTCCTTGCTGTGTGAGATTATTTCCCCTTTCTGCCTTTCCCATTACCTTTGGGCACCAGGGACACAGACATTAATGAAAACTGTAAATGATCTGTTTGGGGGTTGAAAAAGTCATCTTTGAAAACAGACACTCTGACTGATTATATGTGTGGGGAGAAGGGGATGGAGAAGGGAGAGAGGTTCAAAAGTGCTAGTCCTGGTACTCAGTTTCCAAAGAGTCTGTACCATTTCACTACCCTTTAAGAACTCTTTCCTATATTGCCCATAGATATTCCCTCCCACTATGTAACTCCCACCATTCCCACTCCCAATACCACTGCCACTGCTGCTACTGCTGCTGCTGCTGCTGCTGCTGCTGCTGCTGCTGCTGCCACTGCTGCTGCTGCTGCTACTGCTACTACTACTACTACTACTACTGCTACTACTACTACTACTACTACTGCTACTACTACTACTACTACTACTACTACTACTACTACTACTGCTACTACTACTACTACTACTGCTACTACTACTACTACTGCTACTACTACGTTTACATTTATATAGCTCTTTAGGGTTTTCAAAGCCCTTTAGATGTTATATCATTTGATCAATCAATGAGCCCTTAAGTGATGAGGACCTGGGCTAGCTTGGTGGCCTATACAGATGAGAGGGACATTTTAGACTTAGAATCCATGGGATGGAGGCAGTGTGCAAAGGAGGGCCGGATTTAGAGCCAGAGAACTTGGGTTTGCATGCTGACTCTAGCACTTAGTAGCTGTTCAACCCTGGGCAAGTCACTTAAGCTGCCTCAGTGAGCCTCAGTTTCCTCATCTGATGGAGTTAGACTAAATGGCTTCTAAGGTCTCATCCAGCTCTAGATATAGGGACCTAAGACCTCTTAAAGAAATATATACTTTTAGGGCAGCTAGGTGGCACAGTGGATAAAGCACTGGCCCTGGATTCAGGAGGATCTGAGTTCAAATGCAGCCTCAGACACTTGACAGTTACTAGCTGTGTGACCCTGGGCAAGTCACTTAACTCTCATTGCCTGGCCAAAAAAAAAAATGCTTTTAAAGAATTGTCCTTATATCAAAGCTATAAGCACAGATTATAAAGTTCTTGGGTTTTAAATATTTACTTGGAAATGAACAGAAGCCAGTCTGCCAGAGCCAAGCCAAGCTATTCTTCCTCTGTTGGGTAAATAACATCATAAAATGTAAGTTCCTTGAGGGACTGGAAGATTTCCCTTTTGTCTTTGTAGCTCCAGTGTGGCATCTGGCACACTGTACACACTTAATGTTTGTTGATTTTCCTGAAAAATAAAAGTAGGATTTTGTGAAATGCTCATCTATTAAAAATAAAAATGAACAAACAAACAAAAACCCCAGTGTGTTAGAATAAATGTCTTCTAAGGTCCCTTTCAGCTCTAAATGTGAGATCCCATGGTTATTCCAATTTTATGTCTCTGGGCCTCATCCTCATCTGTAAAATGTGGGCATTGGACTAGATGGCCTCTAAGATCCTTTGCAACTGTGCTATGATTCCCTGATCTCCTTTGAGGGCATAAACACCCTTCACTTCCCTGGTTCCCTTCTCTACACAGGAGGCAGAAGAACTTTAAAAAGAGATTTTGATTTGGGGGCTTAGAGGGAAGAGAGAGACAGACAGAAATAGAGGAGGGGAGTGAGAAGGAGTCAGAAAGAGATAGACGGGAGAGATGAGGGGAGAGAGGGAGGGGAGAGAGAGGAGTAAGAGAGGAGAGAGATAGGAAAGAGAGGTTGTGTGTGTGTGTGAGAGAAGAGTGAAAGGGGAGAGAGAGGAGAGAGAGAAGAGAGAGGGAGGGAGAGTGAGAGAGAGAAGAGAAAGAAGGGGAGAGAGGAATGAGGGAGAAGAGAGATAGGAGAGAGACAGAGAGAGAGACAGAGAAAGGGAGGGAGACAGAGGCAGAGGCAGAGAGACAGAAAGAGAGAGAGACAGACAGAGAGAGAGAGACAGAGAGAGGGAGGAAGAGGGAAACAGAGAAAGGGGGGGCCCTCTCTGTCATGTTTACCCACTGCCTGTTTGTGAGAATAGAGGTTTTACAAGTTTGGAGATCAGATGAACAACTGCAACTTCAAGAAGATAAAAAAGTATTCCTTTTATCTGAATGCCTCATTAGGACGGATATAGCGTGGGTTGAATTGTTCCCATTTGGGGATTGAATTACTGTCCTATTCAGCTGATACAAAGACGCTATTGGTCCCTCTTAGGTAGCACATGAATAAGTAACTAGCCTTCCAGGGAGAGAGGCAGAGAGAGTCCTAGCTTAGGAGGTTGAGAGGCCTCCTGCGTGCATGAAGGGCTGGGCTTCAGACACTTCCTTGGCTCAGGTCTGAGAGAGAGAACTCATGTGGTCTGGGCGGCTAGGAGTGTGTCGCAGCCGCAGATTACAGCCAGCATTTTGTAAGTACTAGCATTTTCCGGGAAGGAGCAGATCTGGCGAGACTGGTGGGCTGATGCTGTGATACAAAATGAAGGAAGGGAAGCAGCAGGGGTATTGGGCAGAGAGCATTGATGCTGGATTCAAATCCTGACCCTCATGATTCTTATCTCGGTTTCTTCATCTGTAAATGACTGGGGTAGGGGTGGGGGTAGGGGAGGCTGGATGGTCCCTGCAGTCCCTTCTAGCTATAGATCTATGATTCCAATGTGGATCTGAAGGCAGAGAACGTGGATTATAATTTTACCTCTCCTCTTTCCTGGCTATGAAGGACCTCTTCACCTGTCTGGGCCTCATCTGTAAAAGGAAGGGATTCTAACTGTAAATAAAGCCTTGCAGTTCTTTGATCTCTATTCAGATGGTAGAGATTGTTCAGTCTAGACGGATTTAGGGGCAGGTTCTTGTAGCCTGAGGCCAGGGGATGTGTGACTTCTGCAAAGGCCTGCTTCCTCAGGGGGGACTCCTGACTCACATTTCAAACATTTAATCCTGTCCTCTCAAGGCAACATTTTGTTCTGACTCTGTCTGATAGACAGCATCATGTTACAAGCAGGCTAGTACTGGACGCTCTTCCGGTCCTTAACCAGGGGCTGGGCAGGGGACCAGTTATTTCCTACTAATAATCAGCAACATTTCTATAGAGATTTAAGGTTTGCAAAGTTCTTCAACATGCAGTCTCGTGGGAACCTTGAAGCAACCTTGTGTGGATAGACTGCTGGGCTGGGAATCAGGAAGACCTGGGTGCAGATATTCCACCTCTGACAGGAACTCTGTGTCTGGGCTTGCTCATCTATAAGATGAGGATGCTAAATAGTGCCTGAAGGACCTGCCTCAGTGTTTTCATCTGTGCTAACAATACTTACAGTAACTACCTCAGGGGATTGTCTGGGGGTTCAGATGAGATAATGTGTATAAGGTGCTTTGCATGTCCCCAAAGTCTTAATACAGTTTTTTTGTTTTGTTTTGTCTTTTTGTTTGTTTTAGGGCAATGAGGGTTAAGTGACTTGCCCAGGGTCACACAGCTAGTAAGTGTTAAGTGTCTGAGGCTGGATTTGAACTCAGGTCCTCCTGAATTCAAGGCCAGTGCTTTATCCACTGTGCCACCTAGCTGCCTCCTTAATACAGTTTTAAAGTTTAATAACAAAAACAGCACAAAGACATTTGGGACACCCTGTATAAATGTCAGGATTTTTTGGAGGGGAGTGTTGTTTGACCTATGGTTTTATTAGTGTAGGGAACTTCCAGTGAGGAAATTCTCCACCAGTGCAAATCAGCAGCTCCTTTGTAATTTAAGAGTCTTTGGCCACTGAGACGTTAATACCTAATCACTAATAGAGCAATTTAATAATTTAATTAGTGAGCTAATTTAATAGAGCACTTTCAGGTACTTAAAGTGCTTTATATATATATATATATTAGGAGATAGGCGGATGAGAGATTTTGTGTGTGTGTGTGGAGAGGGAGAGGGAGAGGGGGGGGAGAGAGAGAGAGAGTAAGAGAAGAGAGAGGAGAGAAAGAGAGGAGAGTGGGGGAGAGAGAAGGGGAGAGAGGGATGAGAGAGAAGAGAGATAGGAGAGATGAGAGATATTTTGTGTGTGTGTGTGTGTGTGTGTGTGTGAGAGAGAGAGAGAGAGAGAGAGAAACAAAGAAGGGGGTAGATAGTGAAGTGAGGTAGGTGCTATTCTTATCCCCATTTTCCAGAGGAGAAAACTGAGGCCCAGAGACATTAAGTATCTTGTTTAGGGTTGAATAGGCCATACTGTATGTGTCAGAGACAGAATTTGAACTCAGATCTTTGTGACTCTGAGGCCAGATTTCTGCCCAATACAACATGCTTCTTCTATGATAACAACAACTACAAGAATAAAAATAATTCATTATATTTTGAGAACAAAATATAATATAAAATAATTTATTATATGTGATTTAAAATAAAATATATAACATAATTTGTTATAAAATTTATAATCAAACAATTTAATATGTTTAATTTCTAATAAAATATGTAATATAAAATAGTAGATGGCTCAGTGGATACAACGCTGAGCTTGAAATCAGGAAGACTCATCTTCATGAGTTCAAATCTGGCCTCAGACACTTCCTAGCTGTGTGGCCCTGGGCAAGTCACTCAACCGTGTTTGTCCTGGTTTCCTTAGCTGGAGAAGAAAATGGCAAACCACTCCAGTATCTCTGGCAAGAAAACCTCAGTTCATGAAGAGTCAGACATGGCTGAACAACAACAACAACAAACATAGTAATTTATTAGAAATAATTGTATTATTTTTGTTGTAGAGGCCATGTAACCCCAAGGATAGAGATTTTGCTTTGAAGTCCAGGGTTCAGATCCTGATGACCTGGCTTCTAATTCTGCCTCTGACATCTAATGGCCATGTCACCCTGGACAAGTTACTTTGCCTATCAGGGTTCCAAGCAGATCTCTGTGACTCTAAGTGGCAGAAGAGTCATTGATCGTTATTAGTACGAAGAATCTCCTCACTTAGGGAGCTCTATATGCGGAGGAATCCCAGTGCTAGGCAAACAAAACAAAACAAAACAGAACAAAACAAAGCACAATCTTAAGCAGAACACAAAGACCCAGCTATTTAAACTTTGCAGAGAATTGAGAAAATAAATAACGTTATTTTTCCAAATCATCCTTCCTGGAGTGTCCCTCCTATTTACGCTAGAAATTCATGGACGTGGGCCTGTTGCTCGGTGTCAGAAGGCCAGGAAGCCTGCTTGTCTCTTCCAACCAATAAATCTGTTTTCATCTTCTCTGTGTAGAAAAAATCCTGCCACAAATGGGTAGATGAAGTAGACAGGGCCCCATGTATCCCAGGAAGTGGTTGAAAGCCAGACCCCCTCCTTGGGGCAGGAGAATTCATGTCATGCTCTGAGCTGACAGTGTTTTTCTAGAGGCGAGCAGGTGGGTGGTGTTTTATGTTTCTCCAGGTAGTTTATGACAGGCAGTAAAAATACATCAATAAATCTTTATTTTTAGACCAAGGGTAGCCCGATCAGCTCTGTTAATTAAAACTTTGTCTGAAGTGGCATTTGATAGTTCAATAGTCTCTGCTTTTGATTCATTAGGGCTCGGTTCTGTACAACCCCTCCAAGGCACTGCTGGGTCGACTGCTTCTGAATTAATAATAGCCACACTTCCCACTTCCCGTAGAGAGACCTCTTTCATCTTTTAAGAGCTTTATAAACCCCAACCAACTCTCCTGACACCCTTGGTGAGGCAGGGCCTATTTTCCTTATGGGAGGAGGGCAGCATGAGGTTATAAGACCTGGCTTCTAGTCTGTCTGTGTCCCTTACTGGCTGTGTGACCCAGGGAAAATCCTACAACCTCTCAGAGCCCTGCATACTGTATGGCTGAATTGGTCAATCATAGGGCAAAAACTGAGAAGGGAAGCCAGGGTCGAGATGCTAGATGAAAGGGAGGGGTGAGGATGAAAAGGTTTCAAAGGACTGAGGCATAAGGAGAGATTAGCAGCCTGGGGGACAAAGTTCTGGACTTGGAGTCAGGAAGTTGTTGCCGAGCCGTGTCTGACTCTTCATGACCCCTCAGAGGTTTTCTTGGCAGAGAAAA
This sequence comes from Dromiciops gliroides, assembly GCF_019393635.1. NCBI lineage: Eukaryota > Metazoa > Chordata > Mammalia > Microbiotheria > Microbiotheriidae > Dromiciops > Dromiciops gliroides. The sequence goes on along the minus strand of NC_057861.1, from coordinate 40,329,300 downwards.
ACAACAAATTCCCCTTTATACTGGAGGTTTCCACTCTTTATCATCTTCTTGTGCTAATGGAAACCCAGATCTTCCAGCAGGCCACCCTCTCCATCCTCGTGTTCATTCCCTCTGGGCCTCAGTTTCCTTTTCTGTCAAATGTGGGACTTGGATGATTTGACCTCTAAGATCTCTTCCAGCTCTGTAGGATATCATGGGATGCTCCGATCTGTCACATCAGCAGGGAGTGACAGAACCAGGATTCAAACACAGATGGCTCCAACGCCAAACCCAGGGTTCCTTCCATTATTCTATATATTTCTGTTATACTATACTATATTTCTAATATACTATACTATACAACTCCGAGGAGAGAAAAAGGAGACATGGTTAAGTACTGCGGGTGCTCTAGAAAGAAGAGTCAATTTCAAGTGAGAGGATCCGCATTCAAATCCCAACTTAGGGGGCAGCTAGGTGGTGCAGTGAGTAGAGCACTGGCCCTGGAGTCAGGAGGACCTGAGTTCAAATCTGGCCTCAGACACTTAACACTTACTAGCTGTGTGACCCTAGGTAAGTCACTTAACCCCAATTGCCTCACCAAAAATAAAATAAAAAGTCAAATCCCAACTTAGTTATTTACTGGCTGTGGGATCTTGTTTCTCCTCTCTAGACCTCGCTTTCCCCATTTGTAAAGCCCTAGACCAGGGCTTCTGAAACTTTTTCCACCCATGACCCCTTTTTACCCGAGGAATTTTTACATGACTGTAGGTATATAGGCAGATAAAATAGTTATACATAGCCTTTTATTGTCGCCAAATTTTTCACAAACCCCACATTCAGTTATGTGACCCCATAGGGGGCCAAGACCCACAGTTTAAGAAGCTTTGGTCTAGGGGGCAGCTAGGTGGCATAGTGGATAAAGCACTGGCCTTGGAGTTGGAGGACCTGAGTTCAAATCTGGCCTCAGACACTTGATACTTACTTGCTGTGTGACCCTGGGCAAGTCATTTAACCCCCATTGCCCTGCAAAAAATAAAAAATAAATGAATAAAAATTAAAAAAAAAAAAGAAGCTTTGGTCTAGATGATCACTAAAGTCACTTGCATCTTGGAATCCTGTAATCCTAGCAAAAACTAGCAGAACTTTTTTTTTTGGGGGGGGGGGTTGGGGCAGTGAGAGTTAAGTGACTTGTCCAGGGTCACACAGCTAGTAAGTGTCAAATGTCTGAGGCCAGATTTGAACTCAGGTCCTCCTGAATCCAGGGCTGGTGCTTTATCCACTGCGACACCTAGCTGCCCCATAGCGGAACTTTTATGTTCTGATCTCAGAGTCCAGATACACTGGCCTTACTGTTCCTCACACACAATTCTCCATCTCCTGTCTCCATGTCTTTGTACTGGTTTTCTCCCTCATGCATTCTCATTCACAACTCTTGGAAATCCTGGTTTCCTTCAAGACTCAGTTCAAGTGCCATCCTAGTCTCTTCCCATGCTACTGCTGTCCCCTCTAATTTCTCCCATATGCTTATTTCATATGTATTTTGTATATACCTGGATTCAACAATATTGTCTCCCTCATTAGAATTATTTAGAATGATTAGAAAATAAGGCAGAAAGTGTTCTTCTTTTTCTTTGTATCCTCATCACCTAGAACCATGCCTGACACACAGTAGATATTTAATGAATCTTTGTTGATCAATTGATATTGTCTGTCCTGTAGAATATAATCTCTCCAAAGGAAGGGTTTTCTTTTTATCATTGAATGCGTCACCACTTAGTAGAATGCCTGGACCATAGCAGGTGCTTAATAAATGTTTGTGCTTGGGTGCCTTTTCTGCTTTTTTCATTGCTGAATTCCTTCCCTCATACACGGATCCTCTCTTCCACTCCTCCCTGAAAATTGTGAATAGTTTGGGAATGGAAAGTGGACTGGTAGCTTTGGGATCTTTTGAAAGAATTGTACCTTCCATTGCCCCTGTATATCCTCCTCATCTTACCAAATTATTGTGATGAAATTGAAAAGAGTTCAAGAAAGAGAGATGGAGACAGAGAGAGACAGACAGACAGACAGAGACCAAGAGAGACAGAGAGAAAGAGACAGAGAAAAGACAGAGACAGAGAGTGAGTGTGTATCTAAGCCCTCTATTATGTTATGGCTAATGAGGGGAATATGAAGGGTTAATGGAAAATGGAGATTACTGCCCCTGAATTATTGGGGAGAAATGGGACATGACTGATCATTTGCTTTAACTAACTTGCCAGTGTTTATTGATTTTTATCAATTAATTCAGCCAATAATCAGACAGCCCATAATCCACTTGGCTTCTGGTTGTGCTTGCATAATTAAAGATGCTTCTAAAGGAAACTCTGGCTAAGTAATGAGTTGTTGGTCTCTGTCCAGATTCCAGAATACCTTACAGCTAATGATGGTGATGGTAACTGACATGTATATAATTCCTTACAGTTTGTAAAGTGCTTTATATACAATACCTTATTAAAACCTCATAGCAATTCTGGGAGGTAGTGGCTCCAGATATTGTTATCCACCTTTTACAAATGAGTAAACTGAGACTCAGAGAGACTTGCCCATGGTCACACAGCTTATAAGTATCAGAGGCAGGGTTAGAACCCATGACTTTAAGGATACTTTATTAGTTACTGCTGATAGTCATTGGTCCTCCAACCTATTCCTTTGGGCAAGTTTCTAGTGATAGGAAAGGGACTCCTGAAGATATGAAACATTTGGTTCAGCATTTGTGCAAATCCTTTGCAGTGATTAAAAAAATAATAATACTCATTTCTATTGTAGCTGCATAACTAGTATGGATAGAGTGCTGGACTGATTGAGGAAGACTGGAGTTCAAGTTCTGCCTATGACAGTTACTAGCTCCGTCACTCTAACAAGTTCATTCACTTATTGTATATCAAATCCATAGATCTCGGTGTTCTGCATGAAAAAAATAGGTTGAATAATTTCTATTTGGTGACCTGTACCTGTTTTCCTCCCCACAGTTCAGAAATGATCTGTACTTGCAGCCTGCAGTCCCCCAGAAAGCCTTTGGTCAGTTCCGACTTTTAGAAGAGCGGCCACAGACTTCCCCAGCCCATGTACCTGCTCTGAATCTAGATCCTCACCATTGGAGCCTTGCAGTAAGTCTTCTCTTGTTTTCCTTTTGGCTTCATTTTTTCTTGGTTATCCCTCTCAGAGGAATCAACTGGATGGAACCCATGCCCAAGATCTGTGTCTGTCCACTTTTGGAATGGGTTTCTTGTGTATGTGATGATTGATGCGAACTCCCCCTAGAACAGCCATAGTAACTTGGAATTGGGAAGACCTATGTTCAAATACCACCTTAGTCCTTTACTATGCGACCCTGGGCAAGTCACTTAACCTCTACCAGCCTCAGTTTCCTCATCTATACAATAAAAGACTTGGATTTGATGCCCTCTCAGGTCTAAATCTATGATCTTGTGACAGTATCCTGATTGTGTAAAGCTTAGAATATAGTTATGCTTCTTTTCCTGATTGGGGATACCATGCTTAGTTATACTGTTGTATGTGTAAAATGCTTTCAAGCCCAGGGTTCCAACACAGCAGGATTTAAAAGGCTCATTTATATTATCATAAGAAAGTGAGGGGTTCCCCCAGACAGCAGTGAGGGCACACACCAATCAGCCTGGGTAGGAAAGCCCACTGCTTGGACTTTTCCAGGTTGGAGGCAGTAGCTGCAAGGACCCAAGCCCATTGACTTGCTGGGAGAGAGAGGAATCTTCCCATTTTGTTTATGTGTGATTCTGCCCTCCATTTTCAGGTGTCTATTTTTCTTGGGCAAGACAATTGCAAATAGATGGTTTATCAGATTTTTTCTCTATAAGAAGAAGGCTATGCTTAATTTCACTAGAGCCTCGCCTAGGGCAGTTTTTCCTTAATGCCAAAAGTGGGCCAGATTCATGGATTCACAGTCAGAAGCCCAACAACACCCTAGTTGGTGTGGTGGATAAAGTACTAAACTCTGAGTCAGGAAAACATAGATTCCGATCCCTCCTCTCTGACACTAGCCTGCATGACTAAGGGCAGGTCACTTTAACCTCTCCATGTCTCAATTTCCTCATCTATTAATTAGGGATAATGACTATTGAACTTATTTTATTTGGTCACTGAGGACCTCACACAAGATCAGATGTGAAATTCTTTTCCATTCTAAAATCCTTATATAAATATCAGCTATTATTTTTATTATTTGCATGCATGGGCCCTATAAATGTTGCATGGACTAGCTATAAGGGTTGAGGAATAAAATTCCCTGAATGCTTCTTTATTTTCTCTGAGAGGAGCAAGAAAGAATGTGTTCTGTCCAGCTATGAAAAAGCATAAACTTAATTTGTCAAAGTCTCATTAGTCAGGATTTCTGGAGAGGAGTTTCTTGGAAGATCATTTAAAAATTGTATCAGCATCATCGCTGCCCTCTTCCTCCTCCATCATCATCATGCCACCATCATTATCATTATAATCATTGATATAATTAAATTGAGCATTGTGCCAGCTACTTCTGGACATCTGCAATGATGAAATACTTCCTCATAGTGATCCTCAGCCCTCTAAGGTGTGTCATTAGCAGAGCTTTCATGGAAGTGGTTTGTCGAAAGAGGAATTGCCAAGAAACCTAATGAGACTTTAGGCTACATTAAGAGAGGCAGAACATCCCAGAATAAAGATGTAATGGTTTTTCCCTGGGCAGAGCAAATCTGGAATCTTGAGTTCAATTCTGGATGCTACAGTTTAGGAAAGACATTGATAAGTAGGGAAATGTGAAGAGTAACTAAGATACTATTAACATTTAAAAAAAATGAATGATAATAATAGTATAATTCACATTTCTATGGAGCTTTAAATATTACAAAAGCACTTTGTATACATTATTTTCTTTCATCTCATATGATTCTTTTTTTTTTGGTGGGGCAATGAGGGTTAAGTGACTTGCCCAGGGTCACACAGCTCATAAGTGTCAAGTGTCTGAGGCCGGATTTGAACTCAGGTCCTCCCGAATCCAAGACCGGTGTTTTATCCACTGTGCCATGATCTCATATGATTCTAACACAACCCTATTAAGTTAAAAAAGGGACTCAAGTTCATATTAAAGAACAAACAGTTGAAGAAAATAGGAATGTTTAGCCCAGAGAAGAGAAGAAACAATTGTAGTCTAGTATCTGAAGGCTTATCGAGTGGCAGGAGGATTAAGAGTTTGGTCTACTTGGCTCCAGAAGGCAGAACTAGGGGTAGATTTTATCCAGGTAAGAAGAACCTTTCTAACAATGAGAGCCATCCAGAAGTGGGATGGGGAACCTCTGGAGGTAGGTGGTGGGCTGCCTTTACTGAAGCCCTGAATGTTGGATATGTTGCTGAAAGGATTCTTTTTCCTGGTATAGTACAGTTTCATGCTATAGTCTGGACTAGAAGGAAGCCTTTGTCGATTTCAAATCTGAAATTCTATGATTCTATGAATGTGGGGGGAAAAAAGTCATTCTTTCAACACCAGCTTACACAGCCTGGAAACTTCTCTCTCTTCTCCCTGGGTCGCGGGCAAGTTATACAGAGAATGTATTTTCCACTTTTTTTCTGGAATGTGTCACAAACTGTCTAATTGGGACTGAGTTCTGTTCCCATTTTGAAAGCATCAGAAAGCCTTGATGAGTGCATGTGAGTTCTTCCTAAATTTGGAATTGGCCGATCTTTTTTTTTTTTTTTGATAAAATGTTGGCTGTGTTGAACTGCAGATGCATCATTAAAAGTTTATTTTTTTTTCTCATTTAAATTTAGCTTCTCATGTCTCAGGGTAGAAATGCTGAATGATTCTTGTATGGGGGGGGGGGTGGAGAGAGCCCAGTATGTGACTTTCCAAATTGGGAGGCAGACTAATTGCTTCTGGAGGTGCTTAGATGTTTAATTAGAGGTTGAAGTGTGTGTGTGTGGGCAGACAGAAGTATATTTCGAAGAGTTTCCTCAGTTTGAGAGAAATTTGTCTTTATCACCATGAGGATATATACATATACATTTACAATGTAGATATATAGTATCTACATTGTAGAAGGAAATGGGTGTGGTTAGCTTGGAGAAGGGAAGACTCAGGACAGACATGATAGTGATGTATCTGAAGGGCTGTCCTGTGGAGAAGACCCTAGACATATGATTTGGCTTCAGTCGTCTGAGAACTGCAAAGAGGCCAAATTCCACTTGATGTCAAGATTAGAGCTGTCCAAGGTGGCATGGACTGCTTGGGAGTGTGTGTGTGGGGTGGTTCCCTTTCCTTAATTGGTTTTCAAGTATTGCCTGGATGATCACTTCTCTGTCAGCTGGATTGGGGATTCCATTCATGTGTGGATTGGAGAAGGTCCTTTTGACTCTCAAATTCTGAGATTCTGGTATTCGATTGCTTATTGCAGTAGCTGGCATGCAGTCAGTGCTTAATAAATGTTTGTTTGATTGATTAATTAGTATAGGACAGAGGGGCCAAACATCATTCCACAGTGATTTCAGAACTAAATTGAAATGTAATTTGATGGCATTTGCCAAAATAAATAAAAACACAGCAGAACATTGGTACTATTAACATGTGTTATTTTTTGTTTTGTTTTGTTTTGTTTGTTTTTTGGTTTTTTTTTTTTTGCTGAGCAATGAGGGTTAAGTGACTTGGCCAGGGTCACACAGCTAGTAAGTGTCAAGTGTCTGAGACCTGATTTGAACTCAAGTCCTCCTGAATCCAGGGCCAGTGCTCTATCCACTATGCCACCTAGTTTCTCCCAATGTTTTTAAAAGCCAGTATTCGGCCTTCAGGAATCCTTACATATGGTTTATTGGCCTATGTTTCTCTTTGAGTCTAACATCACTGGTCAATAGGCTGCTCCTGGTGAGGAAACCGCTTCTGCCAATGCCCACTGGCAACTGATCACATGCTTAGAGAGATGCCTGGAAGACCAAGAGGATAAGGGACTTACCCAGGGTCACACAGTTAGTATGGAGGAGAGGCAAGACTAGAACTCCATTCTACCCATCACCCTTTAATTATATACAAAGTATATGCAAAGTAACTTCACCACTGTAGAGAGTACTAACAGCTTCAGGGAGCTGATCTTTGAAGGAAGCTAGAGATTCTGAGACAATGCTGCAATGGATAATTGGTCAGTGGTTCTGGAGTCAAAGGCTCTGATTTCATAGTCTTTCTATATGACCTTGGGCAAGTCACTTAATCTCATCTATAAAATGAGTGGGTTGAGTTAGATGGCTTCTGGGTCCCTTCCAGCTCTATGTTCCTTTGATTGTAGAAGACATCCCAGACATGGGAGGCCACCTGTGCAAGGTGACAGGTTGGGTGTGAAGGAGAGAACAATAGCAAATAATCCCATTACCTATGAATCACAGACGGTTAGTGCTGGAGGGAGCCTTACAGAGCACCTCGTCCATTTTATACTTGTGAAAAGTGATGCCCAGAAAGGGGAAAGGTCTTGCCCCAGATCTCACACAAAGGGAATAAGTGGCCGAGCTAGGATCTGATCTGTGGCATTCCAAGTTCAAGTCCTGTGTAGCACCTGCAAAGTGCCTTGGGCTCCTTGGAGAACATAGTGCTTTGAATTGCTAACTATTCCCAGAGAAGTAGCGGTCCAAGCCCTTCTGTGTTGTGGGTGGGAGGCAGCCACACTGCCATCATCCTGGCCGGGGCATCCATTTGGAATCTGCTCTCAGGCTGGCCTAGGGCATTGTGGGAACAGTTCTTTGGCTGCTCAAGGAGCTGGTCTTTCAGAATAAAAGTTGGAGAAGCATTATCAGACCAGTTCTTTGCTTTCCTCTTAGCAGGTTCCAGGGCTCCGTATCTGTCTGTACCTCAGGACTGACCGTCTCGACATAATGTTATTTCTAGAGGAAATGTTCCCTGAAAGCAGCCCCTGATGCCACCATTCTTCATCATTAGAGCAATTAAGGATTTTAAATTCCCTTTACTTTAAAAAATTGGAGAGAGAAATCAAAGCAGGATAGGCTTTCTTGTTCTTCCATCAAAATTTGCCATTTATTCTGTATATGCATGATTCTTTGGTGCTGTCCTAGGTCTTGTCTATAATATACTAGTCAAGAAAAACACAAGGCTTTAGTTCTTTTAATTTCAGGGCCAAATATAGATCTGGCAGCAGGAGGAGTGAAAAATGCTCAGGAGGTCTTGAAATCTGTTCTCATAGTATCAGGCTTGGTCTCAGCTTTGCCACAAATTTACTGGATGTTCTTGCTAATTCACTTCCTCTCTCTGGTCCCTTGTTTCTTCATCTTTAATAGGGAGGTGAATAGAAATAGAAATAGAAATAGAAAGTGAACCCATTAACTCTAGAGTCAAGGACCTACCTCTGATATGAACTGCTTTTGTGATCTTGGACAAGTAACTTAGCCACCCTCAGCCTCGATTGCCATATGCGTGAAATGAGGGGTTTGGGGCAGATGATCTTTGAGATCCTTTCCAGCTTTAGATCTATGGCCTTTTTTTTCATTTCAAAGATTTCATAAGAACTTGCTAGCTGTAAGTCTCTATTCTGGAACACAGTATTTGGTACATAGTATGCATTTAATAAAAGCTTTTTTATTCTTTCATTCATAAAAAATGACATCAATAAAACTTCTAACCAATCCCTGATTTTTTTTTTTCTGGGCAATGAGGATTAAGTGACTTACCCAGGGCCACACAGCTAGTAAGTGTCAAGTGTCTGAGGCCATATTTGAACTCAGGTCTTCCTGAATCTAGGGCTGGTGCTTTATCCACTGTGCCACCTAGCTTCCCCTAAGCAATCCCTGATTTTAAATGAGTTTCCATTCTATTGGGAACACTACAGGGGACAATTGAGGGGACTGAGGATGATTCCTGAGTTGAGCCTTGAAAGAAAATGGGAATTCCAAGGAGTATAACACCATCTTCAATAGCCTCTCTCTGAGGATTATAGGAATTGTTACTCTGTCTTTAAGAGGCAAATAAATCTTGAGAGACTAGCAATTTACTTTATTCTGGATTCTGTGCTAATTGTTATAGCTGAAGATGGCTTCATGAAGTACAGAAAGGAAAAAGATGAAAAGAACTTCTATACTGAGAGAACTGTATCAACTTTTATTTTGTGAAGAAACATTCCTTGGCTACTATCCTGAGAGCTGAATGGTGGAACTGTGTTCCAGAAGTAAAGAAAAGTCAAGAGAAGCAGTAATTGTCAGAGGAGAATCTGGCAGTGATTCTTTTTCACAGCTGAAAGATTGCTATTATTTAAGAGTCAGTGTGTTACAGGGGATAAAAAGCCACCATCAAATCTAGGAAGCCCTGAGTTCAAGTCCTGCTTCTGACATATTTTCTGTGTTACTCTGTTGAAATCATCTTAATTCTGCAGGCACCTAAGGCTATAAGCTGCAGAGAATGTGCCTACCTGCATTCATATACAGAGTTTCATCACCAGGGAGTTCTTTATACCAATGAAATCACATGTCTAGTACCTATTACCTTTATTCTTTGTCACTGTGTTAATAAATTACATAGCAAGTAGCTTTGATATTTATTTAAGCACATATTTTATTATATACATATGCATATAGTACATATAGATGTATAATGTATATGGAGAGAGGAGAAAGGGGAGACAGAAAGGAATATAGGAAGAAAGATGAAAGTGATAGTGAGACAGTGACAGAGAGGAAGAGAAGGGAAGAGAGGGAGGGGAGAGAAAGGGAGAGGGGGAGCACAACTGCTTATTAGAAGAGATTTTTTTTCAGTTAAATTACTACTATTTAATTAACTGAAATGGGTGCTCACAATTGATTGTTTAATAAGAAGTTATCGGTGCTCTAATGTGGAAGTATCAGAACATAGCCATCAATTACCCTAGAGCCTAGGATGAGAATGAATAAGAAAGATGGGTCATTTGCTGATAGGATTTGGCCATCTCATCTAGGCTATGCGTGAGTGTGGGCCACACTGAAATCCTGTTACATAAGGTGAGAGTGAACATTTACAACTGAGTGGATGGGTAAGGCTTTACATAGGATGTAGCACCTGAACTAACTCTTGAATGAAGCTAGGGATTCTCAGAGTTAGAGTAGAGGAGGTACATGTCCCCAAGAAGTGGTCAGCAAGTTGCTGCTTGAGTATTTAAAGTAAGGAGAGATTCACAACCTTCCATTGCAGCCCATTCTAATTTGGGATAGCTCTACTGAGGAAACAGGCCCATTCTCAGGATATGCTCTGTCAAAGTCCATTCTAGTACTTCTTTCAAGGTTGATTGTTCTTCCTTCCTTCCTTCCTTCCTTCCTTCCTTCCTTCCTTCCTTCCTTCCTTCCTTCCTTCCTTCCTTCCTTCCTTCCTTCCTTCCTTCCTTCCTAAGACTGGATAACTGGTTTGCTCAGGCTGGAAGCACAGGTCCTATTTACAGTCCTGGTTCTTCTCTGATTGGCATGGGACCTTAGACCTAGTCTTTTCTTACCTGGACCATTAAAAATCTATATTGTGTCTCCAAAACTGCACTAAGATTTTTGGGACACTTTATATACTAGTAATTCACATTTCTATAGTTTAATGCTGTGCAAAGAGCCCCATATTTGGAGACAGAAGGTTTGAATTCAAATCCTGACTCCTCTATTTAATATCTATGTGACCTTGGGCAAGTCTACTTAACTTTTTTAGGTGTTCCTTAATAGTATAATGGGGGGGGGAGGTAGAACAGATGACCTTACAGGTTCGTTCTAGCACTCAATCTATGATCCTGTGATCTCTTTCCTCATGCCAACCCTATGGCATGGGGGAATGAAAGTATTACTACCCCTATTTTATAGATTAGGAAACTGAGGTTCAGTGACTTGCCCAAAATTACAGAGCTAGTGAGGGTCTGAGGCAAGATCAGAACCCAACCTCCCAGCTCCAAGTCCACACTTTACTCTGTTCAATACATCATGTCACCAGGTGTGAGCAGGCATTAACATCTGCTCCATGCTTATCCTTTGTTCCCTCCCTCCCCCGCCCCCCAGCTCTCTTTCGGGGTAGAAAGAACCTACAAGTCTAGAATGCAGCTATCCAGGGGACCAAGTCTCCATAGATGCTATTCAGCCCTCATTTCCTATCATTAGTCTTTGAATGGGAGCCTCTAACTGGGCCTTGCACTGGTTACCCATTAGTAACCAGGCAACAGAAACATTTCCTAGGGGTGGTGGCAATCAACAAAGAGTATTAGCTCCCTGTGTATAAATTAAAGTGCTTTGGATTTGGAAGGGATGTTGATAAGGGGACACAACAACGGATATAGTTTAATTTTTACTCGTGGACATGGTATAGGTCTGATCCCTATGGCAACATGACTTTGCTCACTGATAGACACACATCAGACAAGAATTGCTTTTATGTTTCTAAGCACATAATGTTCTTGGGAATTAAAAAAAATTAACTCTTCTGATCTCACTTAAGGAAAATGTGACATTTAGAATCCCTGAAAACCATATTTAATTCACTAGGGATATTCCTGAATAGTTGGACTCTAAGACATGAGATGGGATAATGTCAATGTCTTCTGAGAGTTTGCACGGTTGACTTCCTCTGGGGATACAGGGTGTAGCCAAGAGACTGATGATGTCAGTAGGTCGTTAAGAGGGGTTGCTAATGATAGGGTTGATTCAGAGTAGAATCTAGGGAGAGGTGAAGGCAATAAGAAGCTGTAAAGCTGATCATTTTACTAAGCTGGTGTGCACATCCCATTTCTTGGACAGGTAAGTTTTATCCTTGCTCCAGCAATCATTTCCTTCTTTTTTTCCCCCCTAACCATTCTTTTTTTGGGGGGAGGCAGGGCAATGAGGATTAAGTGACTTGCCCAGGGTCACACAGCTAGTAAGTATCAAGTGTCTGAGGCCGGATTTGAATTCAGGTCCTCCTGAATCCAGGGCTGGTGCTTTATCCACTGTGCCACCTAGCTGCCCCCTCCAGCAATCATTTCTTAAGTGACTCCTTAAGGAGAAGGGGCGTGGTTGAGTGGGATGAGCAATGAACTTGGTGTTAGAGAAACCTGAATCTGACTCTCACTCCCTAGGGTAACCTTCAGCAAGTCGCCTAACACATGTAGGATTCTGTTTCCCCAACTGCCAAATGTAGCTGTTGAGTTAGATGATTTTGAAAGTTCTTTTAAAGTCTGATAATCAATGATCTATGTTTCCTGCCTTGTGGTGGGGCCTGGGGGGAGATACCAACTCCCATGTGACACCTTTCTTGACCCCCCCAGATGTTAATGCTCCCCCCAAGACTTACTTTGCATGTACTTTCTTCTTTATGGCCTACAAATCTTTTGCCATATTCCATATATTCTTTTCTTTATATATTCTGTTTTGTGTATTCTAGGCAGTGTGGTGTAGGGGGTGAATAGTTTCAGAGTCAGAGGACCTTGGTGTTCAAATCCTGGCTCTGATACCGACCACCTCTGTCACCTTGGGCAAATCACTTCTCCTCTCTGGATATCAGTTTCCCTAAATGTAAAATGAGGGCTTTGCATCTTGGATGGCTTCTAAGTGTCCTTCCAGCTCTAACTCTATTATCCTATTATTGTACTTTCACAGTCTTTCTAGGCCTTGGTCTTCTCATTTTACAGTGGCATAAACCAAGGCTCAGAGAGATTAAATAACCAGTCAGAGTATATTAGATTTAGAACTAGGAGAGATTTCAAGGACCATCAAGCCTAACTTCCTCATTTTACAGGTGAGGAAACTGAGGGTCAGTTAAATGTCTTGCCTAATCATACAGGTAATAGGCACCAGAAATAGGATTTGAACCCTGGTCCTGTAACTCAAAGGCCTGTGTCCGTTCCACCTTAGTTGAGGGACTAAAACAGGCATTGTGTCTGATCTTCTTTGGTCTTCCCTTATACCCTTGCTTGTCCTCACTCAAAGCCTTTCTTTGCCTTCTGTCTCCAGAAATTTTGACAGTGCTGTGATTAGCATCACAAGGAGAAGAGAAACAGTTTTCCATCTGAATGCCTCAGAAGAATGACACCTTTCGGGCTTTCCCCTTTCAAAGTATCTTTGGCATTTAGCCTGCCTCTGAAAATCTAACTGAGATGAGATGAGCTGAATCCATAAAGGTGCCCAAAGCTCTTGTCCCTTTGGAAATCTATTGCATAAGACCAGGGGGACCCTCTAACCCTGTTAGCATCACTGATTACTTGAGCCTCCTCTCTCTCTGGCTCTGCCCAAGCTGCTATTTCAGGCAGGTTCGGCTTCTTAAAAAGACAAGAAATTAAAGTTCCCTTTTGTTTCACTTTTTGTATTCGTAACACAAGAGCCAGGAAGCTGTAAAATCAGTTTCTTTTCTGACACTGGCTTTCTGACTGGTTCAATGGAGATGGAGTCCCATTCTTCCTTTCTGTGATGAAGATAGTGGTGACTGTATGTAGTCAGTAGAAAAAACTACAGATGCTTGGATCAGAGAAGAAAAGATTAATTTTTTTAAACGTTTTTATTTAAAATTTTGAGTTCCAAATTCTATCCCTCCCTCCTTTCCTCCCTGAGACAGTAAGCAATCAGATAAAGGTTATACATATGCAATTATGTAAAACATTTCCATATTAGTCATTTTGTACAAGACAGAGAAGAGTTAGGAAGGGCCATGTGCACTGTCTTCAAATACTTCAAGGGCTGTTTGTGGGGAGAGAGAGAGAGAAAGAGAAAGGAAAGGAAAAGAGAGGAGACACAACAAATGGTCTGAGAGTGAATGCAATGTGACATATCCATAGGCCCCCACCTCTGCAAAGAAAGGAGGAAGGTCTTCTATCTTTTCTACATCATGTCTCTATCACTTAATTTTCTCCTTTTAATGATTTGGCGAGAGTTGTTTTTAAAGTAACACTTGAATAGTTTGTAGAGAAATAACTACTGCCAAAGTTATTTTTAGGAGTTCTGGAAAACATTTTATTATCCTTTATCTTAAGTAGGATAAACAGTTCTCGTCAGTGCTCCAAATATTGCTTAGCTTATTAATTTGCTTAATGAACTTTCTTTCTGAGAGTGTAAAAAGTTAATATTAGCCCAGTGTATGAGTAGTATGCTAGATACAAAGGTTTGCTTTCTGCTCTTAAAATATCCACAGAACTCCCCAAGACATAGAATCTACTTGGTCATAGTGAATAATTTTTAGATATATTGCTATAGTCACTTTGCTAATATTTCATTTTAAATGTTTATTTTGTTGTTCAGCCATCTACAATGTACCCAATAGGTTTCATGCCGTCTTTAAGATCTTTAGTGGGCTTGGCCCATTCCATTTTTGGATAGCTTCAAATATTAGAAAGTTGTTCCTTTGATCAAACCTAAATTGGCCTTTGTGCTGCTTACCCTATTGTTTCTAGTTTGGGACTGAGTGACAACACCATTTTTCAGTCATGTCTGACTCTTTATGACCCCATTGGGGTTTCCTTGGCAGAGATATGGCAGTGGTTTGCCATTTCCTTCTCTAGCTCATTTTACAGATGAGGAAACTGAAACAGATAGGGTTAAGTGACTTGCCTAGGGTCACACAGCTAGTAAGTGCTGGAGATAAGATTTGAACTTGGGTCTTCCTAACTCTAGGGCTAACACTCTATCCCCTGCATCACCTAACTGCCCCAAATGTTTATATCTATATTTATTGTTCTGTAGGTTTCTTTCTCTGTTCTATTTCCCTCTGGGGTTTCAGACTCAGGACCATATTAGTATCATAAAAGGACATTAACAAGGTACAAACTTTTTTTTTTCTATTATTGAATGCAGTTTTCATGCTACAGGTGTTATTCACAGATTCCCACCACTCAGACAGACTATGTGGTTCCCCTTTCCATGGCTGCCATGTTGGTGAAAGCATGTGCTTTTCTACTACTCTCTCACCAAGGCACTCACAGTCTAGGGATTGGGATCTAACACTCTGAATATAGTTTGGCTAGGTCCAAGCACAGTGAGATTATCAATCCCCTTATTTCTGGACACCCACCACACCCTTCTTTTGAAGCATCAGATTGCATTGACTTCTGTTGGCACGGGGAAAGCCTAGAACAAAGGAGAGAGAAAGAAGTGAGGCTGTGTATTCAAATTAAAGATATGCTGACTCTCCCATGGGTCTGTCCTCCAATCCTACCTGGTCTTCTAACCTCCCCAGTCCTATTTTCAAAGATGTCTCCATACTGGAAGGCATAATCCATACTGGGTTATTATCTCTGGTGTCATTGTGAAGGGTGTCATTTGAAGTGAAACACTGGCTTGTTCTCATTTCAATACTACTACTGCTACTATTATTACTATTACTACTAGTAATAATAATAATAACCAACATTTATATGGTGTTTACTATGTGTCAGGCACTGTACTAAGTGCATTACAGTTATTATCTCATTTGATCATCACAATAATCCTGGAAGGGAAGAGCTAGTATTATCCCCATTTTATAGATGAGGCAAACAGGTTAAGTGAATTGCCTAGGGACATTGCTAGCAAGTGTCTGTGGCCATATTTGAATTCAGGTCTTGACTCCAAGTCCAACATTCTATCCTCTGTGCCACATAGTACCTATGCTAAGCACTAGGGATACAAAGAAAGGCAAAAAAAACCCCATTGTCCCTGGCCTCAGGGAGGTCATAGTCTAATGGGGGAGATCACATGCAAACAATTATGTGCAGCATAAATTGGAAATAATCTCAGAAAGAAGGCATTATTAGCCTGAGGGGGAGGGGAGAGAGCAAGGACTCTTGCTGGAGGTAGTATTTTAATTGCTCTTGAAGGAACCCAGAGTAGCCAGGACATAGGGATGAGGGAGAACATCCCAGGCAGGGAGGACCAACAGTGAAAAGACATGCAGCTGGGAGATGGAACATGTTCCAGGGGCTGCTGAAGGCTGGTGATGCCAGATCATAGAGTATGTGGAAAGGAGTAAGGTGTAAGAATATTGAAAAGGGGCCAGCTAGGTGGCGCAGTGGATAGAGCACCAGCCCTGGATTCAGGAGGACCTGAGTTCAAATCCATCCTCAGACGCTTGACACCTACAAGCTGTGTGACCCTGGGCAAGTCACTTAACCCCAATTGCCTCACCAAAACAAACAAACAAAAGAAAAACAACAAAAAAAAAAGAAGACTGAAAAGGTGGGAAGGAAGAGGATATGAAGGGCTTTGAAAACCAAGCAGAGGATTTCTATTAAATCCTGGAGGTAGTAGGGTTCTACCAGTCGTGGATGACCATGGATCAGTGCCTTGAAGAGCCACAGGCCACAGTGTGGCTGTGCCGTCTGATATGGGAGCCGCAGCTCCTGCCGCACCGAGGACATCGGAAAACTTCACTTTCTGTTGCCCGTCCGTTCCTGCATCTCATTTGTTTTTCTTCCTCCAGTGCTTGGAGGCCCATCTCAGCTAATCGGGAGCTATTGTAGTTTATCGAATGATGGGGTAGTAATGTGGATAGACCTGAGCTTTGTTGTTGTTTAGTTGTTTCAGTCACGTCCAATTCTTTGTGGCCCCATTGGGGGTTTTCATGGCAAAGATGCTGAATTCATTTGTCATTTACTTCTGTAGCTCATTTTACAGATGAGGAAACTGAGGCAAACAGAGGTTAAGTGACTTGACCAGAGTCACACAGCTAGTCAGTGTCTGAAGCTGGATTTGAATTCAGGAAGATGAGTCTTCCTGTCTCTAGGCCTAGCACTTTATTATCCCCATTTTACAGATGAGGAAACTGAGGCAAACAAGGTTACATGACTTGCCCAGTAAGTGTGTGAGGGCAGATTTGAACTCAGGTCCTTCGGACTCCAGAGCCAATGCTCTAAGCTGCCCAAGTCTTGAGCTTTAAGAGGATCAATTTGACAGCTGAGTGGAAAATAGACTGGAGTACAGAGAGACTTAAGGCTGGGAGATTTACCCAGAAGGCTTTTGCAATTGTTCAAGGCATAAGGGGATGAGAGTCTGCACCAGGGTGGTGGCTATGACTTAGGGGGCTTGGGAGCACCAGGACCTCCACAGAAGACTTGTCTACTTCCACCTGTCCAGCATCAGTCCTCTGCCTGTGACCACTTCAGCTTTTCCTTCTTCCCCAGGATCGTGTCCCCTCCAGTTGCTTCACCAGCTTAGCTACCTAAATGGGCAAGGGCAGCAGTAGATATGGGGAAGTTTCTCTCCACTCCCTTCCTGGGGATTATAAAGAGAGAGGTCTTTGTGGCTGGCCACAGTCTCCCTTACAGCAGCCTGCAAGCTTGAGAAGACTGCTCAGCATACTCAGCTTTAGCTACTTTTAAGCATCTACCTTATAGGAAAGTGGGTGGACAAGTGTTCTGTGTCGTGCTTGCCGGGAATGAGCTATTCACAAAATGTATAATTAATAATGCCTTTTTAAAAGGCTCTCACATGTCCCAGGACTGGAATAGAGCTCTTTGTAGCAGATTCTGGTCAATTTTTCAGGCCCAGTAGAGAACCCGGCAAATCAGGAAGATATAAACCTTTTGAACCTTAAACAGTCCTTGGGATAGAAATAGATTCTGTCTGAGAAGAATGTTTTAGCTGCTATCAGAGTTAATGTCTGCAATTTATACCTGTGGTTGAAGCCCTGAGATTGGCAGCATCCTCTTCAAGGCACACACTGAAAGGGACACTGGCTGTAAATTAAGCCAGCAAGAGTTGTAACTTCAAGTGGCCACTGGGGCTTTGCCCCAAGTTGGGAAATTGAGCAGACACAAAAATGTAACACATCTGCTCCTTTAGTAAGCAGAGTAGAAGGAAGGGAAGGGAGC
This sequence comes from Dromiciops gliroides, assembly GCF_019393635.1. Classification (NCBI taxonomy): domain Eukaryota; kingdom Metazoa; phylum Chordata; class Mammalia; order Microbiotheria; family Microbiotheriidae; genus Dromiciops; species Dromiciops gliroides. The sequence goes on along the minus strand of NC_057861.1, from coordinate 40,311,541 downwards.
ATGGGCTTAGTTGAGCAAGAGATTGAAAAGAAGAGGTTCTGGGGCAGCTAGGTGGTGCAGTGGATAAAGCACCAGCCCTGGATTCAGGAGGACTTGAGTTCAAATCCAGCCTCAGACACTTGACACTTACCAGCTGTGTGACCCTGGGCAAGTCACGTAACCCCACTGCCCCGCCAAGAAAAAAAAAAAAAGAAAAGAAGAGGTTCTTATTCCAGGAGCTATGGATCCTTCCTTTCTCTCTTTTCATTGATTAAGAAACACTCTGTCCCATTCCATTGGAGGGTTCCCTCTTCCTCCTCTGCTTTGCAGGGGGGCCTACATTTATCCCACCCTCCCTCTCATAGCTCTTACTTCCCTCTGATAATCCCGATGTTACCTTCCTTCCTGTGTCCTATGTGCAATGGAGTAGGAAGAGTTTGGGTCTCCCAATCCCATTGGCTGGACTAGATGTCTCCTGAAAGCCTTTGAACCCTGAGATTTTATCACCTGATCAACCATGGTAACATTCTCTCTCCCACTCAGGTGGTAAGGAGGCTGCACAGTATGATGGAAAGTCAGAGAACAGTTCATATCCTGCCTTTCCTGTTTAGAACTTGGGTGACCTTGGACAAGTCTTATAACCTTTCTGATCCTCAGTTTCTTCATCTGTAAAAATGAAGGGACTGTAAGAGACAGTCTCTGAGATGCCATCCAGAGGTATGATTCTCTAAATTTGTTTTTAATTGTTTTATTTTGATAGTTTGATTTACAAAGCTGAGTTGAGATGATATATTGGGGCTACTGGCCCCAGTGAGTGCTGCTGGCTCTAGCTCTGGTTGCCCCAACCCCACCAAAATGTGTAGTATGGAGGAACATGGGATCTGAGATTTAGAGCTGGATGGTACCTTAGATGCTACCAATTCTAGTCCCCTCATTTTGCAGATGAGAAAATTGAGGTTGAAAGGTTAAATAATTTCCTCAGGGTCACACATCTAGTAAGTGTCTGAAGGTGAGCTGTGAACTTGAGTCTTTAATCACTCCAAACCTAACATTCTATGCTCTGAAGACTTAGTACTAGCTGCCCAGCATACATATGAGTGGACTAAGGAGAAATCAAAAGAACAATATTCATTCCATTTATTGCTTTTTACAATAGGAGATCTGATTCAAGACTAATTGTTTTTATCCTTTTATTTTTCCCTCACTTGGTAGTATTTTATTTTTTCCAATTACATGTAAAGATAGTTTTCACCATTCACTTTTTTTTGACAGGGCAATGAGGGTTAAGTGACTTGCTCAGGGTCACACAGCTAGTGTCAATTGTCTGAGGCAGGATTTGAACTCAGGTCCTCCTGAATTCACGGCTGGTGCTTTATCCACTGCACCACCTAGCTTCCCCGACCATTCTTTTTTTGTTTTGTTTTTGCAGTGCAATGAGGGTTAAGTGATTTGCCCAGGGTCACACAGCTAGTAAGTGTCAAGTGTCTGAGGCTGATTTGAACTCAGGTCCTCCTGAATCCATTGCCAGTGCTTTATCCACTGTGCCACCTAGCTGCCCCACAACCATTCATTTTTATAAGATTTGAAGTTCCAAACTTTTCTGCTTCCCTCCTTCCCTCCTCTCCCCCTCCAAAAGACAGCATTGAATCTGATATAGGTTATGCATGTACAATCATGTTAAACATATTATCACATTAGTCACGTTGTAAAAGAAGAATTCAAAACAAAAGGGGAAAAGCACAAGAAAGAAAAAAAAAAACAAGACAAAAAAAGTGAAAATAGTCTGCTTTGATCTACATTCAGACTCCCTTGTTCTTTCTTTGGGTGTGGATGATATTTTCCTTCATGAGTCTTTTGGAATTGTCTTGGATCATTCTATTGCTGAGAAGAGGTAAATCTATCATAGTTGATCATCTTACAATGTTGCTGTTACTATGTATGATGTTCTCCTGGCTCTGCCCACTTCACTCAGCATCAGTTCATGTAAGACTGCAGGTTGTTCTGAAACCTGCCTGCTCATCATTTCTTATAGCACAACAGTATTCTATCACATTCATATACCACAATGTGTTCAGTCATTCCCTAATTGATGGGCATCCCTATAATTACAAATTTATTGCTACCACAAGAAGAGCTGCTATAAATACTTTTGTTTATGTGGGTCCTTTTCCCTTTTTTATGATCTCTTTGGGATACAGACCTAGTAGTGATATTATTGGATAAAAGGGTATGCACAGTTTTATAGTCCTTTGGGCATTCCAAATTGCTTTCCAGAATAATTGGATCAGTTCACAACTTCACCAATAGTACATTATTGTTCCAGTTTCCCCACATCTCCAATATTTATCATATTTATTATATTTTATTTTTCTTTCATATGAACCAATCTGATAGATGTGAGGTAGCACCTCAGAGTTGCTTTAGTTTGCATTTCTCTAATCAATAGTGATTTAGAGCATTTTCTTTTGACAATAGATAGCTTTAATTTCTACATCTGAAAACTGCCTATTCATATCCTTTGCCATTTAGCAGTTGGGGAAACTCAAGACTAATTATTGGAAAAAAGCAACTGGGGTTAGTCTAAGAGGAGGAAATAGCTGTGTGTTATTTAAATTATTGGGACACTAGGCTGGGTTTTCTAAAATATTACTAAATTATATATTAATGGCTATTGCACCAGTTTTGGCAGTAAGCATTTATTATTAATTAATATCATATATTATTATTAAAGTATTGACCGTGTGTCTCCCTGACTTCCCCATTAGTCACAGGCTTACAGGCCTAAAAAATTACATACCTAGCGTATTGAGCCAAGAGGGTGAGGAGTGAGGAGAGTGAGTGGAGCGTGTGGAGAGTAAAAGAGAGTCCAGAGAAGAAGAGAGCAAGCCCCTTGTGGTCCAGTCTTTTTATCCACTTTTTGGTAGAGGCGGGTCACCATACATTGATCTAAGCTAATTGGTTAGCATCATTCAGCTCCATTGATTGACAGGACTTGGGGGGTTGTCTAGAGATCAAATTCTAACCATCTAGGTGTGTTTCTTTCCCTAGCTAATCAGAAGGATCAATCTGCATTCCTTTTGTTAAACTGAAGGCTCATCCCAGGCTGGTTTCTGGTGAAGGGGAGAAGAGCAGCTAAAACTAATGTCTAGGGGCAGCTAGGTGGCAAACTCCATAAAGCACTGGCCCTGGATTCAGAAGGATATGAGTTCAAATCCAGCCTCAGGCACTTAACACAAACTGTGTGACCTTGGGCAAGTCATGTAACCCTCATTGCCCCACAAAACAAAACAAAAAACAAATAAAAACTAATGTCTAGGCTTCTCCTAGAAACCCATTATTAATAATTATTTTCTCAAGGGACAGCTAGGTGGCGCAGTGGATAGAGCACCGGCCCTGGAGTCAGGAGAACCTGAGTTCAAATCCGGCCTCAGACACTTAACACTTATTAGCTGTGTGACCCTAGGCAAGTCACTTAACCCCAATTGCCTCACTTAAAAATATATATATATATATATTTTCTCACAGTTTCATAGGAGAACAATACTGGAGTTTTCCTCTGATATTGAACTGAGTCTAAAGCAAAATTTATTCTGCATGAGAATTAGTGTCAAGAAGGGCCAGGCCAAAGAAAAAAGGCTTGGTTTGAGGAGGGAGAAAGAAGTGGCTATTTTTTGAAAGCCTCAGTGAACCCATTTAAGCTAGAATGTACTCTTTTCTCACTGCTGACTTAGAAAATGCCTAGATTCCTTCACCATCCAGCTCAGTTGTGGAGCTTCTACCCTGGGGCTGAGCGGTCTTGAAGACTGGTGGGTAAATACCACTGCATCTAGCCTCCTCTGTCTGGCTGACCCCACAATGCTTCACACCCCATCCAACTATCCACACTGATGGTCCCTTTTTACCCTCTGTCCCTCCCTCTCCTTTTCATTTCTTGCTTTGGGTCAACTAGCAAGCATTTATCGAACACTCACTAAATGTCAGGTACTGTGCTAATTGGAAACAAAGGAAGGAAATAAAGCATTTGTGAAGAAGCTACTATTGATGGAGGAGACCAAAAGGGTTAACAGATAAAATAATCAGCCAAAAGGGTTAACTGAGGAACTAAAGTTTGTATTCTTATCAATGGTACAGTAACAGAGGGTTGAGTCCCTATGAACCAACACAGTAGCCAGGGATTAATAATCCTGAATGACAGGAAACAGAAACTGTACCTAGAAACCAGATCTTAAAGTAAAGAGATATCCTAAACAGAGAGACCCCTGAGGTCTGACAAGTTTAAACATGTCTTTAGGAACATGTGCAGAAGGATCAAATGTGTCCTTATGTTCACCTTATGACATTTAAACCCCCAGAACACACCCCTAGAGAAAAAGGTACCCAACTTGGAGGACATCTTAGGACTCAGGAAGTCCAAAATAGGATATGAACCTCCCACAAGGAAGAGATTAAAAGAATGACATAACCTATTTTTCTTACTATAAATACATATGTATATTTTTTTGGGGGGTGAGGCAATTGGGGTTAAGTGACTTGCCCAGGGTCACACAGCTAGTAAGTGTCAAGTGTCTGAGGCCAGATTTGAACTCAGGTCCTCCTGAATCCAGGGCTGGTGCTCTATCCACTGCGCCACCTAGCTGCCCCTCTTACTATAAATATAACCATTTCCATCTCCCTATTTGAGGCACCTTACTTTTCTCCTTTGGGTGATTCTCCCTGTGGCCACCAGTCTTTTAATAAAACCTAGGAAACTGAGTCACTGAGTCTTGTAATTCTTTGGGACACCTTATGCATTTGATTACCACTTCACTATGGGAAAGGCACTGTGCTAAGCCCTGAGTAGAGGGAATGGGCACGTGTGCATACTAAATCCCAAGGCAACCATGGAGTTGAGAGCGCTGGCAGCTGGGTAGGGGAGATGACAGAATAGGCTTCTTGAAGAAGAAAGCACTTGTGCTGACTCGTTAGAAAAGCAGAGATTCCAGAAGGCAGAGCTGGGGTGGGAAGACATTGCAGGCAAGGAGAACAGGACTTACTATATAAATACAACTCTGTGAGGTAGGTCCTCTTGTTGTCTTTATTTCACAGTTGAGTAGTGAAAGTGAAGAAGAATTAAGAAGCCTCTTGTTGAAGGTGAAAGAGGAGAGTGTCAAAGCTTCCTTGAAGCTTAACATCAAAACCTCCCTAAGATTGTGGCAACTGGTCCCCTGACTTCCTGACAAAGAGAGGGCAAAGAAGTGGAAGCAATGTCAGATCTTATCTTCTCAGGCTCAAAGATCACTGTAGATGGTGACTGCAGCCATGAAATTAACCAACATTTGCTCCTTGGAAGGAAAGCGATGACCAATCTAGACAGCATACTAAAAAGCAGAGACATCACCTTGTTGCTATGGTCAAAGCTATGACTTTTCCAGTAGCGATGTGTGGCTGTGAGAGTTAGAGTGGAAGGAAAGCTGAGCACCACAGAGTAGATGCTTCTGAATTGTGGTGCTGGAGAAGACTTTTGAAAGTCCCTTGGATAGCAAGATCAAATCCATCAATACTTAAAGAAATTACTTCAGACTATTCATTGGAAGGTTAAATACTTTGACCACATAATGAAAATATGGGACTCACTGGAAAAGACACTGATGTTGGAGAGATTGATGGTAAACGGATAAAGGGATGAGAAAGGACAACATGGATAGATAGTGTCATGGAAGCTTGGATAGACTTTGGGAGATAGTGGAGGATAGAAGGACCTGATGAGGTATGGTCCATGAGGTCATGAAGAGTCAGACATGATTGAATGAATGAACACTAAAACTGAGGCAGAAGTTAAGTGACTTGCCCACGGTCACACAGCTACTCAGTCTCTGAAGACAGACAAGTCTTCCATATTCAAGGCTCATGGTTCTAGCCACCATGCCACCCAGTTGCCTCTAAGAGGTAAGGATATAGATAAAAGTAAAAAGAAAGGCAGTGTCTACCCTTAAGGAACTTATATTCTAATTGGAGGAAGACAACACATAAAATGGAATGGAAAAGGAGGTGGACAATGAGGTGGAGGGTGGAGGGAGAAGGTACTTGAATGCATGGTACCTGGACAGTCAGGAGCAAAGCCAGGGAGGAACAAAAGAATTAGTTTAGCTGTCCTGGGCACTTCCTCAAAATGGAAATTTTGTGAGGAAATCACTAATTAGAGGAGGGAGCTGCAGGGACAGAGTCAGCTTCCAGGGGTAGAAGGCAGCTGGACCTGGGGAAGAAGCCCAGAAAATTTGGAGTGGAGCCAGGAAAATAATGGGCACCGAGGTCAAATCACTACTACTGTTGCTTCTGGAAAGGGAGTGTCAACAGCTGTTCTAAGATCAATTCACCATCCCTGTGATTCTCCAGAACAAAATTCTCCTCCTCTGGTGTTACTCCCTTGTCTTTGTTCTCTTATCCTATTTAAACATGAGCTCTTGAGGGCAGGGACTGTCTCCCTTTTGTATTTGTATACTTAGCTATTAAGCTCTTATGTGCTCACGTGTTCATTCATCTCTCCCTTCCCAGTTGTTGGTGCCATGGCCTCTTGAAATCATTTCCTATACATTTTATATTGACCCAACCTTATACTTAGCAAATTGCCATGACTTCTCTTTTCTTCTCCTCCACTAACAAGCCCCTCCCATTAAAATGTAAGCCTATTGAAGGCAGTTACTCTTTCCTTTGAACATCTGTATCTGGGGAGTGGTCACTTTAAAAAAATCTTTTTGCAAATTGAATTGCAATGAATTTAACTAAATTGGCTATGTTTTCTCTGGTGCATTTTTTGAGGGCACTGTGTTTTTTGAAAAGTGAGAGATTCAAAAGGGATGATTAAGGATTCATCAGGCTGATGATGCCAGGAGTTGTCAAACGACTTTGTCCTTTTGTTTCAGACTTTGTCTGAACAAGAAGAGCCTTGTTCAGCAGTTTCATGAGGCCAGGTCCAATGTGAGATCAAGGATATAGTTTATAGATAGAAAGTAGTTGCAAAATCTTTGCTTATAATTTCTAGCCTTTTGTAAACCTTAAAGCACTTTATAAATACTAGTGGTGATGGTAATGGTGATGATGGGACATCATGGAAGGGCCAAGAAAACATTTAGTCCTTCCTCCTCATTTTACAGAGGAGGAAACACTGGAACTTTGGGAAAGTTCAATGATTAAATGCTTGAAAATAATTGCATTTATGTAACACTTTAAGGTCTGCCAAGTGATGAGTACCTGTACTAGAGGGGTGGCTATGGGATAGGAGAGAAGGGGATGTAAAAGAGAGATGTTGTGAGATCAAAAACAGCAAAACTTGACAGCTGATTGGCTCTGCTGTGGGGAGAGGGAGAGTAAGGAATGAAAGATGACACTGAATTTAGGTGAGCCTTGGTGAATGGAAGGATGCTGGTGTTCTTAGTAACTGGAAAGTTTGGAAGGGGGTGAATTTTAGGATAGAGAAGATGAATTCTGTTGTTCATGTTGGATGTGTTGAATTTGAGGTTGATATATAAGAGACATAATTTTGACTATCTAATGACAGATCAGGGGCTAGCTATGTACATCTGGGAATCATCTGAATAGGGATGATAATTCAACTCATGGGATTTGCTGAGGTGTCTGAGAGAGCAAAGAGAAGAGGACCTAAGACAGAACCTTTGGGGTTAGTTAGCATGCCAGGATGATGAGAAATCAGAGATGCAGGAGTGGAACCAAGGGTCGTCGGTGCCATGAAAACTCAGAAGGGTATGGGGGCAACTAGGTGGAGCAGTCAATAAAGCACCGATCCTGCATTCAGGAGGACCTGAGTTCTAATCCTGCCTCAGACACTTGATACTTACTAGCTGTGTGACCCTGGGCAAGTCACTTAACCCTCATTCCCCTGCAAAAACAAAACAGCAACAACAACAACAAAAAAAAACACCCAGCTCAGAAGGGTGGTCGAGTGTCAGATGTTCCACAGAGATCAAGAAGGATGAAGTTTGAGAAAAATCCATTCATTTGATCAGTCAGCCAATTAATATTCATTGAGTGTTTACTATAGGACAGGCACTGTGCTAAGAGCTGGGGTAATAAAGAAAGGCAAAAGACAATCCCTGTTCTCTAGGAGCTCACAGTTTAGTGGGAGGGAGGGACAACATGCAAGAAAACTAAATACAGACAAGAATAAACAACATAATTGATAGAGATATGGCTTAAAGGGGCTTAGGAAAGGTTTCCTGTAGAAGGTAGGATTTTAGCTGGTACTTGGAGGAAGTCAGAAGCCAGAGGTAGAGGTTAGGAAGGAGAGCACTTCAGACACTGAAGACAGCCAGAGAAAATGCCCAGAGCCAAGAGATGAAGGGTCATGTTGTTAGAACAGCCAGGAGGCCAGTGTCACTGGATTGAAGAGTATGTGTCAGGGAGTAAAATATAAGAAGACTGGAAAGGCAGGAGAGGGCCGGCTTCTGAAGAGCTTTGAGTGCCCAACAGAGCCTTTTCTAGTTGGTCCTGAAGGTAGTAAGAAGAAGCTGAAGTGTGTTTAGTGTGAGGTTGCCAAGATCATACTTGGCTTCTTAGGAAAATAACTTTGGCAGCTGAATGGAGAATGGATCAGAGTGGGGAGAGACTTGAGGCAGGCAGATCCCCTCCTAGTCCCAGTGTGAGATGATAAAGGCCTGCATCAGAGGGGTGGCAGTGTAGAAAAGTGAAGGGGGCATATTGAACTGATATTGAAAAGGTGAAAACAACAAACTGTGGGAACAGCTTGAAAATGGAGGGGCTGAGAGAGAGTGAGGAGTCCAGGATGACCCCGAGGTTGTGAGCCTGAGGGACCGGGAGGATGGTGATGCCCTTCACAGTAAGTCTCATCAGTATGTGAATTTGGGCGACTCACATAATGTTTTGGTGCTCTAGCCAACTCTTCTGAAGATGAGCTGCAGAGATGGTGCTGACCTGCATCGGTAGAGGGAGTTTTCTCATCAGGGAAGTCCTTTCCTCTATATTGCAGATAAAGATACTGAGACTCTTAGAAGTTAGGTGACTAGCTCAAGGTCACAAAGCTAGGGCTCAGATCAGTAAGAGCACCTGCATTCAAATCCCAAATCTGCCATGTACTGCCTGAGAGATCTTGGGCAAGTCCCTTCCCCGCTTGAGGCCTCTGTTTCCTACCCTGTAATATGAGAGGTTTGGAATGGGTGAGCCCTAAGAAGATCCCTTCTAGATCTAAACTTAAGAGCCAATAAAGTGTGAGAGGCAGGATTTGAATCCAGGTCTTCCTCATTTCAAGTCCAGAGCTGTAATGCACTTCTTCTTCTTCTTCTTCTTCTTCTTCTTCTTCTTTTTTTTTTTTTTTGTGAGGCAATTGGGGTTAAGTGACTTGCCCAGGGTCATACAGCTAGTAAGTGTCAAGTGTCTGAGTCTGGATTTGAACTCAGGTCCTCCTGACTCCAGGGCTGGTGCTTTATCCACTGCCCCACCTAGCTGCCCCCCAGAGCTGTAATGACTACACTTCTGATTTTGAGAATGGGAATACCTCAGAATGGATCATGGAAATCTATCTGGGACACAGATCTCCTAATTCCTACTCTAGGTCTCTTCTCTTTCTCATGTTCTTAACCTAATCTACAATATTTTTAGTGTTTATTGTGAAATAATGATGTGGTATAGTGGGAACAACTCTTAGACTTGGGAGTCAGCAGACCTGAGTTCCATTCCTGGTTCTGACTTTCACTGGTTTCATGAACCTCCGAGTCCCACTGTTCTCATCTGTGAAATGAGGATACAGACACTTTCATTACCTCCCTTATGGGGCTGGTGTGACAAAACATTGCAAATTGCAAAGTGCTAAATAAATTGAGTTATTACTATTATTGATCTCCATATTGCTGCCAGCACCTAGCCCAGGGCTTGGCATGTTGTAAGTGAATAATAAGCGGTTCTTTAATGAATGACTGCCCATCCAGGGGCATGGCTATTGGCATCTGGTTGATAGCATGAGGATACTGGATGCTAAATCCAGGGCTGCTAGTTATTTACCTCATATTCTCCTTCGAAGTAGAAGATTGTTTAATTCATGGCCTTTGTAGCCCCAGTTCTTGGCACATAGTAGGTACTTAACAAAAGCTTGTTGATTGATTTAGTTATTCATCTTCGGCATGTTGTAAAGTGTGCAGGAGTGGGCAGAGGGACAGAATTTCTCCCCTCCATGCCCTCTCAGAAACTTTACTGGTGACTTAGCAGAAGCACATGGCAGTTGTAGACTCATTTGTATTAAGCCTTTGAAGGGAGATCTGAACTACAGGAAAAGGGGTAAGGGTGGATTTTGAATTTCCTAGGGAGTATGACTGGAATATAACCTTCCAGGCCTTCCAAATAGAATGTCACCTCCTTGAGGGCAAGAATGATTTTATTTTTGCCTTTGTATCCCTGGTGTCTATCATGTATACAGTTCCTGGAACATAGTAGGAGCTTAATTGACCCCTAGTAGAAGCTAGTTGATTGACTGATAGCAAGAGGGGCACATATAGTACAACAGAAAAGGAACTCCCTGAGCTTATTATTTATTATCTGTGCGACCTTGGTCAAGTCACTTAACTTCTCTGTGGTCTGTCTCCTCAGTTAAGAGGGGGTTGGACTAGACAGCCTTTTGCATCCCTTCCAACTCTAAATCTATTCTCCTGGCACATTAGGAAGAGGAGGGGGCAGTGCCAGGAGGGGAGAGGGCAGAGGCAGGAATGTCGGGAGCCACCACAGATTGTAGCTGCTCATCACACCCTCTTGCTGCCCTTGGGATGGCCCCAGTGACCCTGATTGGCCATATTTGTGATCAATGCGTATTCTCTGCAATTAGGAAAACAAGGTACACTTTGGAAATCGCCCCCAGAGTGGGAGGGACTGCCCTGGGAGGTACTTGCTGGGTTTTCCCTCACTGGAGGCCTTCAAGCAGAGCCTGGATACTTGAGCTAGGGATACTAGAGAGAGGATTCTTATTTATGAGATTTGATGGACCCCAGAGGTTCCTCCAGACCCTGCAAGTCTGTGGTTTTGTAATCCTGGTGTTGTCTGCCTCACTCGATGGTTGAATGTGGAGAAACATTTGCCTATCCAGATAACATAAAGAGGCGGTGTTTTCATATCTGTCTCAAAGGAAGCTCTTATTGGATGATCTAGGCATTGTGAATAAGCTACGCACTCCCTGAGAACATGCAGCAACACAGCTCGGGGTGTAAAAATGTTGCTGGAATCCCACAAAGTCCTTGAATGCTCAGAAAGCAACAATTAGAGGGTACATGTATGTAACAACTTGGAGTAAATCTCAGAATTAGGGGATGGCCTATTAAATAGGATCCTAATTAGCCTTTTAAATTGAGATCAGAACATAGACAACCATCCCTGTGTCACTTTCTCCTTGTAGAAGGAACCTTGTCAGATGCTTAATGAAAATTTTCTGGAGGTTGGGATCTGTGGTGCAGTGTTCTGGACATGCATATTATGAGATTATCCAGGGTCTATATTTAGAGATTGAGCCTGATGAAGGGACACTCATGGAAGCCCAGGCTCTCTGGTCAAAAAAGCAGAGTTTACATAAACCATGTGAAGCTGGTCCCCCACCCCCACCCCCCCCCCACCCCCCCACCCCCCCCCCACCCCACCCCCACCATGTCCCTTTGTATTTTCAGGCCTGAGAAATACTGTCTCAGGTTCCTGGGATCACTGATTACCAGTAAGACCATGAAAGGAACCCCCCAACCTTTGAGGTCATCTAATCTGTCTCCCTGCATCTTACAATTGATGAAACTGAATCAACTTCAGAGAGGTTGACCCAGAGTAGTGCCTTGGAAAGGATCCTAGATTTGGAATCAGAGGTCCGTGTTCAAATCCTGGCTGTCACTTATTGCCTAGGTGAATTAGGGTAAGTCACTATAACCTCTTTAGGTCTTTGATTTTCACTTTTGAAAATATTGGATTTAGACTCAGTGGCTTCTAAAATCCCTTCCAGATCTAAATCTCCAATCTCATGAGCAGATGGCCTTTAAAGTTCCTTCCAGAGCTCAATCTTTGATCAGCCAGTCAGTCAACAGCATCCATTGAATGCTTACTATGAACCAGGCACTGTACTCTGGAGATACAAATATAACCAGAAACACAGTACCTGCCCTCAAGGAGCTTCCGTTCTAAGGGAGGAAGATATCACCTAAAAGGAAGCTTAAAAGGGTGGGGAACAGAACCCAGCCCCTGGGCTTGGCAGAGCCAATCTGGAGCTCAGTCTAGAGAGGACTGACATGTGGTTGGCCTGGCCACCTTCCGTACACAGAGGGAATGTAGATGGGCAGGGTAGAGCTCTCCTGGAGTGGAGAGATGTTTCAGGGCATAGTAGAGGGAAGTGTAGAGTGTAGACAAGAATGACATTTCAATCAATTAACATTTATTAAGCACCTACTGTGTGTCAGGCACTGTGCTAAGTGCAACGCAATAGACACTTTTTTCAAGGACCCCACAATCAACTGAGGGAGACAGCAGGACCACGTGTAAGCATATACAGAACATATACAAGTCAGTTTTGTGGGGGAGCAGTAAGAGGAGGACAGTAAGTGGCAAAGCTGAAAATCGAACCCAGGTCCTCAGAAATCAAAGTTGGTGCTTTTTTCCCAGCCACACTACATCATGTCTCATGAATAGCTTTTTACTGATTGCAATTAGGGTGAAAACTCCATGTCTAATGACTAAGGGCATTCCTCTAAGTTATTCAGCAGAATGGGATCGAAAATGCTTGCTCAGCCCTAGTTCCTTTTACCTACACTCCTCCCTCCTTTCTCTATACTTAATGTTTTGGGTTTTTTTGCACTGAATATGGTGACTTTATTGATGGTATGTACACAGTAGAGGACTCTAGGATTCTCCCCGCTACTACAGGGGTGCTTTGGGACAACAATGTGAATGGGGCATGGGATCCCCAGTACGGGAACATAGGTTAGGGATGTGGGCTCCCCAGTGGTAGGACTCTTCTTTTGGCTGGGATTGAAGATCCATGGCTTTCCAATTTACTCCTCAGAGGCCATGTAGGCCATGAGGTCTACTACACGGTTGCTGTAACCATACTCATTGTCATACCTGGAAATAAGCTTCACCAAAAGGTCATTGAGGGCAATGCCAGTACCAGTGTCAAAGGTAGAAGAGTGGGTGTTGCTATTAAAGTCACAGGATACAACCTGGTCCTCTGCGTAGCCCAAGATGCCCTTCAAGGGTCTCTCTGATGCTTGCTTCACCACTTTCTTGATCTCATCATATGTGGCAGCTTTCTCCAGGCAGCAGGTCAGATCCACAACAGACACATTGGGAGTAGGAACACGGAAAGCCATGCCTGTGAGCTTCCCATTCCGTTCAGGTATGACCTTGCCTACAGCCTTAGCAGCACCAGCGGAAGCAGGGATGATGTTCTGGGCAGCACCACACCCATCATGCCACAGCTTGCCAGAGGGGCCATCTACTGTCTTCTGGGTAGCAGTAATGGCATGCACTGTAGTCATGAGTCCTTCCATAATGCCAAAGTTTTCATGAGTGACCTTGGCCAAGGGGGCCAAGCAGCTGGTAGTGCAGGCGGCGTTACTGACAATCTTAAGGGAATTGTCATATTTATCATGGTTCACTTCCATCACGAACATTGGGCCATCAGCAGAAGGGGCAGAAACAATGACCCACTTGGCTCCAGTCTTCAAGTGAGCCCCAGCTTTTCTATGGACTCTACAACATAATCAGCTCCAGCATCTCCCCACTTAATATGGGTGGGGTCCCACTCCTGGAAGATGGTAATGGCTTTTCCATTGATCACCAGCTCTCCATTCTCAGCCTTGACAGTGCCCTTGAACTTGTCATGGTGGAATCATATTGAAACATATAAACCATGTAATTGAGGTCAATGAAGGGGTAATTGATGGCCACAATGTCTACTCTGTTGGAGTTGAATGCAGCCCTGGTCACCAGGCGTCCAATACGGCCAAATCCGTTGACTCCGACTTTCACCATCTTGTTTCAGGGATGCGACTGAAGCAGTAGATCCTGGCACCAAATTTGGGAGAGAAGCTAAGAGCCCTTAATGGTTTCTAATAATACATGTGACCTTTGGCCAGGTCCCCCTGGACCTCAGAGAGGTCCAGGAAAGAATAGAAACTCCTTGAGGGCAAGTGCTATTTTTTGGGGTGAGGCAATGGGGGTTAAGTGACTTGCCCAGGGTCACAGAGTTAGTAAGTGTCAAGTGTCTGAGGGCATATTTGAACTCAGGTCCTTCTGAATCCAGGGCCAGTGCTTTATCCACTGTGCCACCTAGCTGCCCCTACTGCGCCACCTAGCTGCCCTGCAACTGCTATTTTTTAATCCTTTTTTTCTGTATCCCTAGCAGCTTGTACAATGCCTCACATATAGTAGGCACTTAATGAATATTTATTATATTGGATTGAAAGGGCCTCTGACATTTGCCACATATGTGACCTTGGGCAAGTCACTTATTTCCCTGTTGTCTCAGTTTCCTTATCTGTATAAAAAGGGATTGGACTAGATGGCTTTTGAGATCTCTGGCACTTACTAGCTCTGTGGTATTGAGTCAGCCACTTAATCAATCTGGGCCTCTGGTTCCTCACTTATAAAATGAAAATGGGGGGTTAGACAAGATGGCTTCTGAGGCTGCTTCCAACTCTAGTGTCCTGTGATATAACCTGGTGTTTTGTTTTTTTTTTAAGGAGAATGTGGAAATGGAATAGATTAAAAACAAATCTCCTCCTCGCTCACACCTTGGATTTCTGAAAATTCAGTGTTTTCTTCCCTGTGGTAAAGAATCACTAGGATGCTATCTTGGAGGGAGATCCGCAGCACCACTTTGTGTTTTAAAGTGATAAGATAACAAAATGGTGCCTGATGCTCAATGTGATTGATGCTCTCACTGGAAACCTCTTCTCTGTGAAAGAGAAACAGGACTAACCAGAGAGAAGGAATACAACTTTGTATGTGTACATCTTAAATAGTTTAGACATTTAGCACGCTTGTAGATGGGATGTTGTAGGTCCTGGAGAAGGAGAATTGCCTTGTTAGTTACCTTAAGTCTTTCTCTAACTTTATAGGGGGAGAGGTGGGATGGGTCAACCCCTGGGGGGCCACCTTAGGTATGAGGATGCTATTTAAAGCCTAGGAAAGAAAGGTGGTACACACCAGAGGAGTGGGTAGAATCCTCTTTGGGCATTTAAAACCCTTCATAAACCATCCTACCCCTGTGACTTTCTTACACTTAACCTCCCTCTAGTACTTGGCATGCCAGTATAACTGGCCTCTGTGCTGCTCCTCAAACAGGACCCTCCACTGCTCAGCTCTGGGCATTTTCACTGTGTGCACGGCACATAGCGGTGGGCATTTAATAACTGTTTGGTGATTGACTAACTAGCAATCCTGAGTTCTTTTCTTGCATGGGGCATCCAACCACAGGCTGGCACTCTTAAGTCAGAGCAGCTAGATAGGTTCCTAGAAAAGGTATATAACAAGCCATGGCAATGGGTATTTATTAAGCACTTACCATGTGCCAGGCATTGCGCCAAGTGCTGAAGATAAAAGGAAAGAGGGAAAAAAGGAAAGAAAACCAGTCCCGGTTCTCAAGGAGCTCATGTTCAGTGTAGAGTTTAGTCTAATAGCATCATGTTATTAGGTAGTTTAGGGCAGGTTTTTCTAGTTGTCCAGGGGTTCTAATATGAGGGATTTTTGTATACTTTGTCTTTTGGGGGGGCACAGGGCAATGAGGGTTAAGTGACTTGCCCAGGGTCACACAGCTAGTGAGTGTCAAGTTTCTGAGGCCAAATTTGAACTCAGGTCCTCCTGAATCCAGGGCTGATGCTCTATCCACTGTGCCATCTAGCTGCCCCTATTATTATTATTATTTATTATAGAAATATCAGCACTTAGTGTAGTGCCTGAGACATAGTAATCACTATATAAATCTTAGTGATGTTGATGGTGGTGATAATGATGAAAGAAAAGTACTGGGGACAGCTAGGTGGCGCAATGGGAAAGTACTGGCCCTGGATTCAGGAGGACCTGAGTTCAAATCCAGCCTCAGACACTTGACACTTAACTAGCTGTGTGATCCTGGGCAAGTCACTTAACCCTCATTGCCTCAAAAAAATAAAGAAAGAAAGAAAAGTACTTATTAAGGACCTACTATGTGCCAGGCATTGTGCTATTCATCTGGATTAGACATGCAAAAGTTAGCCACTACCCTCAAGCAGCTTTCATTCTATTGGGGGTGGAAGAAAAAGATGATAGGCACAGAGCCTGTATTTCTTTGGTGTAGGGAACTCCCAGGTGAGGGAGCATCCTTTACCAATGTAAGTCAGCATCTTCTCTGAAATATGTAGCTTTAAAGTTTGCTCAGAGCACTGAGAATTTGAATAACTTGTACATGGTCACACAGCCAATAAGTGTCTTTGCCTAGATCTTCCTAGCTTCAAGGCCAGCTCTTTCCATCCTTTTATAGAAAATAAAGACACTGAGTTACACCCAGACAATAGTTTATTTAGCAAGGCACGCACCTGGAGAAAAGACTCAGGTTCAAGGCTCTCAGGTCAGTGCAAGTAGCCTGAACTTTGCTTTCTAAAGTTATCATACAGTTGAAGGGAGTGAAAAGAAGGATGTAGGGACTGAATGAGTTATCTTGTTTCTTATTGGTGGAAAGGACTGGGACTTTCAGAGTTGAAAGAGAGAAGTAGTCTAAAGGGCGGCTAAGTGGTGAATAGAGTATTGGGCCTAGAGTCAGGAAGATGAGTCTTCCTGAGTTAAAAACTGGCCTCAGTCACTTATTAGTGTCTTGGTCAAGTCATTTAACCCTCTTTGTCTCAGTTTCCTCGTCTGTAAAATGAGCTGGAGAAGGAAATGGCAAATCCCTCCAGCATCTGTGCCAAGAAAACTCCCCAAAGTCACAAAGAGTCAGACACGACTGAAATGACTGAACAACAACCACCATAGGGGGAACAGTTTTGTGACTTTCCCCATATCAGGTGACTTACAAGAAGTTGAAACTTAACATTACAAAATGGTGAATAAAAGCAAAATGGAATTACTAATGCTATTTTAATGTTTTTGTTTGTTTGTTTGTTTGTTTGGTTTTTGGTGAGGCAGTTGGGGTTAAGTGACTTGCCCAGGGTCACACAGCTAGTAAGTGTCAAGTATCTGAGGTCGGATTTGAACTCGGGTCCTCCTGAATCCAGGGCTGGTGCTCTATCCACTGCTCCACCCAGCTGCCCCTAATGCTATTTTAATGTAATAATTCCCTCCTTCATCCAAGGGTTAACTATAACACTTAGGGCTAACTGTAACACTTAATCAAGGGTTAACTATAATGCTACAAAGAAGAGAAGTAAAATATGTGAAGATGTTATCAATAAGGGCCTTCTCAAATCCAGCCTCAGACACTCGACACTTATAAGCTGTGTGACCCTGGGCAAGTCACTTAACACTCATTGCTTTGCAAAAAAAAAAAAAAAAAGGATCTTCTGTAGAGAATGGTCATCAAACCTGACCAACATTAAAGGAACTGGCTTTTCAAAAGACCTTTTTGCTAGAGAGAGACAGAAAGCCAAGCTCACCCTCATGACTATGAACAGGTTTCATGTAGAACTGATGTATCCAGGTCACTCACTTGGCAACCTTGATGGCAGTATGACTGGCCAGCCAGATCTGGAAAAGCCCATCCAAGAAGGGCTAGAGAATAGATGTCTTTTTGAAACATTTTTTTGGGGCAGGGCAATGAGGGTTAAGTGACTTGCCCAGGGTCACACAGCTAGTGTCAAGTGTCTGAGGCCGGATTTGAACTCAGGTCCTCCTGAATCCAGGACCAGTGCTTTATCCACTGTGACACCTAGCTACCCCGAGAATAGATATCTTCTTGAAGTTGCAGATCCCCTCATAGTCTCTTGGTCCAAATGAGTGCACTGACTCTTCCAAAGGCAGAGTTTGTGTCAAGGCTGCCTCCTTCCAGACATTTGAAAGAGAACTAGACAGAAATCTCACAGATTTTATCAGGCTTTCATCCCCTGTGGCCAGACTCAGGGTTATCCCCAAATACTTGGAGAGTTACTTAGTTATTTCTACAATAAAGTGTGGCCCTTTGCCACAATCAGTAGTACATGGCAGGCCAATCTTGGCATTTTGTCCTTGATCAGACACCTTGCAACTATGTCTGTTGTGACATGTGTCACTGGAAAGGCCTTTGACTGATGATTCAATTGGTCTCTGTACACCACAACATTTCTGAAGCCCATAGACTTCAGGAAGTCAATAAGGTCAAATATGTAGATGTTCAAATGGTAGTATTACCTACGTTTTCTACCTCCATCCCCATTTTGTCACACTTTTCTTCCACAAAGATTTGGACTGTTGACAAGAAAGGTGGCTGGAATAAACAGGATGGGCCTCAGGGCCCCAGTTCCTATATGACCCTGGGCATGGAGTTGTTGTTGCGGGAGGTGCAGTAATTATTTATGTGCAATGAGGTACCCATCTGGCAAAACCCACAATTCATCTCATAGAATAGCCTCATGTTGATTCCAGAACCTGTGACAGGAATTTGACTGGCAGAGAGCATAAACAGTGTTTTAGGCAGTTCTAGAAGACCTCACTGGTAAGTCTAAGAAGTCATTTTACCTAGTTGCTAAAGATAGTAAGTTGACTATAAATTTGGATTAAGATAGTAAATTTTCCATACTTGCATCCTATTATAGTAACTCAAAGATGCTGAAATCTCAATCTATTAATAGATTTTGTATTGTAACAATAAAGCTTCCTCTGTTCACCTGCCCTGATTATAGAAATTTACCATGAAAGGAAAAGGAGGAACATAGTTATGATGATATCAATACTGGTTCTCTCAAGGACCCAGACTGACATAAGCTATAACAGGAGGAAACTCCTTTAGTGTTGTCTGATTCTAGGTATGAATCATATCTAACAGCCAATGTGTAGCAAAATCCTACATTATTCACAGGGTATCAAAAACCAGGCTCAGAATTAACCAGGTGGAAAAATTTCATGTACAGACAGGAATTAGCACTATGGAAAATTGAGTCGAGATGATCTTTGCCTACTCAAGGCCATCCCCTCAAGTTACTCAGACACAGACATCTGCCTGTAGAACTTCTCAGACCACACTCCCTTTGGACAGCACATGACATTTCCCTTGAATAGTAGACCACAGGCTTAATGACAATTTGGACAGCCATCTATGAAATAAAAATTCAGAATAATGTGAAATGATAGTCTCAAGAGAGTTTGCCTCAAAGCCAAATTTCACTAATTACAGATAGAGTACTATCATTTTTCTTATGTTGCAGTAATAGTCAACAATTAGTACTTGTAAGAACATCTTATTTATAATTTAAGAGTAATTACATTCCAGAGTTTCACAAATACAGTGAAGACATGATAGTTGACTTAATACCCCAGAAAAACGCTGACTACATCAGGCCTCCAATTTGTATTGCCTGTTAACCCCTGAGGCAAAATGAAATATTTGAATCTAAGGTCTAGTGTTACTAAGTCGGCTCAAAGATGTAACCTCAATACATACTATTTATTAAGAGGCACAATTTGATAATTTTCATAATTGATAGTAAAATAATTTCAGATGAAACTCACTCTTTACTAAAAGTGAACTAGTAAGTTTCCCCACTTTGTCCGGGAGTGGTCCTAGTTTTTTCAAACCCAAGTACTTTAGAATTTTACAACATGCTATCAGTAGGGCTGATAAGATCTTATGACCTTGATGGAATAGAAAATTCCAAGGAACCTCACAGTTAAAGATAACTAAAGAGGTCTTTGCTACTTTTCTCCCAGCAGTAAGTTAGTATTATTATTATTAATTTTAAAGCAACATATGCTCTATTAAATATTTAACAGTTTTTAAACATTTTGACTACATTCTTTTAATAGCTCAATTCATAATCCAACAGCATCATGGATTAAAAGAGAAATTACTTTTCTAACAGCATTTCTGATTCAATGGTTTTCCAAATTTCATGATTTAAGAAAAATTTTAGAAAACACAACAATACACATAATCCCACATATCTAAAACTTGAAACAAAAATTATTACCAATCAGATGATATCAATTCAGTTGAATGCATTTCCAAATTGTCTTAGAAAATAATTTATTTTCATCACTTTTGGCATTCTATACCGATTGCATTCAAGACTAATATGAAGTATTTTTATTTATTAACATTTCCCTAGGCATTTGTTTGTTTGTTTGTTTTTGTGGGGCAATGAGAGTTAAGTGACTTGCCCAGGGTCACACAGCCAGTAAGTGTCAAGTGTCTGAGGTTGGATTTCAACTCAGGTCCTCCTGAATCCAGGGCTGGTGCTTTATCCACTGCTCCACCTAGCTGCCCCCCATTTATTAACATTTATCTTGTGCTTACATGTGCCAGGCACTGTGCTAAGCATTTTACAATCATGTGATTCTCACAATGACTCTGGGAGTTGGGTGCCATTATTATCCCTTTTATGAACTTCTGTAAACAGAGGTGAAGTAACTTGCTTAAGGTCACAACTAATACATTTCTGAGACTGGATTTCAACTTGGGTTTCCTGACCCATGTATTTTTCCATGCATATTGCCTTAATGCCAAATAGCAAATGTATATTGCATTAGGTTCTGATTTGCCACAAATATTCTAATAGGAGAACATATCTCACTCTAAATGCGACTACATTATAATTTAGTTTCAGAACAAATTTCAACCAAATCAAATCTGTATTTGTAATCACTAATGGTAACATTCAAAACCTCAATTTTCCAAGAAGGGCCATTAGTTGTCAGAGACCATTGTTTCAGTTCACACATTTTCAAAGCTTCATGGTGGCCTTTTTACCTTCCCATAAACCTTTTTGGCTCCTTTAAAATTGCTCTCCCCAAAGGGGAGAAAAATACATGCTATTTGTGCTTAATCTTAATCCTAGCTGCAAACCTCAAAAAACCACTAAGATGTTTTAGCAGTTACAAAAATCTCTAAACCATAATTTTGAAATTTACAGTAATTTACATTTCAGCTATAAATCTAGTCTCCAATTAGTTTATTTTTATTTTTTTTAGTGAGGCAATTGGGGTTAAGCGACTTGCCAAGGGTCACACAGCTAGTAAGTATTAAGTGTCTGAGGCCCGATTTGAATTCAGGTACTCCTGAATCCAGGGCTGGTGCTCTATTCACTGGGCCATCTAGCTGCCCTGCCAATTAGTTTATAATGTCATAAATTTCTACAAATCAGAAAAAAAAATTCTTCCTTTTCTTGTCTGTCTTATTTCTGAAATCTCCAAGCTGGACAGATATGTAAAGGTAGAGACAAAGAAAGAATTTGAATTTTTTCTTATCTCCCACTGAAAGTTTGATTAAAAAGTCTGTGAGATTAAGTACCTGCTTAATATGATCAAACCTGGGAGAGCTGTTTTGAGACTCCACCTTTCTATGCTCCATAAAAAAGTAGTTTCTTAAGAGTGTCATGGTCCCTTTTTTGGAGTTACTAATGCTGTTTTAAGGTAGTAATTCATTATATTGCTCTGCTTCTCTTTGAAAAGGAATTTTGGTCTGGGCAGTCAAAGGGATGATGGTGAATGGAGCCATAGTCAGCTAATGTCACACCCTTTGCAGTAATGACGGTCGTGTTGAGCTAATTGCTCTTGCAAGAGCAATAGATGGGGGCAACTAGGTGGCACAGTGGATAAAGCACCAGCCCTGGAGGACCTGAGTTCAAATCCAGCCTCAGACACTTGACACTTACTGTGTGACCCTGGGCAAGTCACTTAACCTTCATTGCCCTCCCCACCCCCCCAAAAAAAAACAAGGAAAAAAAAAGAGTAATAGATGGAAAGCAAAATGGTGGGTGGTGGTGGTGGAGGAAAACCTGGGTAGTTCTTGGCTTTCTGGTGGGTGTCTATGCCTAGATGGCATAGGGATAGGAGTGCTGGTTTTGGAATCAAGGAGCTGAGTTCAAATCTCAGTTCTGCCTCATACTTCCTCACAGATCTGATCTTCTGTTTCCCCACCTGTGAAACAATTGGGTTGGGCTAGATGACCTCTAATGCCTCTTTTGGTTCTAAATCTAGAATTCTTATTATTGAGAACACTTCAAGACTAAAATGAGAGTGTCTGAGCCCAGAGTACTGGGGCTAAGCCACAGATTATATTTAGAAGAGTTTGTGGCTATAGCAATTGTAGGCCATCACCTATAAAGAGGGTCGATTGCCTCTTCAGGTATATCCAGTGGTGAGCTGGCCATCTAGAAGAGGTAATTTATATTTCCCCTCTAACGGCAGGGAAGAAATGAAGGAAACAAGTAGTTAGTAAGCACCTACTGTGTACCAGGCACTGTGTTTCGCACTTTACAATTATTATCTCACTTGATCCTTACAACATCCCTGGGAGGTAGGAGCTATTATTAGCCCTATTTCACAGTTGAGGAGATTAAGGTGAGCAGAGCTGAAATGACTTGCCCAGGGTCATATAGCTAGTAGGTCTGAAGTCTGAGGTCAGATTTGAATTCAGGTCTTCTTGAATATAGTGTAGTAGAGTGCTAGACATCAGAGTTTGGCTTCTGTCTCTGACATTTGCTAGCTGTCTAACATTATACAAGTGGCTTAATCTTGCTGAGCCTTAGTTTCCCCTTCTGTAAAAATGGAGATGATATCCTTCAGTGCCTGCCTCACAGAGTCATTGTGTGGCTCACTTGAGATGATGTAAGTCAAGTGCTTAGCAAACCTTAAAGCCCTATATAAATGTCAGCTATTATCAGGTCTTTGAGGCCTTGTGAGTCTGAGCACATCCTTTTAAATAAATTAGATCAATCAATCTATCCCTAGGTACACGGGCAGGAAGGGCCCTGGCTCAATCCAAAGTGTCTTTGGAGATAAGGATTCTGTATGTGCTGGGAGGTAATCGTATTACGGACCTCGTAAACCTCTCTGCAAACACTGAATCCTCTAGTCTGGGACAAAATTATGCCCGCAAGCTCAGTACCAGCTCCCTGGCAAACTCAATTAAGTCATCAAGTTGGAAGCCAGACCGAAGAGTAAATTAATTTCTAATCTAGGGACCCAACCCGCAGTCCAAGATGATGGATGGGCCACAAAACCACTGGTCTGAAATCCAACAAGAGAGAGATGATAATCAGATTCTCTAGTAAATTTACTTTCTTCCCTTATGCTGTTCCAGGGCTTAGGAGAAGCCAAAAATTGCCTTGCGACTTTGTTTCTCTGTCCAGATGGAGATCTGAGTGAGGACCCCAAAGAGTCCAGGAGCCTGTGGGCCATGTAGTCCACAGTGTTCTCTTCATAAGCCCAATGTTCCAGACAAACTGGACACTGATGCTCTGCAAACTCAATAATGCATCTCTTGCCTCCATGGCTTTACACAGGTCACCTTCGATGCCAGGAATGAACTTCCTGTCTGCCTAGCTGACTTATTTTCTTTCAAGGCTCACTTACTTTCCTTGACTGCTCTCATCCTTAGGCGTCAGTGTTCTTACACGCCTCAGTTTCCTGTGTACTATCCTTGTTTGTGTTCTTCTCCTTCCTCCTTGCTCCCAGAATGCAAGTTCCTTGAGGGCAGGGACCCTTTCATTCTTATTTTTCTATCACAGTATTTTGCACATGCACTGGACCTGTGATTTCCTTTGGTTTCCAGTTAACAAATTTCCTTTGCCTGAGCTGGTCCCTCCTGATCTAATTTATAGTCTTAGATCATTGCTTGGGGTAATAAGCTGGGGCAGCTAGATGGCACAGTGGATAGAGTACCGGCCCTGGAATCAGGAGTACCTGAGTTCAAATTTGGCCTCAGACACTTAATACTTACTAGCTGTGTGACCCTGGGCAAGTCACTTAACCCCAATTGCCTCACTTAAAAAAAAAAAAAAGAAGTTAGGTTACTTACCAAGGATCAAACAGCCAGTATAATTGAGACAGACTTTGAGCTCAGGTCTTCCTAATTCTGATCCCTGCTCTCTATGCATATACCATGCTGCATCTTACTATCATGAGCTTAAAAAACCCAGCCAGTCGAAGAGATAAGTCCTGCCTCCTCCCCAACAAGATGGTGGTAGTAGAGTATGACATACCAGAGAGGACCCTGACTTGGAAGTCAGGAAGACACAGGTTAAAATCCTGCCTCCAATACTTACTAGCTCTGTGACCCAGGACAAATCACTTATACTTTTCAGTTCCCTCATTTGTAAAATGAAAGAGTGGGGCCCAATGGCCTCTCAGATCCCATTTCCAAACCTATGATCCCATGATAAGGTTCCAGGTAAGAGTCAGGAAGATCTCACTTTGATTTCCAGCTCTGACATTTGCTAGCTAGCTATGTGATCCTGGGCAAGTTATTTATCTGAACCTCATTTTATTCATCTGTAAAATGGAGATGTTAATACTTGTATCACCAACATGAAGGTTAAATGAGACAATCTATCTAAAAATCTTTGTAGACTTTAATGTTATGACGATGACAATGTTGATGGTTCTGCATCTCATTAGTTGGTTGGTACTTTCCCCTTAACTATTTCTTATGGAATATTCACCTTGAAAGAGGCAGTTTGGTATGGTGGAAATAACTGCATTTGGAGTCAAGGTTTCCTAAAAGAATTTATTAAGCCTCTACTATGTGCAAGGAACTGTTCTAGGTATTATTGATACCAAGACAAAAACACACAAGCAAACAACCCATGCCTTCCATGAATTTACATTTTACTCAAGGGATATAATGTGTAAACAGCTAAGTACATTCAAGATACTTTGAGGAAGGAGAGAACGTTAAAAACTAGGGAAGAACATGGAACATTTCACTAATTTTCTTATTATCCTTGCCAGGACCTAGGCTAATCTGCTATTGTTTCAGGTTTAATAACGATGCTTCCGAAGAAAGATTCAAATCATAGAATCATGTCTAGTGCTGGACGAGACCTTGAGGTCTCTTGAGTATAACTCTCTCATTTTTCAGATGAAGAAACTGAGGCTGAGAAAAATTAAATGACTCATCCTGTGTCATACCACTAGTGTCTGAGGAGGGATTTGAATTAAATACCTTCCATGGGCCAAGCAATTCTTTTGCCAAATTTAGGAATTGTCTGATGGGAGGAGAAAAAGGGGTGGTCATGTGGCAAGGGTGAGGGGATGATAGGTGGACAGCCAGAGCGTTTCATTGGTATCCTCAGGATGTCGGAAGAGAGAAAGGCCTCAAGGACATTGTGGGGACCTCTTGCAGAGTCACACAGGAAGGGCAGTCATGTATAGGTTGCAATTTGTGTCACTGAAGGGAACTTTCAAGCCTATGTGACGGAGACCCATATGAGTATTTGAGTATGTACGGGGCAGGGAATCAATCTTTGCTTTCAAGGCAGTCACATTTTATGGGGGAAGACAACATGCACGTAAGTATATGCAGATGAAATAAATCCAAGGCGGCTGGGGGAAGGAAGAAAGTAATTAACAGCTATGTTCTGTGTGACTTTGGGCCAGTCACTTTCGTCTTTCAGTCCTTCCTCATGTGTATAATAACGGAAGTGAGCTAAAGAATCATTAAACCACCTAGCTTCAAATCCTCGGACCCCAAAGACTCCTCTCCCACTTTTCAAAAGGACTGTCTGCCTTTTTTTTTTTTTTTTTTTTGGCGAGGCAACGAGGGTTAAGTGACTTGCCCAGGGTCACACAGCTAGTGTCAAATGTCTGAGGTCAGATTTGAACTCAGGTACTCCTGAGTCCAGGGCTGGTGCGTTATCCACTGCGCCACCTAGCTGCCTCCTACTGTCTGCCTTTTTGAAGACAGTTCTCTGCACCAAGGCAATGATTTCTCCTAAGGAACCCTTCAGCCCTGTGTGATTGAATTAGGTCAGGTAGTACAGCTGTTTGGAGCACAGTGCTCATGATGCCTAGGTCACAGATTTGATCCCAGTACAGACCAGTTGGCTTCACCTTGTACTAAACAGTCCAGGGACGCTCGCCGGTCTCCTTGCTCTTATTTATAAAAGGCTCTCCATCTCCTGACTCTTGGCATTTTCACTGGTTGTCATCTATGCCTGGAATGCTCTCTCTCTCCTCTTCTCTACCTCCAGTCTTCCATCAAATCTCATTTTAAATCTCAACTTCTGGAAGAAATCTTTTCTGATCCCCCTTAATGCTAGTGCTTTCCCTCTATTGCTTATCTCCAATATCCAACAGCTTATTGTTACATGGTTGTTTGCGTGTTGTCTCCCCCAAGTTTGACTGTGAGCTCCTTGAGGGCAGGGTTGTTTTTTGCCTTCTTTGTGTCCCTAGTGCTTAGCATAGCACCTAACAAAGTAGGCACTTAATACATGCTTATCCACTGACTGACCTTGTTCCATAGACAGGCGTGCCTCTTTCCCCTAACTCTGCCTACCTGCTGACCCACATTTCCATCTCTCTCTCTCTTTTTTTTTTTTTTAGTGAGGCAGTTGGGGTTAAGTGACTTGCCCAGGGTCACACAGCTAGTAAGTGTTAAGTGTCTGAGGTCGGATTTGAACTCAGGTACTCCTGACTCCAGGGCCGGTGCTCTATCCACTGCTCCACCTAGCTGCCCCTATTTCCATCTCTCTTGCAATGTGGAGCCATGTTAGAGGTGGGATGAGGCAAGAGAACGTGGGTGGTTCTTTTCAAGATTCTTTTATTGAGGATAATCATTTGTTAATTTTTGCCTTGATTAACACTTAAAAGTGTTGGCCCTACCTGGATCCCTGTACTAAACCACAAGACATGGTACAGTGAAAGGTGTGCATAATTTGGAGTCAAAGGAACTGAGTTCAAATTCCACTTCTGACACTACCTATACTGTGTGACTTTGGGCAAATCACCTCACCTCTCCTAGCCTCAGTTTCCTCCCCTGTGAAATGAGCAAGTTGGATTAGATCAAGGGTTCTTAGCCTTTTTTTGTGGCATGGACCTCTTTGGAAGTCCAGTAGAGCCCATGGAACCCTTCTCAGAAGCATGTCTTTAAGTGCATAAAATAAAACATAAAAGATTACAAAGGAAACACATTATACTGAAATAGGTATCGGAATCTTTTAAAAAAAGTTTTCATGGACTCCGGCCTGAGAACCCTTAGATTAAATGGCCTCTCAGATTCCTTCCCTTCTTTAAATCTATAATCCTATGAAAAATTCAAATATATTTGTGTGAATCCTAACACATTTCCATCTACCCATAGACTTGAATAACTAATGAAGCCCAAACATATTACTTAAGATGAAAGAATGAAAGTAGTGTGTGGTGTAGTGGGAAAAGCCCACAAGATCTGGTAACTGGGGTTCCGGTCCCAATGGTGCTGCTGCTTACTCTGTCACTTTGAGCAAATCTCATTTCCTTGTCTGACTCAGTTTCCCCAGCTGTAAAATGCTGGCGGGGGGGGGGGTGGTGGTGGTACACTAGGGATGATCTCTTAATGTTCCTTCTGTGGTCTATGACTTCAGCGTTGACATTTTCCTTGGTACCAGGAAATATTTTCCAAGGTTAAAAATCCTTTTGAAGAATTCTCCCTCCTTTCCTTAGCTGGCATTAACATTCCAATGTGTCTCTAGCATGGGCTTCATCATTTTCAAAAGCAATTGCAGCTGTTAATTATTCAAGGCAATTGGAAAGGTTTGTTAAAAGACATGTAATTTTAATAGACTGGTTTGGCTGCAAGGAGAGCTAGTGATGAAGTCTACTTGTCATGCAGCAGGATGGCTGCTAGTGGTTAGGTTGGAACTTAGAGGGTAACTTATCTTCTCCATGACTGGGCGGGTGCCTTCCTTCCCCAGAGCCTGATTTCGGAACAGGGCAAAGCAGCTGCGTAATTGGAAGATGACAGCTGGTGAAAAAGAAGGCAGAATTCCTTCAGGAGGGCATTCCATCAAAGGGGCCCTATCTGATATACCTGTCTACTGAGAAGAGCCAGGAAGAAAACAAACATTTATTAAGCACCGGGTCAGAGGCCAGATTTGAACTTAGTTCTTCCTGACTCTAGGCCCAACATTCCATCTACTGCCACACCCCAATGTCCCTACATCAATTAAGCCACCCACAAGCATTTACTACCTGTCAGGCGCTGTACTAGGTGCTTACGTACAAATACGAAAGTCCAACACTGTCTGTCTTTTAAGACGTTCACATTTTAAAGTGGAGAGGCAATGCGTACAATGACGTATACACCGTAAGTGTATTCAAAATGGATGCCCAATAAATAAATTCAAAGTCGTTTGGGTAGGAAGCCTCTGGCAGCCAGGGGTGGGGTGGGCTCATCTAGGTAGTGGTGCCTGACCTGTTTTCCATCTAAGTGAAGGTGAGGACTGAGTGCATTTCGAGCGTGAGGGGTGGCCTATGCAAGTGGAGATAGACGGGGAAGCGTGTGTGAGCCGCAGTAAGGAGACCAGTTCGATTGGACTATAGAGTGTGGAGATGAGAGTAATGTACAGCATAATAAGGCTGGAAAGGTAGGCTGGGGCCCGGTTATTAAGGCCTTTAAAAGCCAAACAAAGGAGGTTATCTGTGATCTAGGAGGCAATAGGGAGCCATTGGAGTTTATTGGGTCTGGGAATGATATATGCTTTCGGAAAATCATTTTGGCGGCTGAGAATGGGATAGTCTCCCCAGTTGGGAGTTGTAAATAAAGTTGGGCAGTCAGGTCCCACAGTGCTAACATTCAGGGGTGGGCTTTCTCCTCTTGTCGCTCACCTGGAGTGGGGAGTGCCACTACCAGGGACCCTAGCTCTCTCCCAGGGCCCATCTTCTCCTGTGACTGAACCCTTTTCCCCTTTACCTCTTCTCAAAAGTTATGGGGCTTGTGGTTGTCAGTCATGCTATAGGGTTGGACTCAGAGGAATGGGCCTGACCAGGGGAGACGATTTCCTCTTTCCCTCTTCCACTGATCCTTGCCACCCCACTCAGGTGGCAGAATTCCTAGCTGTGCTCCTCGAATTTCCTTTAACCTGACATATAATCTTTAGGCAAATCACTTCTACTCTTTGGGATTCACAGGCCCATGGGATCATGGTTGTAGATCTTGAAGGGACCTCAGGGGGTAACTAGGCCAACCTCCTCATTTTGTTGAGGAAACTGAGGCTAGGGATTTCTCTTCCTCATCTATAAAATGGAGAAGTTAAAATCAAACCACTGGTCTTTTATTGAGCTTCTGTGGTGTGTAACTAATACCCACCCTGCCGATCTCATGGGGATATCGAGGATAGAATGAGATAATCAATGCAAAACATTTTGAAAATAAAAGCCCTATATAGATGTAAAGCAGGGAGAAGAATCATAATGATACTATTAATAAATTATGAGTGTGGAGGTGGCAAAATTTCCATTGCAACCTCCCAGTGCTACTATGAGACAGTGCCTATACATTAACCATGAGTACAATGGGAAATCAAAAGGAGAGTGTATAGGAAAGAAGGAGGGGGAGAGAGAAGGATTCTGGTAACCTGAAGAGATAAGACAGCAAAAAGTGAGGGGGCATTTACTGGATGGCCAACACCACACTAGGCCCCATGGGAGAGACTTAAGGAGGAAAGGAATCGAACAAGGCTTGCTTTTGAGGAGTTTATAATCACACTGAAGAGAAGATTTATGGATAAAAGGAAGCGAGGTGGGGTTTGCAGATGGGTGAGGTTGGGGGAAATGCATTGCTGCTACAGGTTGGAAGTGGAGGCAATAGCTGAAGTTGGGCAGGGTTAGGAATTTGGGGAGGGAGACAGGCCAGGTGATGAGGTTTGGCCAAAGCCACACATTGGAGAAAGGGCATGCCATGCCATGGGGAAGGGGGGCAGGGGAGGCATTTGATACGGTTCAGTCTCACAGGGTTAAGGGCGTAATGGTGGGAGTGAGGTACAGATCAGGAAATATTTTTCCATTGAAAAATAGAAGTCACGATTTACCTCTACTTTCAGGCCCCTTCAGGTCAGGAAGTGTTTAGAGTCAGCTGAAGTCTGGGGGGGGGTAGGAGCTCAGGGGAGATCAACTGTGGTCAGGTAGAATTGACGGCATAGGTCAGGCACGACAGAGGCCCTGCTGAATACAGGTAGCATGTGTGGCATAGGCTGGTCAGATGGAATGGAGGCTCAGCTAGACCCAGGAAGCATTTGGAGCACAAGCAGGGGCAGATCGGGGGATGGAGTGGCAGCTGCATCTAGGGAGCATTTAGGACTGGGGAGGCAGGTCCAGCTCAGGCAGCAAGGAAGAACTGACATGGCTGAGGCATTGGTGGGCTGGGGCCAGGGCCAGCTAAAACCATGCAGGGTCTCTTAGCTACCCCCTGCCACACACCCCAGTGGCTCAGCTTCTGCACCCTGCAGAGCACAACAAGCTGGCTGCAGTCTGAAGAACTGCTCTTTAGCGGGCTGCAGGGAGGCCCTGGGTGTAGCCGCATTTGGCCTTCTCTTAGTAATCATGGAAGGCTGTTCTTCCAGCTCCTGGTGAGTCAGGGGCTGGGGCTGGGGGAACTTGAACACATCCACTTTCTGCTGAGCCTTTCTGCTATTTGCAGCTTAGCTGAGAAGGAATTAATTTCCCACGATGCTCTCCAGCCTGTAAGCTCTGTTCTCCCCCCTCCCATCCTCCCAGGATCTGAAGAATCAATCATAGAGGAGGTAAGTTCCCTCCTGCTCCCTCCTCTTGGCTTCTCCTCTGGAATCCTCCTTGCTGGGCCGAGGAAACTCAGAGGTGCTCAGAGAATGAATCATTTTTATGGCTTTGCCGGGCTTGCCTTTAACTCTAGGAATGGATCCTTTCACTGGATGTCGAAAGAGGTGCTGAGCATGGACCTCATCATTCCCAGGGGAACCTTTGGGATAGAGAGTCGGGGACCTATAGCCCACTTCCTGATGGGATTTTATCTTCAAGGTTTCTATCTGGGCTGAAGGGAAACAATCTGCTTTTTCTGGTGGTAGTTTTTATATCTTGTTCCTAATATTCTTTTTTTTGTTTTTAAAGTGAGGCAATTGGGGTTAAGTGACTTGCCCAGGGTCACACAGTAAGTGTTAAGTGTCTGAGGCTGGATTTGAACTCAGGTACTCCTGACTCCAGGGCTGGTGCTCTATCTACTGCACCATCTAGCTGCCCCATCCCTAATATTCTTACAATAATCTCTTGTTGGAGAGTCATTGTCAAGTCAACAAGAATTTATTAAAGCATTTACAGTTATGCCTTCCACATTCAGGGGTGTGGGGGGGAGGTTAGAGCTGCTATGCCCTGTGATCTGGACAATCCACATGCTTTTTTGGCCCTCCCTGCGTACCCGAGAAGAAGTCTGAATTATTATGGTATTAAAAGATAAAATATGTTGATGTTATGCATATATTTATGCATTTCGGAGTTTCTAAATTTTTTCTGTCATCTGCTGGCCTTTGAGTGTTGTCTGAGGCATCTGCAAAGCTCCCCCGCCTCAAATTCCATTTAATTTCTTATGATGACCTGCAATATATTGAAACCACGATGGAAAAAGTTGAGATGTGGAAGGGATAGTTGTACTCTATGAGCCATGTGCCATGCCAAGTGCAGAGTATACAAAAGAAGCAAATACAGGGGGTGTGTTACAGAGGTGTCAGACTTAGCCCCAAGGCTCCCATTCAGCTAGAGTGCTGTAGGAACCAGATTCAAATGTAATGGGAAATGTTTAACAAAAAAAAACCCCAATACAGTCCAACATCCATGATGTTCATTTGTGGTTTTCTAATGCAATATGTAGCTAGCAGGGATCCTGTTCTATTTGAGTTGGATATTGCTGCTAGAGTGGTTGGTGAAGTGCTGGACCCAGAGGTTAGGAGGCCAGGGTTCAAATCCTGTTTCTGACACTTAGAAGTTGCATGATCATGGAAGGAAGGAAATAAGCATTTATTAAACACCTACAATACATCAGGTAGCTGGGTGACACTATAGTGCATCGTGCTGGCCCTAGAGTCAGGAAGACATCTTGAATTCAAATCTGTCCTCAGACACTTACTAACTGAGGGATTGAGTCAACCCTGTTTGCCTCAGTTTCTTCATCTGTCAAATGAGCTGGAGCAGGAAATAGCGAGCCATTCCAGTATCTTTGCCAAGAAAACCCCAAATGCGGTCATGAAGAGTAGAACGTCACTGAACAACAAAGTGTTTCAGGTACTATGCTTGATGCTTTCTAATTGTTATCTCATTTGACTCTCAGAACAACCTGGTTAGGAGATTCCATTATGACCCCCATTTTACAGTTGAGGAAACTGAGGCAGACAGAGATTAAACTGACTTGCTCAGGTCAGATAACTAGTTAGGGTTTGTACTCACGTCTTTCTGACTCTCCAGAGTTCTATCCACTGCACCACTTAGGTGTCCTAGGAAAATTGTTTAACATCTCTGAGCCTCCAGCAACTCCCTCACTATTTCTACGGACAAACTGCTTTCTGAGCTGATGGAGGAAGTTCCCAAGTGGGTGAAGTCACCCATTTTGGATCTGATGAAATAGATCATCCGAGGTGGAAGGACACTCGAAGACCATTTCTTCCAACTCCTTCCTTTTTCAGATGAGAGAACTGAGGCCCAGGCTGGCTAAGCAGCTTGCCCAAGGTCCTATGGATTAAATGACAGAGGTAGAATTGAATGTAGGCCTTCAGACTCCAGGCTTAGTGTCACACTGCCGCTTTGCGTCTGTCTCTTGCTTGGTTTCTCTGTGTGTATCTCTCTCTTTGACTTAGCAACACGTGTTTCTGAAAAAAACAAAACACCACACCCACAAAACCTTAATGAAAGAGCCATTTTTGAAGGGAACTTAGAAGAGATCAGGTGCAGAAAGTGACATTTCTCTCTTGAGTATAACATTTTCATTTAAATATCATTCATCCCTGAGTGCTCTTAGCAGATGGAGAGCATTGGATAGGTATGAGCCTTGCTGTGCTAGGGAGTTGTTCTTCCTCCCTTCTTTCATATCCCAGGTTTCCCACCCCCAATTGGAGAAAAAATGGCTTGTTTTTTCAGCTAGGCCTAGAATACCAACTGAGGGATTTGCCCCTATACCGGGGAGGTAATTAACAAAGCTGGAGGTGCATGGGGAAGACTCTCCATATTGAGGATGCAAATGGGGGGCCTGGGAGCAGGGACACTGGGGAAAGGTTGGACTAGAATGAGGCTAGAAAATAACAGGAAAGGAGCCCCAATTGTTGGTTAGTCGTGTCTGATTCTTCAAGACCCCATTTGGAGTTTTCTTGGCAAGGGTTGTTGTTGTTCAGTTCCGTCTCAGTCTTTGTGACCCCTTAGGATTTTCTTACCTGCTTTGTCATTTCCTTCTCCAGCTCATTTTACAGATGAAGAAACTGAGGCAAATAGGGTAAAGTGACTTGCCCAGGGTCATACAGCTAGTAAGTACCTGAGGCCAGATTTGGACTCAGGAAGATGAATCTTCCTGACCCCAGGTGGGGCACTGTGCATTTTACCACCTAGCAGCCCTACCTAAGGATTAGAGCCAGGGAAAAAGAAGAGGGGCTGTCTTGGAAGGTGGTTATTCCTCTTTCTGGCCCACTCCCTGCCACTGCCCCACCGGCGGAGTCTAGGCAAAGGTCAGGTACCTACTTGTCAGGTAGAGGAAATTATTTGGGGAGAGGTGTAGCTTAGATTAAAGGGCCAAATTTTGTGATTCTGTGAAGCAGACACACCCTAAAGATATTGCAGGGAATGAAGTTGCCATGCTTGTCAATAGAGTGTGTGCTTAGGGGAATAAAAGATAGAGTAACTGATGAAAAATACAGTCATTCTGCGAGGCTTCTTCAGAGTGGGCTAAACTCTTTAAGTGTGAGCAATAGCCCCTCATTTCTAGTTTCTCATTGGAAAGGGGGGAGAGAAGAGGTTGCTCGCCAGGGTATTTAGGATGGGCATAAAAGTTGCTGTGAATAGGGGGCAGCTAGGTGGCGCAGTGGATAGAGCACTGGCCCTGGATTCAGGAGGACCTGAGTTCAAAGCTGGCCTCAGACACTTGACACTTACTAGCTGTGTGACCCTGGGCAAGTCACTTAACCCTCATTGCCCCACAAAAAAAAAAAAAAGGTTGGTGTGAATGAGAGGTATCAGAACATGCCAACAGCTGGCTCTTCCAAGGGACAGACCTGGTTCATCCTTTCTCCCTCAGATTGGGAGTTGCCCTGGAGGAGATGCAGAGTCACCTTTGGGCAAGGGGATGCTGGCACCAGAGCTGGCTGCTGAGATGACTGATGGGCAGTTCTAGGAAACTATAGCCCATGGCAATACAGGCCTGGGTCAGAGAGTGAGGTAGGGAGGGTGCAGCAGAAGGGGAGGAGGTGCTCTGTGCAGATGGCTAGCTTGCTCTGCAGGGGCTTTTCATGGAGGCTGGGCTTTTTTTTTTTCCTAACAAAGGATTCTGTTTGGATCGTCTCCCAGCTCGGGTCTGTCCCTGAGCTCTGGGAACCAAAACTTTGCAGCTTTCTCCCACCCAACAGATGCTGCCAACATTGCTGAAGTTACCAGGCTTTTTCAGAGTGGTTGTACACCCAACACTGTACCACTACCCTGTGGGATGCTGTTAGCCAGTGACGGGGCCATACCAGCCCATAATGCTTAGAAACGGCTTCAGGCCTCCGCTATTTCCAGGCGTGGAGCATTACTCTTTCCTCCATTTCACTTTGTCTTGAAGATGGTTCTAGGTCCATTCCCAGGATCAGTATTAAAAACAAGCAAATAACACATGAGGTTCCAGATATCATTCTCCTTCCCGACACAGAGCTTTTTAGACCTTTGATGAGAAGGACAGAAGAATAGTAGAAAGACCACTGGGTTGTGAGTCTGAGGATCTGGACTTGAATTCTACCTCTGCTATCTAATCTTTGTGACCCCGAACAAGTTATTCAGCCTCTCTGGCCTCAGTTTACTTACCCACAAAATTAGGCCTCTGAACCCATGATCTAATCACTCATCCCAGGAACAAAATGGGAGGAGTGGGAACCCTTGCCAGAGCCTGGGATCCTCCTTTATAATGATTTAGGGAACTAAAGATCCCTTCTCAGTAGGGTTCAGAAAGATGTTCTTAAATCCACAATCTAGAACAGCACTTCTTAACTTGTTTTTCAAAAAAAGATTTTGAGAATTATGTTTCACTATAATTGGTTTCCCTGGTAAT
This sequence comes from Dromiciops gliroides, assembly GCF_019393635.1. Lineage (NCBI taxonomy): Eukaryota > Metazoa > Chordata > Mammalia > Microbiotheria > Microbiotheriidae > Dromiciops > Dromiciops gliroides. Next base: position 40,276,431 of record NC_057861.1, on the reverse strand, counting down.
CCTATGTATTTTGTTTATTTAAAAACCTTATTCTGAGAAGGAAGGGGTCCCATAGACTTCAGCAGACTACCCAAGGGGTTCATGCCGCAAAAAGGTTAGGAATCTCCCAATCTAGTTTTCTCTGTGAACACCAAGTCCAAGTACAATTAGGGTAGAGGAAGTCAAGACTCCATCTTCTTGGCTTCCTTTAAAGAGCTAATGAGAACAGGGAGCTCACTTGTTCTCATCAGTGTCAGATACTTTTCTCCCACATGCTGACTAGTTTCCAGCCTCTTTCCTATTAAGCTTATTTTCCTAAAACCCCCCAAATTAAAACAAAACAATTTTTTTGGTCTTTTTTCCCATTTAAAACAAAAAAGGAAATAGGATCATATAAATTTCAAGCTAGAAGGGACCTTAAAGGTCATCTAGTCTAACCCTCTTTCTTTTTTTTTTTTTGGTGAAGCAATTGGGGTTAAGTGATTTACCCAGGGTTACACAGCCAGTAAGTGTCAAATGTCTGAGGCCGGATTTGAACTCAGGTCCTCCTGAATCCAGGGCCGGTGCTTTATCCACTGTGCCACCTAATTGACCTAACCCTCTCATTTTACAGATAAACTGAGGCCCAGAGAAGGCCAGTGACTTGACCAAAGATACATGGGCATGACATGACAGAGCCAAGATTCAGACCCAGATTCTTTAACTTCAAACCCAGTGCTCTTGGTGCTAACTGCTCATATTTCCTTTTCTTTTCTTTTTTTGATCATATGTCTTTAGCTAGAATGATAACTTCAGTTTCACCTGATGTAAAAAGCAGCTGAACACAGAGGAGCTGGGTTGGGCTAGGCAGCAAGCGGTAGACGGAATACCCCCTCATCTTTGCCCGATTGTCCCCATGGTTGGCCCCGGATAGCAGATGAGCTTAAGTCAAGGCACAGAGACAGTGGCAACCCTGGAAAAAAACCACCCCTCCACCCCCAGAACCCCAGGACAAAACCCCATCTGCCACACTTTATTTATACCTCTGGTCTTGGGAGCTTCTTTGTGGAATAAGTCCTTTTTTTTTTTTAAACAAAATCTTCTCCTGCTTTTGGGAACTTGCTACCACCTTCTTAACTCACCATGAAATCTTCTCACAGGGCCCTGAGCCACTAATGTTTCTGAAGTTCTTTCTTGGAGGCACCATCCAAGTGCCACGAGAGAGTGAAATGACTGTGCCCACAGATGTAAACTGTGACAAGTGGAAGTGTCAGAGATCTCAGAGCAGCAGCTCCCAGCTTTTTAAAAAATGTCCTTAACGTGTCTGCCTACTGGGTAAATGCTGCCTCTTTTTGCAGAGAGAAGGGAAACAATTGCAGGCCGCCAAGAATGGTGATTTTAAAAAGAGGCTCACACTTCACCCTCAGAAGTTGCTTCTTTTGCCGTATTTCACAGGCCTTGCTTCAGCCTTTTGGAATCCTAGCTTCCTTCAAGGTTCAGCTCACCACCTCCCCCGGGAAGCCTGTCCTGATTGTTCCAATGACCTCAGATAACATCTCCCTCATCTTCTAGTTTTGCAGGAGCAATAGAATCTCAGGGAGGTTAAGCATAGTTATACAATTTGGAAGTTGCCGAGCCAGGATAATAATAATTATAGTAATAATAGTTTAATTTATGTGTTGTTATTGAGTTGTTTCAGTCATGTCCAACTCTTCATGACCCCATTTGGGGTTTTCTTGGCAAAGATCCTGGAGCGGTCTGCTATTTCCTTCTCTGGCTTATTTCACAAATGAGGAAACTGAGGAAAACAGGGTTGAGTGACTTGCCTAGGGTCACAGAACTAGGCTAGATTTGAACTCAGGTCATCCTTACTCCAGGCCCAGCACTCTATCCACAACACCACCAAGTATATATATATATATATATGCTTAAAATGCCATTCAAAATGATTATTTCATCAAATCTTCATAACTATATGATATAAATTTCATCACCATTATTAACCGCATTATGATGAAGCTGAGGTGTTGAAAGTTTAAATGACTCATCCACTCTCCTATAGCTAATAAATGTCTATGGTAGGAGTAGAACCCAGGACTCTCTGAGCCTGGGCCTTACTACCTCTGTGTTGCAACATCCTGCCCCTAGGGTTCTAATCCATACCTCTGGACAGAGACCAGAACCAGTGCCTGGTACTGGGCACCAGTCTGATTCCAGGATTTGAGTGGAAATTATTTTTTTTGGGGGGGATGCACATCAGCTCTCTGCTGTTGCAGGCCTGTGCTTGTCTTCTCTGCAAGAGGCTTCACCAGTCAGCCTTTGCATCGTTGTCTGCAGCTTTTACTCTTCTTCTGAGTTCCTGCCATGCTCAGAGTCTCAGGCCATGAAGCCCTGACCAAATAGATTAGCACCAATTTCTACTGTGTGATAACAGGAGCACGTTCGCCCCATGATTCTTCTACTCCAGCAGAAGCATGATCTTGGATCATTAGAATAAGAAATAGACCATTGGTAGTAGCAATGCTTCGGACCAGAGCTGACCCATGCTCATGCTGGCTGATGACCTGCCACTTTTGCTCAGGCCCGGGGCAGCACCTGCTGGTGGCTCAGTGTTGTGAGGATGTGGTACTGAGATAGCAGAATGTTGACAGGAGTCTTTGAATTTCTAAATGGAAGAAAAAAAAGGGACAGTCCTTACTTGTAGACGTGGCGTTACCTGGACCCGTGAGGCAGCCAGAGTAGACTGGGGAGAGCCCAGGATTTGAAATCAACAGGAACCTGGGTGTGGATTTTGCCTCCATCATTCACTAGCTGTGTGACCCTGGGCAAGTTATGTAACCTTAGCTCACTTTGATGCTCCAGTGGATCTGAGATTTCAACTCAGGCAGTCCTGAGTATCCATAGTGCCAATCACAACCCGTGTATGTCTTCTCATCTTAGGTAACTTTTGTCCATAATTCTCCCCAAACTTCTCTACATAAGGTCACTCAGCATGCCAGGAGCTGACCCTATATCTTTTTAAAATTATTTATTTATTTATTTTTTTAGTGAGGCAGTTGGGGTTAAGTGATTTGCCCAGGGTCATACAGCTGGTAAGTATTAAGTGTCTGAGCCCAGATTTGAACTCAGGTACTCCTGACTCCAGGGCCAGTGCTCTATCCACTGTGCCACCTAGCTGCCCCCAACCCTATATCTTTTATTTATCTTTTTTAGTGAGGCAGTTGGGGTTAAGTGACTTGCCCAGGGTCATACAGCTGGTAAGTATTAAGTGTCTGAGCCCAGATTTGAATTCAGGTCCTCCTGACTCCAGGGCCAGTGCTCTATCCACTGTGCCACCTAGCTGCCCCCTGACCCTATATCTTTTGACATAACATGAATGCCAACGGACTATTCAGGCTATCCTGGATCAGGAGTGAGCCTTTGCTGCACCTATGTGACTAGTCCCTCTTTTTCAATGGCCCCAAATCTCTGACGCTCCTCACTGCTTCTCCTGCATAGTTCTTTTTTGCTTGTGTGTTACAGCCTGCTCACACCCTTCACATGCCTCTTCATTGTGCTTTGACCTCCAAATTGAAGTCTTTTAAAGGGGAAAGGGACTAAGCATTTTTAGAGTGTTTACTATGTGCTAGTCACTGAGCTAAGCCCCAGAGTGGTATTCCATGGCTCATCACTGAACAGTATTGGTAAGAGAATATTGTCATTAAAAAGATGGACCGGGGGCAGCTAGGTGGCGCAGTGGATAAAGCACCAGACCTGGATTCAGGAGGACCTGAGTTCAAATCCAGACTCAGACACTTGACACTTACTAGCTGTGTGACCCTGGGAAAGTCACTTAACCCTCATTGCCCCACCAAAAAGAAAAAAAAAAAGATGGACCTTTGTTTCAGTGGTCACACAGCTAAGAGTCTGAGGTTACATTTGATCTCTCAGGTCTTCCTGACTCCAGGTTCTGCACTCTATCCACTGTACCACACAGCTGCCCTTTTAAAACAATATCTCTGGACAAAACAACTTTCATTTTCCATCCACCTACACACACACACACACACAGAGAAAGAGAGAAGAGAAGAGAAGAGAAGAGCAGGTGTTGGAGAAACAATGGGACTCAGAAACAGGATGTGGATTCAACTCTTGGGTTATGCTATTTCACTTCTCAGTGACTCAGTATTTTTTGTCTGGAAAGGAGGGTGTGTGATTACCCCTTACCTCTAGAATCAGGTAGAAATCCATCTAGAATCCAGAGCTCTTTCTAACCTGGTCCCAATTTTCCTACCTCTTTATACAACTCTCCTCTCCACACTCTATGGTTGAGCCAAGCTGTTTGTTTTATTTTGTTTTGTTTTCAATGTTTAACTGTTATAGAAAAAAACATTTGGAAGAATGCAGGGAAAGTTAAAGTTAATTATTCATTTCTTTTGATCCAGGGATACTACTACTAGAAATATCACACCAAGAAGTTAGAGACAACAAGGAAAGGCCCTTTTGTACAAAAATGTTGCGCCCCATCTTCTAACTCTGTGACTTTGTGACTTTGTGTGGGCCACCCTCCATGCCTGGAATGCTTTTCCTCCTGCCTTCCTTCAAGGCTTCATTCAAATCCCATCTTCTGTAAGGGGCCTTTCCTAGTCTTCCCTACTGTAGTGCCTGAGATGACCTTACATTTACATATTTTTATATGTGCAGAGTTTTTCACATGTATGTGTTGTTGTTTGTTGTTCAGCTGTGTCCAACTTCTTGTCACTCCATTTGGGGTTTTGTTGGCAAAGATATTGGAGTTGTTGCCATTTCCTTTTCCAGCTCATTTTACAGATGAAGAAACCAAGGCGAACAGAGTTAAGTGACTTTCCCAGGATCACTCAGCTACTAAGTGTCTAAGGTTGAATTTGAACTCAGGTCTTCCTGACTCCAGGTCCCATGCTCTATCCACTGTACCACCTATCTACCCTATTAGAATGTAAACTCCTTAAGGGGAGGGACTATTTAAAATTTTCTTTGGGTCACCAGCATTTAGCACAGTTCTTGGCACACAGAAGGCACTTAATAAATACTTGTTGATTGATTTGACTATTTTATTTTATTTATTTGCTGGCAGGGCAATGAGGGCAAAGTGACTTGCCAAGGTCACACAGCTAGTAAGTGTCAAGTGTCTCTGACTATTTTATTTAATCCGAATTTTGTTGCCCCAGTCTTATCTTTCTAGTTATATTTTTGTAGAATTTATATATTATTCTTTTGACTTTTGATCCTAGAACTAGACACAGATGACACCTTAAAAGCAATTTAGTTCAAGCCCCTCATTTTATAAACAAAGAAACTGAGGCCTGTGATAGTTAAGTGATAGTAATTTTCCAAAGTAGGATTTTGGTGCAGCGGATAGAGTGCTGGGTGACCCGAGTTCAAATCCAGCCTCAGACACTTCCTGTGTGACCCTGGACAAATCACTTAATACTGTTTGCCTTAGTTTCCTCACCTGTAAAATAAGTTTGAGAAGGAAATGGCAAACCACTCCAGTATCTGCCAAGAAGATTCCAAATGGGGCCATGAAGAGTCAGATAGGATTGAAGAATGACTAAACAACCTCTGACTGCAGTGCAATAAAACTTCCCACTGGATTATTACTTTGCTTTCTTCACTTTGAATCACTCCATCAAGACTTTCATTTTTCTGAATTCTTAATATCTACCATTTATTATGACATTATATCATAACATTTACGCAACACAGTTCAGCCATATTTCAACTGATAGGTAAAGATTTGTTTTCTTCTTTTTTGTTAACACAAATCCTACCATGAACATTTTTCTACATTGGGGTTTTTCCTTGTTGTCTCTATCTTCTTAAGGCTATAGTTCTGCTGCAGGATCCCTGGATCAAAGTAATGAATGATTAACTTTTCTTGCATGCTTCCACATATTTTTCTAGAACAGTTGAACCAGTTCACAGCTTCATTAACAGTGAAGAGTTGTGTCTGTCTTCCCACAGCCCCTCCAACAACGAGTTTTCACATCTTTATTAATTTGATGGGTATCATGGGATGTGGGAGTACCTGGCAGAATTTCTCAAGTTGGCCTTGCATCCTAAACAAGCAACACCAAGATGGAAAGAATTCTATGCAGAACAGGCCTGGGTTATCCTCTTGCGGGGAGGAGCAAAAGATCTCACTGTCTTTTTTAGGTCTGCTCACCACGGAATCCCTCATCGGTTGTCTAGAGGAGATGATCACTAATTAAGAACCATTAACAATGCTGTCACTTAGCAGACCAAGCTGAGCTTGAGCCTCACACTCCAGTGATCTATTTTGGCTGGCTTTGGGGAGGAAGGTAGATTGCTAGCTTCTGCCAGACCTGATTTCCCTCCCCTAAAGGGACTCTACTGTGCTGAGTACAGCTGAGGTCAATACCACTGGTGATGTGGCTACGAATTTTCATTTGCTCATTAGTCTGGGAGAGATTTCCCCTGCTTAGCAAATTCAGTGTTTTGTTTTTTTTAAGTTATCACTTTCTATAAAGAGATGAAAAATTCTTGTTAGTCTAGAAAACCAAGGGTGAATGACATAAAAAAATGCTTCTGGAAATAATTTCTAAAACCCTTCTTAAATCGCTAATGGGACTTAAGGTATGTGAGCTTGGAAATGCTAATAGACCATGAATATCAGACTTCTTTGGAGGAAAAAACCATCTTATTGAGCTCTTTCATCCCTGACTTGTTTTTGAACCATTGCTATGGCAAACAGCAAAGCCCTTAGGTTGGGGTATGTGAAATATTTGTAAGACTCTTTGCAAAACATGTGTAAATGGCCTTAAATACTTGACACTTACTAGCTGTGTGACCCTGGGCAAGTCATTTAACTCTCATTGCTCCCCCCAAAAGAACTTTTGGGGCAGCTAGGTGGCATAGTGGATAAAGCACTGGCCTTGGATTCAGGAGGACCTGAGTTCAAGTCCAGCCTTGGACACTTGACACTTAACTAGCTGTGTGACCCTGGGCAAGTCACTTAACCCTCTTTACCTGGCAAAAAACACCCCCCAAACAAAAAACAAACAAACAAAAACACATGTAAACTATATCGAATTGCTTACTGTCTGAGGGAGGGGAGAGAGGAGAGAAAAAGGAGGGAAAGAGAGAATTTGAAACTAAAAACTTTTTTAAAAGTTAAAAAAATTGTTTTAACATATAATGGGGAAAAGAAAATATATTAAAAACTTTGCAAATGTGAAAATGCTGTATAAATGCTGTTGTTATCATAATAGCTGATACCCACAAACTTTTATGGGAACCATAGAATCCCTGAAGCTAATAGTCATAATAAAAGCAATAATAATAATAATATCTAGTATTTACATAGTACCTACTATGTGCCAGGCACTATGCTAAATGCTTTAACAAACATTTTCTCATTGGATTTTCATAACAACTTTGGGAGGTGGGTACTGTTTTCCTCATTTTATAGTTGAAGAAACCAAGGCAGGTAGAAATTAAGTGACTTGCCTAAGCTCACTTAGCTAGGAAGTATCTGTGGCTAGATTTGAATACATGTCTTCATGATAGCAGACCCAGTACACTATTCACCTAGTTGCCTAAGAGCTAGAAGGGATCCCATTGGCCATTTAGTTCATGCCAAACCTGGATAATATTCTCTTTAATATCACTGACAAGGGTCATCCAGCCTCTGTTTGAAAACCCTACTGAGACAGAACTCACTACCTCCTAAGGGAACCCATTCTACTTTTAGTATATGTTGATAATTTATTAATAGTATTAATATGGGCAGGTAGTTGGTATGGTGGATAGAGTGCTCTTCCTGGAGTCAGGAAGACTCATTTTCCTGAGTTCAAATCTGGCTTCAGATACTTACTAGCTGGGTGACCCTGGGAAAGTCACTAACCCCGTTTATCTCAGTTTCCTCATTTGTAAAAATAAGTTGGAGAAAGAAATGACAAACCACTACAGTATCTTTGCCAAGAAAACCCCAAATGGGGTCAGAAAGAGCCAGGCCCACTGAACCAACTGAACAAGAGCAACAATCAAGGGGAGAAAGGAAGGAGAGCATGGTATAGAAGTGTCCTGGAAGCAGCTTGGAGACTAAGTTCTGGGCAAGATAAGACAGAAGTATACCTCCTTATGGGAGCCTGGAGTCCTAGAGGCAGAATCCAAGGTTTCATGGAAGTGAAGATGGGGAGGTAGGCCAGAATGGAGGCAGCACTGTATGGGGATGGCCAGCCAGGAAATTATGGGTTTTGTTTTGTTTTTCCTCTTAAAAATCGGATTTTTTACTGGAAAGACATAAAAGGACAAAATGAGGGAGTTTGGTTGCTAAAAATAATGTCTGTGTATGCGTGTGTGCATATGTGTGCGTGTTTCAGTTGTGTGGGAGGTAAGCTGTAGCTAATGGAATTAACAGCATTTTATTTTCCTAGAGCCTCTGTTGTGTTTCTCCTTGAAACAGATAATTGTGTTTTGTTGAGATGACTGAGGATGGCCGGGACACCAGGATGCTAAGACAGGGAAAAGGAACATGGATTTTTCAATTACCAGTTAGAAGGGCTGATCAGCTTGATACAGTCACGAGCTTCCCTGAAATGCAGACATTTGTCTCCCACTCTTTCTTCCCAAGTCTTTTTTTTTTTTTTCTCTTCTAAGTCATACCTACGAAAGATGTTTTGGATTTCCCCAGATTACCTCAGATTCTTCAGATGAAACAGTTCAGGCCAGGCTCGTAAGCTGTGTCATGTGCAACAAGTGGTATGGGAGGAAGAATGCTGGATTTGCAGAGGACCTAGGTTCAAATCCAGACCCTGCTACTTTCTACCTGTGTGATCTCAAGCAAGTTGCCTGACTTCTCTGGGCCCCAATTTCCCCCTCTGTAAAATGTGAGGGTTGGATTCTTAGGTCTCCCCCTCTATCTTTTTTTTTTTTTTTTAGTGGGGCAATGAGGGTTAAATGACTTGCCCAGAGTCACACAGCTAGTAAGTGTCAAGTGTCTGAGGCTGGATTTGAACTCAGGTACTCCTGAATCCAGGGCTGGTGCTTTATCCACTGCGCCACCTAGCTGCCCCCTCCCCCTCTATCTTGATATCAGTATTATATATTGTTAAAAGCAGTGGCTGATGGAGTCAGAAGACCCAGGTTCAAATCTTGGCTCTGCAATTTACCCGCTTGTGTGACCTTGGTCAAGTCACTACACCTCCAGAGGCCTCAGTTTCCCAATCTGTAAAATGAGAGAGATTAAATGAACTCTGAGGTCTCTTTTAAACTCTAGAATTTATGGTCCTAAATTTCTCCATACTACTACTACTAGCTAGCTAGCTAGCATTTATATAGTATGTACTATGTGCAGGCATTGCTTCTTACAACAACTCTGCAGATAGGTGTTGTTATTATCTCCATTTTACAGTTGAGAAAATTAAGACAAACAAAGGTGAAGTGACTTGTCTAGTGTCATACAGCTAGTAAGTAGATGAGGCAGATTTGAACTCGGGTCTTCCTGGCTCTGGTTCCAGCTCTCTATACACTGAGCCACTTAGCTGTCTCATACAGAGGTTATGTCCCATTTCCTTGTTTGTGAATGGAAGGAGTTGGCCTAGATAGCCAAGATCCTTTCTAGCTGTAGACCTGTGACTCTATTATATCACATATTCTATTTAGTTGCATTTATTAGTTTCTGACTCTCACACATGCCTTGTAAGAGTCTGAATTGGTCATTGCATCTAAAATGGGCCTTTCCATTCAGTTTCCTCATCTGTAATACAAAGGGACTGGATTAAAAGGGCCTCAGAAGTCCCTTCTAGCTTTAGATCAGCCTACCATGGTGAATAGAGCACTGGCTTTGGAATCCTTTGGCTAAATCCTGTCTCTGACACTTACTAGATATGTGACCCTAGGCAAATCAACCTCTCTGTGCCTCAGTCTTCTCATCTCTAAAATGAGGGGTTGTACTAAAGCAGGGATTCTCAACCTGGATCCATGAATTTCTTTTAAAAATATTTTTATAATTATATTTCAGTATATTGGTTTTCTTTGTAATCCTATGAATTCTATTTTATGCATTTAAAAATAGTATTGTGAGATGAAGTCCCTCAGGCTTCCCCCAAGATTGCCAGAGGGGTCCAGGACACACAAAAAGGTTAAAAACCCATGGACTAACTGATCGCTAATGTCCCAGTTCTAAAGCTACGATCCTGAATGCAGAATCACACAATTTCAGGATTAGAATCTAAGAGACCATTGACCCAAATCCCTTCTACATCATAGCCAACAAAGGGTCATCCTAGTTTTCCATAAGACTTCCTGGGTGGGAGGTGGCAGGGGAGTATCTGCTACTTCCTGTAGCCCATTCAGTTTTTGCTATTTTGCTAAGCTTTAATTGGGGGGAAGTTTTTTGTTTTTTGATTTTTTTTAGTGAGTCAATTGGGGTTAAGTGACTTGCCCAGGGTCACACAGCTAGTAAGTGTGTGTTAAGTGTCTGAGGCTGGATTTGAACTCAGGTACTCCTGACTCCAGAGCCGGTGCTCTATCCACTGTGCCACCTAGCTGCCCCTGGAAGTTCTTTTTGACATGAAGCCTTTGCAACTTTCCATTGCTCCTGGTTCTGTCCTTTGGGGTAAAGAAGAATAAGACCAATCCTACCTTGGTACTTGGAGACAGCTATCACATCTTCTCCTCCTCTCCCAATTCTGCTCTTCTCCAGGCCAGGTCTTCTCAGTTTCCTAATCCAGCACTTTTCTGACATGAATTCAAGGGCCTTACCAGGGGTTTACTGGAGCCAGCTCTAACTTTTAGCTAACAAGAGCAAATTATTATTAAATGTTCAGTGTGAGCATTTACACTTCGGAAATGATTATCGTTACAAATCAGATTTTGATTTATTGATTGATTGATTTTCTAGATGATACAGATTAAATTTAAAAGTCTTTGTGCATACACTTTCCCTCCAGGAACCTGGTTGTTAAATATTTGTCATCCCATATAAGATACAGTAATCTAATGTATTGATCTTTTGTTGGAGAATTTGAATACTGTTGGAGCTCAGCAGGAATATAGTAGAAGGCTTGGGGAATGAAGTCATCACCAGACTGGAGACCTGGTGACTAGAGGTGAGAGAAATGATTATTAATAACCAATAATTTGGGGAGACTCATATTTCCCCCATTTCACTTATCTTCCTTTCAAGACCTCAAACTCTGAAAGTTGAGCTAACCATCTCCTCTATTCAGACCCCACCCACGCGGGGAAGCCATTGTGCTCCACTCAGATTTGGGTGAAGATTAATTCTTTGAATAGATTTCTCAAGGCTGGAAATAACTTAGAAGTAAATGACATAATTAAAGTTCAGGTTCAGTCCCTCATTATAATATTTATTCTCTCATTAATTGTTAACCAATCAGAGGTGATTGCCACCCACAGGAACACCCCTCTTCCAATGGACATATAAGCCATGAGCTGGCAGCCATGGTCATCTTTGGTCTAAGAAAGAGATGGCCAATAGGGGGCAGCTAGGTGGCAAAGTGGATAAAGCACCGGCTCTGGATTCAGGAGGACTTGAGTTCAAATCCAGCCTCAGACACTTGATACTTACTAGCTGTGTGATCCTAGGCAAGTCACTTAACCCTCATTGCTCCCCCCCCAAAAAAAAAAGAAAGAAAGAGATGATTAAATAATTATCCTTTTATTAAAATGCTAACATTATTGATAAAATGATTAAATTACCCAGAAATGATTTCTCTCAAGTCTTTTTTAAATGCCAAAGAGGTTAATTTAACAACAACAACAATAATTACGACAGTCATTTGAATTGAGTTTTAATTTTGCAAAGTGCTTTACAACTATCTCATTTGAACCTCATGACATCCCTGTTCATAATGATAATGTTTGACCACATTTAGATGTCATCCAGCTTATCAAGGTCTTTGCTACAATTGGACTATTTCAATAGACTTGTAATTGGCCTCCCCATCCTCATCCATCCTTCACACAGTTGCCCTGATGCTCCTAGGAACAGGTCTGCCTTTGTCACTCCTCTTCTCAAAAACCCTTGCATTTCCTTCCTCTAGATTTAATTGAACCTCTTCTCCAACTCCAGTGCCTTGCCTCCAGGGGCCTGGCTTCATATGGAGGCTTTTATTGCTAAAGGATGACCAGCTTGGAGGCATAGTGCCTGTATATTTGCCATCAGAATCCTGGTGTTCTGCAATCTTTTTCCTGATGCGATTCATTTAGGATCCTGGAGGCTCAAGTTGCAGCATGTGGTGTCTCCATATGCTCCTTGGCCTCCATGGCAAGGCTCCCAGGAGCAGATTTCACTACATTGTAGGGAGAGAGAGATCAGCCACCATCACCACTGCAGTGATGCTCATGCAGTACCACCCTCCTAGCTTTTCCCACTTCGAAGACTCAAGGAAAAACTACTTCCTCCTGATTTGGCAAAAGCTCCCTACCTCCGGTGGGTTTTCCATTGACCCGTTTTTGCCTCGGGCTGGCTTCAGATCCCACTCTTGGCACTTCCAACCTGTGTGTCTATAGGCAAGCCATTTAACCTCCTGGGTACCAGTTTCCCTTGCTGTGAAATGAAACTAGATAATCTCTAAGATTCTTTCTAGTTCTCATTTTCTTAGAATTTCATCAGTGGGACCACTTCATCTTATGCAATCAGTCAACAAACATTTATTAAATACCGATTCCATGTCAGCCACTGTGATAAGAGCTAGGGCTACCAAGACCAAAATGAAATGGTCCTTGTTCTCAGAGAATTTATATTTGGGAAACAGTATGTACTCTTGTACAAAATAATTCCATGTTTTTAGTCCTTACTTGTGATTTCACCAGGATAAGGAACTCCCTGGTGAGGCAACTCCCTTTTCCAATGCAGATCTCAAGCTGTTCTGTAATTTATGATCTTAGAGAATTTCCTGGATCTCCAAGGGGTGGGTTCAGGGTCACACAGTCAGGAGGTGTAAGAGGCAGGACCAGAATCCAGGTTTTCTGGCTTCAAGACTAGCTCTCTATCTACTTCGGTTCGGCCTCTCAAGCTTAGTGGCAATACATGTAAATTGAAACTTGCTCTCTCTCTCTCTCTCTCTTTTTTAAAGGGCAGACCTGGTTGCTCAGATCCATGCTTGCTAATTCCCTGGGAACAACTTTTGTGTTATCAGATCGCTGTCTCCTCTATAGAGCTGTAGGTTAAGGCTGGAAAAAATGAGCTGGGGAAGAGGCGTTGGGAAGGAAGAGGCAGGAGACCTCCTGTCAAATGAAGGGAATTACCATGAACATTTGGTGCTTTAAGGTCCCCACCAGTCTGTCCCCCCCCCACACACACACACCTCCTACACACAGTGTGAGCTTCCAAGAACCAGTCAGCTGCATGAGTTTAAAATGCTTCTCATGCTTATTTCCTTACTTCTTTGCCTGCCTCCAAATGCCTCCTTGATTCTTTGTCTTTGCAGGCCCACTGGCTATGTAGGGAGTGCTTAATAAATGCTTGTGGAATGGAAGAATGTGTTTTCTTACATATAGGTATGCTCTCCCCTAGAATAGGTATTTTAGAATTTATATGGTAGAAAAATTCTTCACCTGGCCAATGGATTAATGAATGTCTCTGAACTTGCTGTATCTGATTCTTTGTGACCCCATTTGGGGTTTTCTTAGCAAAGATAATGGAATGGTTTGCCATTTCCTTCTCCAGATCATTTGACAGATAAGGAAGCAGACACAAAAAGAGTTAAGTGACTTGACCAAGGTCACACAACTATTAAGTGTCTAAAGCCAGGTTTGAACTCAGGATGAGTTTATACATTTGTGCCACCCACCTGCCCTTCCTTGAACTTAGCTGATCATGCCTTTCCCTATAAGCTTATCTTGGATCTATTCTGTTTATATCTCAAATATACCTCTTTGTGCACATGATGTCTCCTTCATTAGAATGAAAACTCCTTGAGGGTTGGTATTGTTATCACTTGAGATCCCTATTACCATGTGACAGGCACATAAATAAGTGCTTAATGTTATGGTGAAAATGGGGTAGGGGTTTGGGGTAGGGGTTGGGGTTCTTAGGAATCCCTCTTTAAAGAATTACACCCTCTTGCACACAAAAGCAGAATAAGATGGTAGTTTATTTAGGGGCAAGGGAAGGGAAGGGTGGGGGGAGGGAAACCATGAAAGAAATCCTTGGACTTCTCATGGGGAGAGAGGTATGGAACAAAGCACGTGGCTCTGAGGTACCAATCACCTCGAGCAGGAGACTGGCAGGTACTTTTATAGAGGACTGATGGGGGGGTGACCATTTGACTGTGGAAATTTCCTTTAGTGAGGGAGGACCATCCCCCCACTGGTGGTGGCTAGAGGAATTGGGTAAGGGGTGGCTACAGATCTCTCAAGCCATCTCTCTTTAGGACACAAAGGCCACAGCCACACCCAAAGTTATCTCTTCAGGGATAAAGGAGATCAGAATGAAGGGTGGAAGTCCCAAAGCTAGCTCAGTCCAATCTGGTGCCTTAGTTTCTCAAGGAGAAGATTCCTGGATGTGCCCCAGAGAACTTCTCGGGTACTTTGGGCCCACAACATTAAGAAATGTTTATTGATTGACTAGCTGTGCTGGTCCTCAGGTGACAGAGGCACAATTCATTGTAAGGCACATGCTCAAAGAAGTTCCAACAGGACTTCCTTTGTTGGAATGTCAGTTCCTTGAGGGCAGGATCTCTTTTGTTTTGTCTTTGTATTTCCAGGGTTTGGCATTTTACTACATGCTTTATCATTGCTCTTAAATGAAGGTAGTCTTTGCTTGAAGATTCCCAATGAGATGGAGCCCAAGACCTTCCAAGTTGGCCCATTCCATTTTTCCTGAGCTGTCCTCTGCAGGAAGACTAAATCTGCTAAACCAGTCTCTAAACTTCCACTCATCATTTCCAGTTCTACCCTCTTGGGCCAAGAAGAACAATTCTCATCCTTCCTCGGTGGGACAACTGTTCAAATATTTGCAGACAGTGGTCCTGCTTCCCTGTCTACTCTTCTTCTGATTAAATAGCCCCACTTCTTGCTGGTGGCATCCATTCTCCCATTCCAGTCCTCCGTAGGGTATGATCTTGTTGTGCCCAAAGGACAGGCCCAGAGTTCACCCACCAGCTCATACTCAAAGCCTGTCCAGCTTGGCACACTTAGCCAACTTTGGCTTTGCTGGAATTGTTTCTGAGGAGCCAGCATCACCCCTCCATTATTATTAGGCATCAGAAAAGAACTTTACTCATCAGATTGATAAACAAGCATCCATCTTCTTCCTTTCATACAAGAGTGAGAATCCCTTTTCCCTTCCCAAAGTAGGACCCAGATACTCAGATCTCAAGAAGAACAACAAAACAACAAAAAGGCAAGGATTGTACATTGCTTGTTGAGTCCGTCACCTGATTTCTCTTAGAGCCCAGGTGTGAGAGTTTGTTTTCTTGACTACTTTGACTGACTCTGCTATTATGTTTTTTTTGTTTTGGTTTTTTTAGGATTGCCTATGGTTCAGGATAGACCATAGTTTTCTTTTCAGCAGGTCTGCTCCCTTTCCCCATTTAAAAAAGTCTTACTAGTGATTTTTGTACCATGCTACCTCTCCCAACAGAGCTCTCCCTTGTAGCAAAGAAAAACATTTTAGCAAAAACAAGATATCAATTCTATCTGACAGAGTATATAACACTCCATACTGATACCCTGACTGCCAACTGTCTACCAAGAGAAAGGAAATATGGGAAACTTCTTGCAGTTTAATGATGGGTCATTTGGAGAGAATGGCCCTGAATTGCTGAAATTGAAGAAGAAAGCAGAATTCTTCCTTTGCAACAGAATTGTAGGTTGAATTTTGGCCTTTGGTCTGATAGTGTTCAATTTTAATTGGCAAATGTTGTGCTTACTCATGTTCTATTTTTTTTTTCTTATGGCAAGGAAAAATGACTTTTTCCCATTTGATTAAAGAAAAGAAAAAGCCATGTCTTGTAGAAGAGTGTTTCCAATGCTTTCCTCCTCTTGGTAGAGAAATGGGGGATGGGGTACTATAGGGACATAATGTTGTATATGCTGTTAGTCAGGGCCTCTGTGGTGGTTGATACTTAACTTCGTTGTTGTTTTAAGAGAAACTTCTATTTGCTGGGGGTGTGGGTGGAGTGAGGAAGAGAAGGATGATAGAGCAGGAAGCAGAAGTGGTATATAAAGCAAATGCCATCTATAAAATTTTAGACATGAAATGAGTGTTTCCATTTTGTCTTTTGGGAATTAGGATTCCCATCAGTGTTCTGGAATAGCAATCACATAAGGAGCTTGGGAGTCTTTGGCCCAGGTTCTGTATCGAGTGACTAATAAGCATCTATTAAGTATGGACAATAATGGGCTGAGCACTCTTCTGGGAGCTGAGGATACCAAGGCAACAATAAAACAGACACTGCCCTCAGGAGGCTTATATTACATTGGGATTAGTAGTTACATTAACCCACAGCATGCCAACATGGCAGCCAAGCCTTTATTAAGGGCCTACTCTGTGCCCAGCAGCATGTTGGGTTCTAAGGATACAAAGACAGGAAGCAGATATCTCTGCCCTCAAGGATCTTACATTCTATTGGAATTCGCTCCAGCAACCTGCAGTAATAGCAATCATTTATTAATGGCCTCTGAAGTGCTAGGCACAGTAGTGAATGCTGGGCTTAGAAAGACAAAAGTAATTAGTCTCTGATCTCCAGAGCCCTTGCTTGAGCTCAGGGAATTAATTATTAATTGAGAATAATCTATTTTCTCTTTTATCCCTGTTGAAAATTCTGCTCTTTAAAAAAAAAAAATGGAGGGGCAGCTAGGTGGCACAGTGGATAAAGCACCAGCCCTGAATTCAGGAGGACCTGAGTTCAAATTTGGCCTCAGACACTTGACACTTACTAGCTGTGTGACCCTGGGCAAATCACTTAGCCCTCATTGCCCTGCCCCCCACCCCCCCAATTGCTTTTTATTGTTATTGATTGTCCCTTCCTGGCCAGCTCCAAACCATGCTGCTCCCCCTCTGATCCTCTACTTCCTCCCTTGGAACTTAGACTCATGTCCTGGAGACCCTGAGCTCGATTAGGTGAACTTTTATCATTTCTTTCCCTGAATCAGGCCACTCCCCAGTGAGCCACAAAACTGTGCCAACTGTCTATAGCCCTGAGTGCTGCCAACCTCTTCACCCTTATCTAACTCTGGCTCTACATATGTGTTGTTATGGGTCAACCATTCCCTCTGGTTTCCCTGCCCCCCCCCCCATCCATCCCAATCAAACTCCAGGAGAATGTAATCCTCTTGAGGGCAGGGACCACCTTGCTTGCTTGCTTGTGTTTGTATTTGTATCCCTGGTGCTTAGAACTGTGCTTGGTGCACAGTAAGTGCTTAATAAATATTTATTGACTAACTGTCTATTCTTGGACAGGGGAAAGATGTGGGCAAATCGATGCTTTGGGAAGATGATTTTGGGTCCTTTTGTGGAGAATGGATCAGAGAGAGGAAAAAACTGAATGTAGAAGGTCTAGATAGACATGGCCCAGGTGAGAGGTGATGAGGGCCTGAACCATGAGATAGCTATGTGTGGAGAGAAGGGAATTGAGAAGAGAGATATTGTGGGGGCTTTTTCTTTTTGGTTGTCATTCAATCATTTTCTTTCTTTTTTCTTTTTTTTTTATGGGGCAATGGAGTTAAGTGACTTGCCCAGGGTCACACAGCCAGTACATGTCAAGTGTCTGAGGCTGGATTTGAACTCAGGAACTCCTGAATCCAGGGCCGGTGCTTTATCCACTGCGCCACCTAGCCGCCCCCATTCAATCATTTTCAGCCCTGTCTGGCTCTTCATGACCCCATTTGGGGTTTTCTTGACAAAATAATGGAGTGGTTTGCCATTTCTTTCTCCAGCTCATTTTACAGATGAGGAAACTGAGGTAAACAGGGCAAAGTGACTTGACCAAGGTCACACAGCTATAGTAAGTGTCTGAGGCTGGATTTGAACTCAGATCTTTTCCTGACTAAAGGCCCAGAGTTCTATCCACTTTGCCACCTAACTGCCCATTGTGGGGGCTAGATGACTTCTGATTCCCTTTCCAGGTTTAGATCTTTGATCTCAGTGCTTAAGATGAACCAGCTGGCTCAAAGAAGGGATGCCTATTCTCTGATTCAGACACGGGCCAAGATGGAGAAGACTTTAGCAATTATCTAGTCCTAACTCTTTCATTTCATGGTGGAGTAAATTAAGGCAGGGAGCAGTGAAATGCCTTGCCCAGGGTCCCAGAGCTAATAAGTGGGTGGAGCCGGGATTGAGAAGGAAATTTTCTCCCCCTAAACCTTACTCCTTCCTCTACTCCAGAGCACAATTTAGTGATGTCATATGTCACAGCATTCCATCTCATTAGAAGCCTGGGCCGATTGTAGGGTGTCCTGATATTTCACAAATCTGCTCAATGAAAAAAAAAAAAAAAGGAGTTATCTGTTGTCCTTAGTATATCACCCAGGCTTTGTCATCCATTGTTAGAGCTGAGAGCTCTTATCTTTAAAAATATATATACAGCCACTGAATGCTTAAGCCCAAGATGATTGTACAGAGGGGCTAGCAGTAGTTGTTTTGATTTTTATTCTCAAGTATAACTGGGTCAAAATGTCCTATAACTGGAGCCCCCAAAAGAAACAGTCTTGGTTAATTTGTTAACTTTGAAATCTTCCCCTTGGCTGCATGTGCTGTTCTCTAGAGAAATTGTCAGATGTGTTTCTCTGGTCTTCTGAAGGAAGGCCTGGAACAAGGGAACAATTCCTTATGTTGATCCTTTTTGGACAAAAGAATAATGTCCAGAGAATAACTGATAAGCATATCTAGTGCTCATGGTAGCAGTGGGGAGAGTCAGTGGGCTGTGTACCTGGGAATCAAATAGTAGTGGGGAAAGAAAAAGGGCTGGCTTGTGACTTCCAGCATGATAGCAAATGAGATGCCCATTTCCCAAGCTAACCAAGTTATTTGGAAGAGGAGGCAGTGCAGTGGAAAAAACACTGGCTCTTGTGAGGAAATAATTATTAATAATGGAATGGACCCAGAGGTCAGTCCTTTCTCCACCCCCCCAACACTCCTCCCCTTCCCCCCACACAACTGAAAGCCCCGGTCTCCTTGATTTTATTTGGGACAAACCCAAGGGAACAAAAGAAATGGAGATAGACTCTTTTGTCTAGCTCTCTGAAGCACCACATTTAGATAATGGACTTTGCCTCAAGCAACTTGAGTGAGGGTCTTCTCCCTGATGTCATCTGTAGAGTTTATTTTAAATTAGACCACCCTCAAGTCATGCCAACCTATGGAATTGAATGATGCTAACCAATTAGCTTTGATCAATGTATAATGACCCACTTCTATCAAAAGAGCCAGGAATGCTTTCTCTCTTTGCTTGGCCCTTCATCTTAGAACATTGTAGGTCTGATGGCCTGAGACTGTGAGAAGTTAAGGAGACACGTGGTCAATCCTGTACTGGTAAATAATATTAATAAATAATAAATTCTTACTGCCCAAACTGGTGCAATAACTATTAATTTAGAAAACACAGTTTTAGATTAATTTTTTAGAACACACTCTCAAATCAGAGAGCCTGGTTTCAAATCCCTCTTGGCATGCTTACTGCCTATATGATTTGAGCAAGTCACAACCTCCAGGGCCTCCGTTTTCTCAACAATGAAATGAAGGGAGTGGACTCAGTGAGGTCTGAGGCCCCTTCCAGCTCTAGAACTATGGTCCTATCATTTTTTTTTTTTTGGTGAGGCAATTGGGGTTAAGTGACTTACCCAGGGTCTCATAGCTAGTAAGTGTTAAGTGTCTGAGGCCAGATTTGAACTCAAGTCCTCCTGAATCCAGGGACGGTGCTCTATCCACTGCACCACCTAGCTGCCCCTGGTCCTATCATTTTTATTGAACTAGATAAGGATGAACAGTAATAGGGATTTCATTTGGGACCTGGGATTTCATTGATATTGGCTCCTTCCAACTGTGAGATTCTAAGAATGGAGTGTGGCATGATGACCATCTTTAAGTACTAGTGGAAGGGAGAATAGGCTTGTTCTGCCTGACCCAAGATGGATGAAATAGGAAGAGTGGATAGAAGTTTCAGAGAAGCAGATTTAAGCTTGATATTAGGAAAACACACACACACACACACACACACACACACACACACACAATCCCCAAACAAAAACTAACTAATATCTAGAGCCATCTAAAAGTGGAACAAAAGGTGTCCTGGAGAGTTGGAAGAGATTTCAGGCACCATGTTGGCCAACTTTTATTTTCCAGTTGAACAGCGGTCTAGGGAGATTAAGTAATTTGCTCAAGATCACATAAAGCAAATTACTTAATTTCTCTAGGCCTTCCTTTTTTTTTTTTTACCTGCAAGAAGAAGAGTCGAGCCAGATGTTCTTTACTATATCTTCCAGTTCTAAATCTATTATCTTTTGGAAGACCACAATATAATAGATAGACTGCTAGCCTTGGGGTCCGATATTAAGTCCAAAACACAAACTTCCAAGATGCCATCTTCTTTATGAATTGCTTTCATTTTGCCTGGGGAGCTTATCTTTGAGCAACTTCATTTGTCACTGAGGGAAGAATCCAAAATCTTTTCCCATTAACCTTTGATCTTGGGACATTAACCCACTGAAATCTAGGCACACCAGCTGAGCCCCCTTTCCACTCAGCCTTGGGCATAATTTAGTTTTCTTCTGTGTGATGTAATTAGTGGGCTAATTATTGGGTGAAGGCAACACAAAGATGTCTTGTGAACATGCACGGCAGGACACAGAAAGATTTTTCAAGCGTCTGGCAACAAGCACGTGAAGGAAATGTAGACAGGTAAAGAGGAAAGTGAAGACGTCAAATTGACAGGGAGGGTTCTTTTGTGTCACTTGCCTCTTGAAATTTTAAAATGGCTTTTGAAAAGCTCTTGAAGGGCTGGTTCCACATGTGGAATAATAATTTTTTTCCAACAATGAAATTGGACTTGGAGATCTTATTTTGTTCTCAGTGGAAAGAAAGGTTTGACCAGTGGAGTCAGATGGTGATTGCATATGGTGACAAGTGACACTGAGTTGTTTAGATTTGGTGATATGCAGTGAGTTGCTACATATAGAGCATGGTTTTCTTTTGACTTTTCGATTCCTTTCTCCCTTGAAAGTGCTCAAGGGAATTTTGATGAGGTGTCAGATACACAGCATCCTTTAGAATTTCTTAGGAACATACGATATATGGATGGGTCCCTTTATACTTGTAAAACCTGGGGATTTTTTTTTTTTTTGAGCCTAAAAATGAACTTGGAATCTGGCTTACAAATTTCATTTATTGAGTTCGGGGAAGAGGAAGGGCAGTCATTTGCCAGCTACTTTCTACTGAAAATTTGGTCCATATACAGGATGCCAGAGGCTCTCTTCTCATCCCCCTAGAGGTTAATGGCTTTTCCTATATTGCCCAATTTATAAATCGTTTAGAGCTAGGCTTTGTGGACAGGGCTTTTGACCCTAAATCCTGTGCTTTATGGGCAGCTAGATAGTGTGGTGGATAGAATGCTGGGCCTGGAGTCAGAAAGAATCTTCTTCTTGAATTCAAATCCAGCCTCAGATATTTACTAGCTATGTGAGCCTGGCTAAGTCACTTCACCCTGTTTGCCTCAGTTTCCTCATCTGTAACATGAGCTGGATGAGGAAATGGCAAACCTTTCCAGTATCTCTGCCAAGACAACCCCAAATAGGTTCATGAAGAGTCAGACACGACTGAACAACAACAACCTGTGCTTCATCCATTATGACAGTTTTACCTCCATAGTTTAAAAGCAATTGGTGAAGTCCATCTCCTTGTTCTCCTTTGCCTCATTTGAATAGCACAGAGTTAAGAGAAGCTCAGAAACATTCTTCCAAAATCTAATTCCTGCTCACCTTGAGAACAAGGGTTTCTGGCTAATCATTGAACCATGGTATGGAGGTCTTCTAGTCCAAGCCACACCTGAGCAAGAATCTCCCATACATCATCCTCCAGCCCTTTCTTTGAGATCTCTAGTTGGGGCAACTTGCTTTCTCCTAAGGCAGTTTATTCCCTGTTTGGACAGTTTGATCGTTAAAAGCTTTTGTTCCTCCTTGCAACTTCTCCTCAATGAGCCTCAGAGAGGTTATGTGAGTTACTCAGGCTTATGCAGCTAATAAGTATCTGAGGCAATATTTGAACCCAGGTTTCCTGATGCTAAGTTTTCAATTCAATGTTGTATCTATTGCACCATGCTTGTTTACAAAAAGGAAAACCATGTGTTTGACTCTGTGGGGTTAGAAACCTTGGGGGAAAGTGACTCACTCTACCCAAGAGTTTGTGTTATAGGAGGAAAGGAAGTCTAGACAGTATGTGACATCCTACCCCTAGATTTTGGTAAAATGTATTTCAAAGACTTGAGATGAAATGTAAGTAGGATCCAATGGAATAACATACTTTAGCACATCTTTTAGCAGTGCCTGGCATATAGTAGGCACCTGATAAATGCTTGTTGACCTATCAGCCCATTAGGAATAGAAGTGCTCAAGAATGAAATTCCAAAGAAACAAAGGGAAAATGTTCTGATGAGGAGGAAAAATGATTAGTCTGAAGAGACCAATGTGGATGCACAGGGAACTCACCAACTAAATTAAATATTGGAAAGAAATAGAAAAGATGGAAGTAAGGATACATAACAGATGATGAAGATGGTCATGCCACAGTGAGGCAATAATAATGTTGGGGATGCTAAGACTTAGGTGGAACTGATATTGGTTAGGGACGCAAGATGAATTTTAAAAAGTGTCTTGTTACCTCTATTGGGAGAAAAAAGAGGATCACAGAAGGAATTAGCATTTTTTTAGAGTGGGCAGGAAGGTAATAACCAAGGACAGAAAAGAGGTACAACTGCTCAACTGGTATTTTGCTTCTGTTTTTTTCTGCCAAGGAGAATGACCTTTGGAGTAGATATGAAAGAAACAAAAGTACCTAACAGGAGATTGATCCCCAAGATAATAGGGGGATGATCCCCAAGATAAGTAAGAGCGCACCTAGTTACCCTTGATGAATTCACCTGACCCAGATAAACTACATCCTCAGATATTGAGAGAAATGGCATATGGGGTGGCTTTTGTATCAGTAATTTTCAAAAGTTCATAGATAATGGGAGAAATGTCACAAGATTAGAAGAGGATGATTGTCCCAAATTTCAATTAATAGTCGGCAAACCATGTGTGGACTTTGGTTCCTGGGTAAAAAGGCATTATAGAGATGGATGACAACATATAGGTAAGGAAGTGGTGATTAAAAAGATCCAACGTGGCTTCATCAAAAATAAGTCATAACCCCACTAGCTTCATTCCCCTTTTTGAAAGAATGATAAATTAACGGACAAAGAGAATAGGGCAGCTAGGTGGCACAATGGATAGAATGCCAGACCCGGAGTCAGGAATTCTACTCTTTCTGAGTTCAAATCCAGCCTCAGACACTTACTAGCTTTGTGATACTGGGCAAATCAACTCTGTTTGCCTCAGTTTTTTCATCTGTAAAATGAGCTGGAGAAGGAAATAGCAAACCACTCCAGTATCTTTGCCAAGAAAACCCCAGAAGGGTCACTAACAGTCAGACATGACTTAAAAAAAAAAAAACTCAAATAGAATACAGTGAGTATTGCTTCCCTTGATTTTAGCAAAGCTTTTAATAAAATATACTATTTTTGTAGACAATTTGGAGAGATTTGGACAGTTATATCCAGAAACAATTGCATGGCTGGACTCAGAGTGGCCATTAATGGTTCATTGTGAGTTTTGTAGCTAACACATTGGATGATCGAGACAGAATCTCAAAAGATCTTGACAGGCTACAGCATTGAGCTGAACTTAATAAGATAAAATTCCATACAGATAAATGTAAAATCTTGCACTTAGGCACCAAAAAAACCCCAAACAAAAAACCAACAAAAAACATTGTTACTGATACAAGATGGGAGAAGCATGGTTAGATTCATGTTATTCTGAAAAAATTCTGGGGGTTTTATTGGACTTCAAGACAAATATGAGTTAGCAGTGCGAAATGACAGCTAAAATATAGGCTGTCTCAATTGGTCAGGGTCCTCTTTAGAAGCATTCAAACAGAGGCTGGAAGACCACTTCTTGGGAAGGATCTAGTGGTGATTCCTTTTGGTTATTTGTTGAATGAGATGTCTACTCACATTCTGTGATTCTCCAGTACTCCAACTAAGAAGAATAATATTAATTCCTATCTCATGGGACAGTCCTTCACTTGAAGACATCCCTTCTATCCCTTCTCTTTGTCTGCATAAATATTCTCTTTTCTTTACCTGAATATCATATGGTTTTGTGTGTGTGTGCTCACGCGTGCGGGGCAATGAGGGTTAAGTGACTTGCCCAGGGTCACACAGCTAGTAAGTATCAAGTGTTTGAGGCTGAATTTGAACTCAGGTTCTCCTGAATCCAGGGCCAGTGCTTTGTCCACTGTGTCACCTAGCTGCCCCATACCTGAATATAATACGAAATAAATGTGAGACCCCTCAACATTCTGGTTGCTCTCCTCCAAAAGCTTTAGTGAACACAATGCTCCACATGTGAACAGACTAGAGATCAGTGAGCCCATGACTTCTTGAGTTCTGGACATGTTGTATCTTTAATCTATCCTGAGACTGCATTTGCTTTTTTTATTTGCCATATCATCCCATTCATGCTGATTATGCGCTCCTCTGAGACTGATCACCATTTTTTCCTGTCTATATTTTATCAGTACATATTTGTTTTCATGTTGTTTCCCCCATTAGACTCAATTTGATTCAACAAACATTTAACAAGCACCTACTATGTGCCAAGCACTGACCTAGGCTCTAGGGATACAAATAAGAAAAAGAAAGCCCTGCCCTCAAAGTGTTCACATACCCTTTGAGGTCAGGGACTGGGGTTATTTTTGCATTTCTTTGTATCATCAGTGAATGATGTAGTGCCTGGCACATAGTAGGTGCTTAAGAAATGCTACTTCACTTAACTAAAAACCATAGATCTTTTTTCTGTCTAGCCTCCCTTCTTTCGTCTTACCTTGTTATGGTTGATTTTTTGGATACAGGTATAAGACCTTACATTTATCTCTGTTGAATATCATCTTATTAGAGCCACCCTCACATTTTAGCCTGCTGAAAACCTTTTGGGATATTGACTCTGTCATCCAGTGATAAGTTTCAGCTTAAATAGGACAAAGAAACCGGAAGGTCATCAACAACTTCTTTGGGAGAAACTCATTTCATCTACAAATGCTTTTAAGTTGATTTTCAAAACTGGGACAAGAGAAAAACTTAAACTTATAACCAAACCATGGGACTTGGGAGACATTCTGGTATCTTCCATGGAGACTTGTTGACCAGAAAGAACAATGGGCTGATGGATAGAATAAGGAAAGAATGGGCATTGAGTACGTGATGTACAATTGAAGAATTCCTACTATATACAGAGAGGGCAATACAAGGATAATCAATCTAGTGAAGGTAAAATGAAGAGCTGAGATAATTAGCAACATAATTTAGACCCATAACCTCTTCCTGGTAAGAAAAAAAGGGAATTGAACCAGAAATAATATGATTATCTCCATTGGGTAAGGTCACCATATCTTTTCAACAAAAGTAGGCAGAATAACCTCTCAGTTATTCAAATGACCCTTTGGTCTAAGCCTGGAGAAGAATAGAACAAGTCATAAGAAAAATCAAGCTGTAGTGAAATAGGAGTTTCAGTAACCATGGAAACTACAAAGCATAATGTGAGAAGAACTAGTAGCTTCTCAGAGCCTGGTGTGAGAAGAATTGGTGAAAGTTTTGCTAGCTGATTTTTTAAATTATCTTAAAGGTTGAATTTTGTGGGAAATTTTGTAGTAGCACAAAGCTTCTTTGAAAATAGGAATCCTTTGGGTTGGACAAATATGCATGAGACACTCACAGGTCATTAAAATATCTCATGCTATTCAAGACAGCAACAGTGAGAAGTATGACCACAGCTTTCCCTGTGGCTAAGGAATGAGGCAAGAGTCTAGAAAATTTGCTAATGGAGACTAGATTCATAAAATAATACATACCACACAGTTAACGATTAAATTTATTTAAGGAGAGAACGTTGGATCTTCTCAGGAGATTATAGGACCCATGGAATGAATACAAGCTTCTTGAGGACAGGTATTATTTTATTTTTATCTTTGTATACTTGTTTTATGGGTTGTCAATATTGGGAGAAAATCAAAAAAGGCTTCCAGCCCATTGGGACTCCCTTTGCATAGATCATGGGAAGGAAATAGCTATAGATTGGTTATGAACTGAAGCATTAAAGATAACTTCCAAATGGATCATATCCCAGATGCATCTGAGTGACCCCAAGACCTAGTATCTAGCAGGTAATTAATAAATGTTTGGTGGATTGCATTAATTGTATCAGATGTAGAATTGGAAGAGACTTAAAAGATTATCTACTCCAAAGCCCTATGGGTGAAGCATAGACAGGCTAAGTGACTTACCCCAAGCCACATGGGTAGTAAACACAAGAGCCAGGATTTAAAGTCAGGTTTTCTGATGCCAAATGGAGTGCTCTGGTTGGAGATGAATTATGATGAGACTTTAACTGAGGTCTTTCTGATCCTAGTAGGAGTGGTGCTAGCACCAGCAAAAACTGCTGCTACTGCTGCTGCTAACATTCATATAATACTTTGAGGCTTGCAAAGCATTTCACATATACGTGTCATCCCAAAAGTCTTAGTGCAGGTGTAAGCTTTGAGAAGCCAAAGTTGCACTAAGACTTTTGGGACACTATTTGATCTCCTTTCAATTCTTACAACAACCCTGTGAAGTAGGTGAGTTTTATAGGGGACTGAAAGAGGTCAGGTGACTTTTCTGGGGTCACAGACTAAGTAAATGTCTAAAGGAAGATTTGAATTCAGGTATTTTTCATTCTAAATACTACTCTCTATTCCCCATGCAGAACTAGTATTATTAGAGGATCTTTGGGGCTACAAGGTGGCACCATGGGTACAGTGCTCGGCCTGGAGTCAGGAAGACCTGAGTTCAAATTCAGCCTCAGATATTTACTAGCTGTATGACTCTGGGCTAGTCACTTCACCCTGTTTGTCTGTTTGCTCATTTGTAAAATGAGCCAGAGAAGGAAATGGCAAACTACTCCAGTATCTTTGACAAGAAAACTCCAAATAGGGTCCCTAAGGGTCAGACACAATTGAAAATGACTCAACAGAAACAACCACCACAACAAAAAAAAGCAAGATGAACTGATTTTACCATGGACCCATTGAAAATGAAGATGGAAGTCTTTTGTCCATGCAAAGTCCATCCATGGTTTCCAGGTTAAGAACCACTTTTTGGGATCACTTTGCAGGGACCTAAATTTCCCAGTCATGTTCACTGTGAGGTGAAATTGCGCATTTATTCTGAGAAACTGGGTAAGAAGACGAGGTGGCCTCACAACGATGCAGCTGTGTTTGTTTGCCTGTTCAGAGGTGTGTATGTTTGCTATCACAAATATTATGATCACAGATGTCCAAACCGATCACAACTGTGGCAAAACTGTATTTTCAGATGTATTTTTATATTAATAGTTACCATACCATTGGCGAGCTGTTTTCCTTAAGACAAAGTCCCCTTAAATGACGTAAGAGTTTGGATGGGTGTTTCACAGACTCGGCCCTGCTCTGATCACATTAGGAGAATTGTGTCCGGCTCTAGGCAGAGCTTTGATAAGATGGAGAATATCCAGGTGGAGGCAGATGAGATGGGGAAGAGCCCAAGCCCATGACCCATGCTTAGCCTGGAGAAGAGAAGACTTAGGAGGGTGTAATGATATTTAGCTTCAAGAGTACGAAGAATTATCACATGCCAATTAATCAGTAAACATTTATTAATCATTATTCATTTATTAATTAAGCTCTTACCCTCTGCGAGGCACTGTGCTAAGCATTAAGAATCTAAAGATAAAAGTGATCCTTAGTTTCTGCCCTTGGATAGTTTATAGTCTAACCAAGAGAGACAACATGGATGTCTTTCTTGCTGCGGTTGTTGTTCATTTGTGTCTGACTCTTCGTTACCTCGTGGATCATATTGTCCATGGGGTTTTCTTGGCAAAGATACTGGAGTGGTTTGCATTTCCTTCTCCAATGGATCCTCTTCTCTCTAGGTTTTTGGATTTTCTCTTCTCTCCTGGTTTTCCTCCTACCTGTCGGACCACTCCTTCTCAGTCTCCTTTGCTGGATCCTCATTCAGATCATATCCAGTCACCAAAGCTGTCCCACTGGCTTCTGTCCTGGGCAGAATGTGGTATTTGAGTCTTGAAGTAAGCCTTGTTGGCCCAGGTATCTGAGGCAGCCACCTCGGCTTTCTGTTTGTCTTAAGAGCTATAAAAGGTCTTCGGGACCATGGAGCCCTACCCCTTCATTGTCAAATGAGAACACTAAGGCTCACGGCTCTGGAGGGTGCGGACCAGCGTCACCAGAATTAGATGTCCAAAGCTGGCGATTCCAATTTTAGGGCTCTTTCCCCTAGGATGCATCCAAGGATATTTTCAGAAAGAATCTCAGGTGGCACAAAGTAAGAGGAAACTGTTTTGGTGACACAGTTAGTCTTTGTCATTGATTAGTGTTGACTGCCTGTCTCAGAAGCAGTTAATCAGAGGGATGCACTGTGTCAGAATGGCTCGCTCCAAGCATATCGGACAGGGAATGATGAAAACATCCATCACATCTGGTGTTCTTCTGTGATTTAAGGATTGGGCTCATAAACCTAGAGCAGTGTCTGGAACATGATAATAACAGTAGCTAGCATTTTCAGACCATTTTAAAGTCTGCAAAGTGTTTTATAGGCATTATTTAATTTTTGTCCTCATAACAGTAAGGTAGGTACTATTAAGTGTCATCCCAATTTTACAGATATGGAACCTGAAGCAGGAAAAGGTTAAGTGACTTGTTCAGGGACACACAGCTAGTAAGTATCTGCGGAAGTATCTAAACTCAGGTCTTCCTGATTCCAGGTACTTAGGCTCTACTTTTTTTATTTTTGGTGGGGCAATAAGGGTTAAGTGACTTGTTCAGGGTCACACAGCTAGTAAGTGTAAAGTGTCTGAGGCCGGATTTGAATTCAGGTCCTCCCAAATCCAGGGCCAATGCTTCATCCACTATGCCACCTAGCTGGCCCTGACTCTACCTTTTAAAGAATGGACTCATTTGGAAATGATGTTTCACAATCTATCCTGTGACCCGAGTAATGTAAAGGAAAATTACATTGAAAGCTAAGAAGGCCTCTAGTCAGTTCATGACTGTTCTTAATTCCAGACAGTTGATATCCACCCTCCTCTCTGCAGAGGGGTTGTTGACTCTGGTTACAGAATGGAACAGCCATCATTGGACATGGCCATTGTGTGGATGTGTTTTGCTTTGGTATCCTTGAAAGCCATTGGGTACAGATGACTGGTTCTGTTATCAGAGACCCAAAGAGAAGGGGCATTAACCCTTCCAGTGGACCATTTAATCAAGGAATATTTCTTTTCCTGCCAGGATATGAGCCAAGATTATTTAAGTTCTTGACAAGGGGCCATGGAAAGTAGGAAGTCTGTGTTCAAAGCTAGGCTGGTGGCCAGGAAGGAAGGTTTTTTCATCCAAGACAGCACATGAAAGGTGAATGTCAAGAATTCAGAGAAACATATGAAGGCTTGTATGAAGCGATACAATTTAATTTAATAAGTACTTATTTATTAAGTACCTACTAGTGCAAGCCAATTCTTCATTTCCCACCAGCTGCCTTCCTTGGACCGGATTCCATTATGATCCTGCCCCCTAGGAAACCTCCTCATCAAGAAACTCACTGCCCTGTGAGAGTGAATCACTTTGGTGCTCACCACCTCATCAGGACTCTCTATATCCTCCGTCCCTCTGATTGGAAGCACCCCACTTCCCTTTTTAGCTTTCTTTTGTATGATGTCTTTGCCCTTAGACTGTAGGCTCCTTGAGGGCAGGAATTGTCTTTCTTTTTATTATCTGTGTCCCCCCCAGGGCTTAGCACTGTACATGGCACATAGTAGGCACTTACTAAATGTTTATTGAGTATTGACTATTGATGTGTTCGGTACTGTGTTAAGTAGACATAGTAGAGTAGACAAAATTTAAAAAACAAAACCTGAAAACAGTTTTGTCCTGAAGGAAAATATTCTAGAAGTTGGGGAATGTTGGGGAAAAACAACACAAGAAGAGCAAGGAAAACAAAGATTAAAAAAAACCTCAACATACACAATCAACTAACATCATAGAATCATGGCTGAAGAAACCTATTTCCTCCGTCACTGAGTCTAACACATGTGTATACAAAAGGAATCCTGGGTATAAGACAAACAAGTGATAGTTCAGCCTCTACCTGAAGACCTTCAAGGTCCCCACTTCTCAAGGCAGCTCATTCCACTTTGGGAAAACTCTAATTGTTAAGAAATGTATCCTGACATCAAGTCTCAATTCATTATGCATTTGCTGTGTGCCAGGAACTCTGCTAGGCACCAAAGAGATTCAAGGACAGATAGTACAACAATGTAAATAAAGTCAGTGGGGAAGAGGCAATGGAATTCTAGCTAGTAGGACTGGTATATTCCTTGCTTTCTGTTAACAACCAATAAATGAACTGTTTAGGGGAATATGCTTTGTAAGGGACTGGGGGTTGTCTGGGTGTTCATCTTTTTTTTTTAAAGAATTTATTTATTTTAGTTATTTTTTTCTAATTACATGTAAAGATTTCTTTTTTTGAGTCCCAGATTTTTCTCCCAGCCTCATTCCCTCTTCCCTCCCGAGGACAGCAAGCAATTTGATATAGGTTATAAATTACAATCATGTTAAGTATATTTCCACATTAGCCATGTTGTAAGAATCAGAACAAAAGAAAAAAAAAACAGAAGAAAGAATAAGCAAGAACAATAACAAAAAATTAACAACAAAGGTGAAAATAGTATGCTTCAATCTGCATTCACACTCCATAGATAAGTATCTTTTTTGGCAGAACAAAATGAATTGATACTTCTAAAAAATGAAAGTACATCTCTGTGGATGGTGTTAATCAAGATGAAATCTGGCTCACGCTGATGATTTGATGAAAAATCCTTCCCTCCTGGCAACAGAACTCTTTCTCCTTTAGTTGATTATAAATCTTCTTTACATAGTCACCATTTTCAGCCTTGTTTTAAGATCTAGATGAAAAGTTTAGGTGAAAGGCGATTTCCCTAGGATGGGCAGTTGATCCTTCTAAGACCCTTCTAATAGCAAAGTACTCTGGGGGCCAGATAGGTAAGGCCTGACTAAGATTGTATTTGGTTGTTGTTTGATCATAGGATAATAGATTTAAAACTGGAAAGCATGTCAAAGGCCATCAAACCCAACTCCCTATTTTACCTATGGGGAAACTGAGGCACAGGGAAGAAAATGACTTATCCAATCACATAGCTAGTAAATACAAGGAATGATCGTTGGGTCCAAATTTGCCTTTTCCAAGTCCGACGCTCTGTCTACTTTGCTACCCATCTGCCCACAGAATTCCATACCTTACTCAAATACCATTATGGGTTAATTGTGAGTTTTGTCCACATCTACTCCTTGCTCCCTGTCCTCCTTCTGAACCCATTTCCCAGCCCCTACTCCTAGTCCACAGATACTGGTATTGGAAGAGTAGGAACTCTGGGTGTATATTGGGTTTGCTAGAGTTAACTGCAAGTGAGCTATATATACAGTGGATAATACATGCAGAGAATAATGACTGAGAAAGGAAAGTCATGGGAGCTGGCCAGAGTTGGGGGCAGGGAGGAGACATAGACTAAGATTATCGTAAACCATGCTCATTATCAAATGAGATAATAGCTTAATATTAATCATAACCACTTAGCACAGTGCCTAGTACATAATAGGTACTTAATAAACTTTTGTTCCCTTCCCATCTGTATATGTCTTATTCCCTTGGAATTCTGGGTAAATGAAAGTAGATATTCACATATTGATGGTACAATAGGGAGACCAGTGAGGTTTTGAGCTTTTGATAATTACCCATCATTCTATCTTCCTCTATGTTTCATTTCTCCAAATCCTATCTTTGGCTCTACTGTGACCTACAATCCTTCCAACCCTTAGTATTTTTCCAGTCCAGTATCCCTACCCTGGCTACACTTTGCTTCTTTCCCAATATTGACGTTTTGTTTAACCAATTCAACTTCTCCCTGTCCTATACTCTCTAGTATCTTCTCCCTTGTCTTATTATTTCTCAGGCCTTGACAAAGGCCTGACCCTAGATGATGCTGTCTTTTCTACTGCTACCTACATATAGCTGAGTAAGTCACTTAACCATGTTTTCTGGGTCCACTACAAATTTTGTTAACTAACTTCAACTGGGCAGCTAGGTAGCACAGTAGATAGAGCACTGAGCCTGGAGGCAGGAAGACCTAATTTCAAATCTTACCTCAGAAACCATGTGACCCTGGGTAAGTCACTTCTTCTAAATTGCCTCAGTTTCCTCATCTGTAAACGGAGCTGGAGAAAGAAATGGCAAACCTTTCCAGTATCTCTGCCAAGAAAACCCCAAAACTACTGAACAACAACCACCTCAACTGGTCTCTCCCTGTAGTAAGGCAATTCCTTTATGATGATGAATATTTATTATTACTATAACTAGCATCTATACAGTGTGTTAAGGTTTGCAAAATGGTTTACAAATATTATCTCATTTAATTCTCATGCCAACCCTGGTAGGTAGGTGCTATTATTTTACAGATGAGGAAACTGACTGGGAGAAGAGAAGTGACTTACCAGGGTCACACAGATAATAAGTATCTTAGGTCAAATTTGAACTTAGGTCTTACTGACTTCAGGTTCAGTCATTCTATCTCCTGTGGCATCTTTTATCCTTCCCTAATTGATTCTCTGTCCCATTGTCCACAGCAGGTATTTCAAACCTTCTCTTCTCACCTTAGCCTTTCATGCTACCCTTCCCCCTACCTCAGCTGAAGACTGAGAGAAATGATTATTTCTCTCTCATAGTAATAGCCAATTATTAAAACTGGGGAGACCCAAGCATTTTCCTGTCCTATATTTCCTAGTCCAATCTTTCAAGGACAGGGCTGATGGAAGATAGGATTAACATTGTCATCATTCTGGGTACTGCTACTCTACCCAACTCATTCAGGATTGGGTGAGGGATAGGAATTCTTTGTCTAGATTGCCCAAGATTGGGGGTGGTCTTTATATAGGTATGGTCTCTGTCCAAGAGTAACATGATGTCACTCTTAGTTCATTATTGTGTAATGATTGGAATGACGCCACCTACTGGAGACTTGCTGTGGAGAGCTCCACCATGAGGAAAATGCCTCAGAGGCATTGTGGCTTTTCCTTGGCGTCAGGAAATGACGCTTGCTCATGGGTGCTGTCTATCAAGTCTACCAGCCAATCAACTGGAGGAGCCTCCTATGGTCTGGGAGGAGACAGGAAGGAGGAAAGGGAGCCTGCGCAGAGAGCGCTGGCCCTTTTGGCTTCCGGACTTGATGGTGGTGGCGGCAGAGGACTTCACAGGAGATTTGAGGAAAGATAGGAATGCCAGACTGTTAGAATTCTGTTCTCAATCTTTTTTCTTTCTATTTTCCAATAAACCCTTAAAAACCTAAACTCGTTTTATCAGTGATTTTTAGTCAGTTTCCCCCAAACTGGGGGAACAGATTAGAATCCACATTTAGAATCTTAAATTACACAATTGGAGTAAACTCATTTCTCTTTGTAAAGGCCTCCTCTTATTAAACTGTTAACCAATCAGAGTTAATTTCCACCCTCGGGAATATTCCTCTTCTAAATGACATATAAGCCATGAGTCTGCCACCATGACTGTCTTTGGTCTAAGAGAGAAATAGCCAAATGACAATCCTTTTATTAAAATACTGGTATTATTAATAAAATGACTAAATTACCCAGAAATCATGTCTCTTGAACCTTTTTAAATGCCACAGGACCATCTTCATTCTTTCTTGAGAAAATCAAGGCCATTTTCCATAAACCTCTTTTTCTCCTCATCTTGAAATTCTGACATCACCCCCCGCTATCTTGTCTTTTATTCTAGTGTCTAAAAAAGATGTAGCTCTTTCTCCTTACCAGGACAAACCCCTCCACGTGTATGTTCGATTCCTATTATCTCTCATCTTTTCCAGTAGGTTAGCCCCACCATCATTCCCTCTCTCCCTCTAATTTTCAATCTCTCTCTATCTTTGGTTTCCTTTCTTGATGTCTACATACATTTTAAAGCTTTCCTATTCTTAAAAAAAAAATCCCTAGACCTTGTCTTCCCCCATAAACTATTATCTTATACCTCTCTTCCTTTGTCAAAACCCTTACACAATTTTTCTGCACTCATTGCTTCCACTTCCTCTCTTCTCACTCTCTTCTCAGTCCTTTGAAGCCTAAATTCTGACCTCATCACTCATCTGAAACTGCTCTCTCCAAAGCTACCAATGATCTAATTAGCAAATCTAATGTCCTTTTCTCAGTTCTCTCCTCTTTTAGATTTTCTGTCTCTCCACACATCTTTGAGAGACATTGTATCTAGTAGATAGAGAACTGATTTCAGAGCTATTAAGACTTGTGTTCAAATCCTTCCTCTGACATATACGCTGTACATGACCTTAGACAAGTCATTTAATCATTAAGAACCTTAGGCAATGCTCTAAGTTTGAGAGAAGGTACCAAGCTGCATTGATAGAGAGAGGGTGTCCCCTCCTGGGGAGTTCAACATATCAATGAAAATCATAGTTCACTTCCTATCCTTTTACACATTTTTTAGGGGCGTGGGGGGGGGGACAGTGAGGGTTAAATGACTTGCCCAGGGCCACACAGCTAGTGTCAAGTGTCTGAGGCCGAATTTGAACTCAGGTCCTCCTGAATCCAGGGCCGGTGCTTTATCCACTGCGCCACCTAGCTGCCCCGCACATTTTTTTTAATGCTCTGTTTCCACCTCTGTTACCCACTCCATGCTAGAATATAAATTTCTTTTCTTTTTTTTAATTAATAAAGTATTTTATTTTTTCCCCATTACATGTAAAGATAGTTCTCAACTTTTTTTTATACAAGCTTTCTAATTTCAGATTTTTCTCCCTCCCCTCCCTCCCTCCTCCCCTAGACAGCAGGTAATCTGATATAGGTTATATATATATATATATATATATATATATATATATATATATATAAATTTCTTGAGGGCATGCTTGGCTTGGAGTCAGGAAGAACTGAGTTTGAATCCTGCCTCAGACATTGACTAGCTTGATGACTTTTGGCAAGTCTCCACTCCATCTCAGTTTTCTCATTTGTAAAATGGGCATAATATTAGCACCATTTCACAGGGTGATTATGAGGGTCAAATGAGTTAATTTATGTAAAGCACTCTGTACACTTTAACATATTATACAAATGTTAATTATTAGTATTATTATTGTTTTGACTTTGTATACCTAGTAACTTTGGATGGATTGGTTAGATATCAGTGGTTAGAGGAGATTCTGGGTCCAAGTGGTTCCAGGGAAACTACCTCTAGGCATTGGGTTTAGAGTCGCAGAATTTGAGAGTTGAAAGAGCCCTCCAAGGCCATTTAATCTAATGTAGACCCAACCAAGAATCCTCTCTATGACATCTACAATGGACTCATCTAGATCCTTGAAGACCTCTCACCTGTGTTGAGAGGTGGTGGACTGCCCTTCTTGGAGGTCTTTGTGTATAGACTGGATGACCAGTTGCCACAAATGTTAGGTGGGGCTTTCCTCTTGTATAGGAGTTGGACCACATGGCTGCTGAGGTCTCTTCCAACTCTCATATTCTGTGATTCCCAATGAGGAGAACCCCTTTTCCTCCTGGGGCAACCCAGCTTACTTTTGAATAGCTATAAGGTATCCTATGAAAATTACCCAAGGCAGGAGTTCTTATTTTTAATTAGTTAATTAATTAATTTTTCTATAATAAACATTATTATTGATAGTTTGGGGTTCCAATTTTTAGCCCTCTTTCCCTTCCTCCCCTCCCCCCTTCCTGAGGCAACAAACAATCAGATATGGGTTATACATGCTTGATTATGTAAAACATTACCATATTTGCCATTTTGTACAAGAGAGCTTGATTAAAAGAAAAGAATGAAAGTGAAAAATAGCATGCTTTGGTCTGTTCCATCAATATCAGTTCTTTCTTTGGAGGTCGATAGTATGTTTCCTCAATAGTCCTTTGGGATTGTCTTAGATCATCGTCTTGCTGAGAATAGTCAAGTCATTCGCAGTTGTTCATAGAACAATATTGCTGTCTCCATGCACAATGTTCTCTTGGTTCTGCTCACTTCACTACACACCAGTTCATACATGTCTTTCCAGAAGGAAGGAGTTCTTAACCTTTTGTGTGTGCCTTGAACTCCTTTGACAATATGGTAAAGTTTGTTGACTCTTCAAAATAAGATTTTTAAATTCATAAAAGTAAGATGTATAGGATTGCAAAGGAAACCGCTTTGAAAGAAAGATGTAATTTTTTCCCATTCAAGTTCATGGAAGCCTTGAATTCCACCCAGGGACGCTTTTTTTTTTTTTTTGGTGAGGCAATTGGGGTTAAGTGACTTGCCTAGGGTCACACAGCTACTGTCTACTGTCTGAGGCCAGATTTGAACTCAGGTCCTCCTGACTCCAGAGCCGGTGCTCTACCCACTGGGCCACCTAGCTGCCCCACCCACCCAGGGACTCTTAAGGTTAAGAACCCCTGTTCTAAGAACTTCCCTTTGACTGGTGGTACCCAGAACCCAAGGTGCTGAGGCTAGCACCTCAGCCAGTTTGTAACAATCACATATGACATGAGGCAGTGCAGAACCTCCAATCCACTGCTACAGGGCTGGCTTTAAAAAGAATTGTTTAAAAAAGCAGCAGCAGACTACAAGGGAGTTTGAGCTCCAGTCAGAAATGAACATGAGTCTATTCATTTTCATCCTCCCTTCCCAAGTACAAGAGGCCAGTAATGTTCACCTGCTGGGCCATGTGGTTGCCATGACAACCGATGATATTCCTGTTTGGCATTGCATCTTCTTTGTTCATTACAATCAGTCTGGTTTGTCGAAACATCTTTCTCCAAGCCACTCTTCACAGTTACCTTTTAATTATTGTTTTAAAAAGTGGAGCCAGATCGTCATGAAGTTTTGCCAGGCAAGGGACATATGTTTTTATAATGAGATTGCAAACAGTTTCCCCATCCTGGTGTATCTGCTGGGTTGTTTGTAAGGGCTATTATGTGAAAATCTCTTAGTAGTTTTAGAGAAAGATTTCCAAGGTTAAAGAGAAATTGGACAGAAAGGTCCCCGCTGTTTCTTTTAAGATCAGGGAAGGCAACCTGAAAACTGTTACTTTGCACATGGGTCATTTTCTAATTAAAAAAAAAATCTGAAAACTTCCTAGGAAACAAGTATTTGAATAACTGGTAATTTCTAGTTTACAAAAAGCATTTCCCTACCATTTTGTCTTGATTTCTTCCTTTAGGTGAAACCTTGAATGGTTTCCCCATAGCTTTTTTTGGGGGGGAGGGGGAGCAGCAATGAGGGTTAAGTGACTTGCCCAGGGTCACACAGCTAGTAAGTGTCAAGTGTCTGAGGCTGGATTTGAACTCAGGTCCTCCTGAATCCAGGGCCAGTGCTCTATCCACTGTGCCACCTAGCTGCCCCTCTCCATAGCTTTTGTTTTGTTTTGTTTTGTTTTTGGTGAGGCAATTGGGGTTAAGTGACTTGCCCAGGGTCACACAGCTAGTAAGTGTCAAGTGTCTGAGGCTGGATTTGAACTCAGGTCCTCCTGAATCCAGGGTCAGTGCTCTATCTATCCACTGTGCCACCTAGCTGCCCCTCCCCATAGCTTTTTTTTTTTTTTTTAGGCAATGGGGGTTAAGTGACTTGCCCACAGTCACACAGCTAGTAAGTGTCAAGTGTCTGAGGCCGGATTTGAACTCAGGTACTCCTGACTCCAGGGCCGGTGCTTTAACCACTGCGCCATCTAGCTGCCCCCTCCCCATAGCTTTTTAAACCCAATCATGCAAAGAGCCTTCATGATCCACATGTTAATTAGGGAGGGAAGTACTTATTCATTCACACAAGTATTAAGTTGTAGGACTGGAGTTCCCAAATCTGCAGACTCCAAATTCAGTGCTTTTTCCATGATCAAACACTGTCTACCTGTCTTCTGGACTCCTTAATGGTGTTCTACCCCTGACACATAGATGCACCTCTACCAGCTTCTCCAGATTCCTCAGATGATCACTTAAGAAATTTGTCTCTAATTGCTTTGAAATGCCTCCAAGGTTCACACTGAAATATTCAGATAGATCTGTGATCTCCTCAATTAGGATTTTCCTTCTAATGATGGAGAGTATGTCCTATTCTTGCGGGCCATATTGCTATCCAATATTCCAGAAACCTTCATTTCTTTCCCCCAAGACGGTATGGGTACCAGGGGAGTACTCTGGCAGTTCACCCGTCGCCTCTCATACTCACCATGGAATTGGTTCATCTTTTTTTTCCCATCAGATAATTCATCCATGACATCTTTTACTCCTGCTTTTCTGTGGAGTTCATATGATTATAGATTTAGAGGTGGGAGGGCATCTTCAAGGTCATCACATTCAAACCCCACCTCCTTATTTTGTAGATGAGGAAACTGGGGCCCACAGGGGTGGAGTGACCTTGCCTTGGGCAGTTACTTAATTTCTTTCTTTCTTTTTTTTTTTTTTTTGGTGAGGCAATTGGGGTTAAGTGACTTGCCCAGGGTCACACAGCTAGTAAGTGTTAAGTGTCTGAGGTCGGATTTGAACTCAGGTACTCCTGAATCCGGGGCCGGTGCTCTATCCACTGCGCCACCTAGCTGCCCCAGTTACTTAATTTCTTGATGCTCCAGGCAACCATCTCAGGTAATAAATTACAGAGCAGGTGCCAGCCTGCATTGGTGAGGGAGCTTCTTCACAGGGAATTCTATACACTGATAGAAAAGCACAGCTCTAAACCCTACTATGCAGCTACATGGTACAGTGGATAGAGTGCTGGGCCTGGAGTCAGGAAGACTCATCTTCCTGAGTTCAAATCTGGCCTCAGATACTTACTAGCTATGTGACTCCGGGCAAGTTACTTAATTCTGTTTGCCTCAGTTTCCTCATCTGTGAAATGAGCTAGAGAAGGAATTGGTAAACTACTACACTATCTCTGTCAAGAAAACCCCAAATGGGGTCATGAAGAATCAGACATGACTGAAATGACTCAACAGTAACGAACCCCCTCCAAATCAGCTTCATCATTTGTTCTTCTTACTATAATTTTCCCTTTTTTAAAAAAGGTAAGTATTTTATTGATTTTTTTTTCTTAACACCATTGTTACTTCCCAATGGCCCTCCCCCTAGAATCCTCAAAGGATCCTATAGATAGAGCTAAAAGGGACCCTGGAATCAATGACTCAGACCTTGCCTGAGGTCACATAGGAGAGCCAGGAACTGAACCCAGGACCCTTGAGCACAAGAGTACCCAAAAAGTTTTCTGCTTAAGAACAAATGTATGTGTGCTTTTTAATGGTTATGATTGAATTCTGTTGTATGTCTGAAGTGAAAACAGGCGCCTTATGATTGTGATGGGTTAAAACTAAATGTGTGTATGAGAATATTATTCTGACCAGAGTCCCCCTGCTGTTGCATCAACCCATGCTCTCACAGCAGGGGGACTCTGGTCAGAATAATATTCTCATATGATCATGGTGTGTTCCTTTCTCTGCCTTCCTTCTCTACTTCTTGCTCCTTCCTAAGGTCACCTAGGGGTTGTCCTCTCCTCTAGAGCTTCATCATCTCCTCAGTAGGCTCTTGCCTAAGGCACCTCTTTTCCCTTCTTAGTTTAGTTGGAATCTCATTGCCTCCTCTGTCAGCTATTGGAGGTACCAGTGAATTTTCCATCTTCCCTATCTCTGTGAACATGCACCTGATAGACCACCTAGGAAACAGCATGAGATGATAACTCTGCCATGACAAAAGGAATTGACATCGGACTATTATAGGCATACCTTGGAGATATTGCAGCTTCAATTTCAGATCACTGCAATAAAGCAAATTCCATGAATTTTTTTGGTTTCCCAGTGCATAAAAAGTTATTTTTATGCACTATACAGCAGTCTATTAAGTGTGCAATAGTTTCATATCTAAAAAATGTACATACCTTAATTTAAAATGCTTTATTGCTTAAAAAAATGCCACCCATAATCTGAGCCTTCAGCAAATCACAATATTTTTGCTGGTCTTGTCTTGATGTTGATGTCTGCTGACTGATCAGGGTGATTGTCAAAAGTTGGGTTGACCATGGCAATTTCTTAAAATAAGATAACAATGATATTTGCCACATCAGTTGACTCTTCCTTTCACTTGAACCCTTAGAGGCTATTGTAGGATTATTAATTGACCTAATTTCAATATTATTGTATCCCAAGGAATAGGGAGGAGAGGGAGGGAGACCTGCAATGGCCAGTCAGTGGAGTAGTCAGAACACACACAACGTTTATCAATTAAGTTCACTCTTTTCTATGGTTATGGTTCACAGTGCCCCAAGACAATTTCAATAGTAACATCAAAGATCACTGATCACAGATCACCATAACACGTATTATAATAGTGAAAAAGTTTGAAATATTGTGAGAATTACCAAACTGTGACAGAGAGACACAATGTGAGCACGTACTATTGGGGAAATGACACTGATAGCCTCTCTTGATGCAGAGGTGCCACAAACCTTCAATTTGTATAAATAAATAAATAAATACACTATAAAACATAATAAAGCAAAGTGCAATAAAATGAGTTATGCCTGTATACTATTACCATCATCATGGTAGTGGCAGGGAGGCATAATGGGTAGAGCATGTCCTGTGAAGACCTATGTGCAAGTCCTGCCCCTGACACACACTGACTGTGTGACCCTAGGCTAGCCACTTAACTTCTTGATGCTCCAGGAAACCTAGGCAAGATTTGTTTTTTGGGTTTTTTGGTGGTTTTTTTTTTTTTTTTGGTGGAGCAATGAGGGTTAAACGATTTGCCCAGGGTCACACAGCTAGTAAGTGTCAAGTGTCTGAGTCTGGATTTGAACTCAGGTCCTCCTGAATCCAAGACCGGTGCTTATCCACTGCACCACCTAGCTGCCCTGTGTCACCTAGCTGCCCCTCTAGGCAAGTCATTTAACCCCAACTGCCTCACAAAAAAAAAAAAGGGATGATTAAGTGACTTGCCCAAGGTAGAAGAGGTGGGATTTGATCTCAGGTCTTCTTGACTCTGGGCAGCTAAGCAGGGCCATAGTTCACACAGTGCCAGGCCTGGAAAGACTTATCTTTCTGAGTTCAAATCTGGCCTCAGGGGCAGCTAGGTGGTGCAGTGGATAGAGCACTGGCTCTGGAGTCAGGAGGACCTGAGTTCAAATCCTGCCTCAGACACTTAACACTTACTAGCTGTGTGACCCTGGGCAAGTCACTTAACCCCAATTGCCTCACTAAAAAAAAAAATCTGGCCTCAGACGCACACTAGTTGTGTGACTCTGGACAAGTAACTTAACCCTGTTTACCTCAGTTTCCTCACCTGTAAAATGAACTGGAGAAGGAAATGACAAACCACTCCTTATGTCTGCCAAGAAAACCTACAAATGGAGTCACAAAGAGTAGGATGTGACTGAACAACAAGAAGAACCTCTTTTATTTGTGGGGCAATGGGGGTTAAGTGACTTGCCCAGAGTCACACAGCTAGTGAGTGTAAAGTGTCTGAGGCTGGATTTGAACTCAAGTCCACCTGAATCCAGGACTGGTGCTTTATCCACTGCACCACCTAGCTGCCCCCAACAACAAGAACCTCTTGACCCTAGACTCGGAGTTTTCCCTACTCTGCCATCCAGTAGCTTTCTAGAAACAAGCTATGCAACCTTATGTGATTATCTGTGGAGCCATTCCTTTTGTGTGAATTTATTGCCATGTGCAAATCACTTCTAAGGGGCCAGGGACATTTCCAGCAGAGCAAGCTCAGGTCTACTTACTAGCTAGCTACTTCAAGAACCTTTGGCCTCCTATGATTATGAGAAGACATTGATTCATTAGCATGTCTGCCCATCAAAACCCGCAAATTATCTGAAAACATCCCAAGTAACATCAATTACCATCTGTTCTTTCCCCAAACCCAAGAAACCAATTACTATTCTAATCCCTGCTCAGAGGAAGGAGCTCTCTATGGTTCAATGTCAGTGCTCCCTCTCAGTGCAGGATTGGGGAATCAGCCCTCATGGGTGTCAGCTCAAGTGTTCTGGCAAGCAAACCCATTATCTGCCTTAACACATGGCTCGGGAAACCACTCTAATGTGGGAGCATTTTGTCTGATGGTTCATTTATTTAAGACGAGGTAGGAAACCACTGGATGCATTGCTATCACTGTAATCTAATTGTCTGCACCTAGGGTGGTTTTTCTTAATTTACTACAGACATTGAGTGGAAGGGCTAGGCCACTTGGAGGTATGAAACAGGTCAGGAGGATGATCTAGTGGGCTGCATCCCTCTGTGGCAAGATCTGTATGCCCTGGAATGCAACGGAATTGAATTGCATGGAGTATTTATTAAGCACTTACTATATGCTTTCTGGGTACCTCTGGGCTATTTGAGAAACAAAGGCTTTAAAAAAAAAACAACAAGGAGTTGGGTGGGGGCAGCTAGGTGGATAAAGCACTGGCCCTGGATTCAGGAGGACCTGAGTGCAAATCCGACCTCAGACAATTGACGCGTACTAGCTTTGTGATCCTGGGCAAGTCACTTAACTCTCATTGCCCCACAAAAAACAAACAAACCAATTTCTTTTTAAAAAAACTAGATTCTTAACATCAAGGGGTTTATATCCTACTAGGGGGGTAGAAAGGGCAGGGCAACGTGTACACAGAGAAGTAAATGGAAAACAGATGCAAAGTAAATACAAAGTAATTTCAGGACATCTAAAATTCCCATAAGGGAAAAAAAAAGACCCTGGTTCTTTGAATAGACACTTGTCGTGATTACAGGGATGATGATAATAGCTAGCATTTATATGGTGTTATAAGATTTCTAAAATTCTTTACATTTGATCCTTATAAC
The DNA here is from genome assembly GCF_019393635.1 of Dromiciops gliroides. Lineage (NCBI taxonomy): Eukaryota > Metazoa > Chordata > Mammalia > Microbiotheria > Microbiotheriidae > Dromiciops > Dromiciops gliroides. Next base: position 40,233,264 of record NC_057861.1, on the reverse strand, counting down.
AGCCATGGGAGGGTGGTGTTATTATTAGCCAGGTTTCATAGATGGGGAAACCAAGGCTGAGATGGGTAGGGGTTATTGTTTCCCCCCATTTTATAGATGAGGAAGCTGAGGTAGACAGGTTACGTGACAGGTCCAAGTCCACGTCCACACAGTCCTTAAGTATCTGAAGAAGGATTTGAACTTGGGACTTCTCAATTTTAAGTCGCAAACTCTACTCACTGTACCATATCTCATTTGATCCTTGCACGCACTCTGATAGAATGGTGTTATTATTATACTTGCGGCAGCTCAATGGTGCAGTGGATAGAGCACCAGCCCTGAAGATGGGAGGACCTGAGTTCAAATCTCACTGCAGACACTTACTAGCTGTGTGACCCTGGGCAAGTCACTTAACCCTAGTTGCCTCAAACATCTGGGGTCATCTCCAGTCATCCTGATATATATCTCGCCTTTGGACCCAGATGGCTCTGGAGAAGAGAGTGATATTGGTGACTTTGCACAGCCCTGCCTCACTTCAATTCAGTCCAAGTCATGACAAGAGAGTGATATTGGTGACTTTGCACAGCCCTGCCTCACTTCAATTCAGTCCAAGTCATGACATCACCCTGATGTCAGGGTCCTCTTGGAGAACGAAGGGCAAACAACAATTATTGCACTCATTTTACAGATGAAGAAACTGAGACCCTTCACCAAAGTAATGACATGTGTCCAAGATGATCACCTCCTGTGATCTTTCTATTGAATCACATAGCCATCATCTTCTCCACCTGCCAGTCCCTGGCCATGTGCTCATATCCAAGGCAGGTTGAGTAGATTACATCAAGTGCCAGTTAAACGGTTGGGGCTATTTATTTCATCGTGGAGCTGTCTCAGCAATGCAAATCTCTCACCCTGGTGTTCGAGGCCCTCCACCATCTGGCCCTGGCCGACTTTGGCAGCCTTATTTCTGCTGCGCCTCTATATTAAGCCCTTTTTCTAGAACTAAACTTATCTGCACAATGTCCCTCAAGCGCATCATTTCCCCCTCCTGAGAATGCTTCTCCCCCATATACACGCATGTTCACATGCATATAAACATACAGGCACATACACACTTCTCAGCTCTCCCCAATCAGTCATTCTTCAAGGCCCACGTCCTCCATAATGACTCCATCTTTTAAATGGCTGTAAGTGTATGATCAAGTTGAAACCAAGGCCCCGACCTGAACAGGACCTCAGACCCAGAGAGGACCTCAGCCGGCTGTCTCGTCCACCTAACAAACAAGTGGGCACCCGGCCTCTGCCTGAGGACAGAGAAGCAGGGAGGATCCACCGTCTCCCAAGGCAGGCAGGTCCTTACACTTCGGGACAGCATGCATTGGGAGGAAGTCTGTTCTGACATTCAAACCCCATTGCAACTTCTACCCATAGATCCGTGTTCTACCCTCTGGGGTCAAAGAGGTGTTCTCTCTCTCTCTCTCTCTCTCTCTCTCTCTCTCTCTCTCTCTCTCTCTCTCTCTCTCTCTCTCCCTCTCCCTCTATCCCTCTCCCTCTCCCTCTTTCTCCCTCTCCCTCTCTCCCTCTTTCTTCCTCTCCCTCTTTCTCCCTCTCCCTCTCTATCTCTCTGTCTCTCTCCTCTCTCTCTCCTATATTAGAGCCCTTTTAAATACTCCTCTCCCCCACCTTGTTGACATACTTGGTGGTACAGTGGGTAGAGCACAGGCTTGGAATCAAGAAGATTCTTTTTCCTGAGTTCAAATCCAGCCTCAGACACTTACTAGCTGTGTGATCCTGGGCAAGTCACTTAATCCTATTTGCCTCAGTTTCTTCGTCTGTAAAATAAGCTGAAAAAGGAAATAGTAAACTAGTATCTTTGCCAAGAACATTTCAAAATGGGGTCGTGGAGAGTCAGACATGACAGAACAACCTCTCCCCAACCGAAGCGAGGTACTCTTGTGCTAACTATTCCCTTTCACCTCAGCTGATCCCCACAAGGCATGATCTCTTACTCATTCAACTCGTATTTATTAAGCACCTACTATGTGTCACACACTGTGCTAAGTACTATAGCCTTTCACTAGTCAATTGTGGGCTTCCTTGTAATACCTATGTAAAATAACATTTATATAATATCTATACAAAATAATATGTCTACATCTATAATGATATAATATCTAAAATATAAAACTACATGATCATTGGTCAAACTTTTTTACTGATTCTTTACCAAAAGTAGATATGTTTGTTAACTCTTGTTTTGTCCCATTTTTAAAACATTTTTGTAAAAATTGATATTTGGTAAAAATTTGCATTTTTGTAGAAATGTTTTACATTTTTGTCCCATTTGTTATTTATGCTTCATCTCCTTTGTTAGATTATGAGATGCTTGAGGGAAGGGAGCCCATCTGATTCATCTTCATATTCCTCTCCATTCCCAGTATGGGGCCTTGTATAGAATAAGTGCCCAATAAATATTTGTAGAGAGATGGATTGGTCTGCAACAGCCTCAGGTCTCACTTTCCTGCTGCAAAATTGTTTTTGTTTAGGTAGCCCCAGGCTTTCTCGGTGTTTGGTAGATGGTCGTTCTATTTTTTCATTTTAATCAAAATGTCACCCACTTGTTTTTATTGGGGAAAAAAGAATTCTTTCTGAGCATTTTCAGCTCTTGCTCTCTCTCCCCCCCCCCCACCTTGGACATGAGACTTTCCTGAGGATGAGTGTGTGGGTAGTGATTGGCATGTCTGAGCCCGACACGGAGCAAGAGGAAGTGGGATGTGTGATGGTGTTGGGAACTCTTGGCTCAGAGCTGGTAGCCTGCTGAGCTCCCCAGATAAGCATATGAAGTACTGATTTTTTTCTTATTTCAATCCAAAGGCAAATTACAGCCTTTCTTTCTCTCCAGGAGCTTTTAAATTCACTCAAGTGGTATCTTCTACACAGTACAGTGAAAAGAGCACTGAACTTGGAGTCAGAAGATCTGGTTTCCAACCCCAATTCTGTTTCTTACTATCCTGTTATCTTCAGGTCACTTAACCTCTTGCCTCCATTTTCTTCATTGTTTTGAACATCTAAGGCCACCTTCCAATGTATGTTATAGCTTTCTCAGCTACCTCGTGGCAGCCTCAAAATCATAGTGCCCAAGCCCCTATCGACATATTCACCTTTACAAAATTGTCAGAGGACATAATTATTTAACAACAAATGCATTTCATTAAATAGCATCCTAAGAATAGTAGTGATAAAATATTTCCATCATATACCTCAAGCACACTCACTCACAAATGCTTCCATCATCAGTAGAAAGAATGACTTTATTTAGAGAACATGAGTGGAGATTCGCACATATAGGAAGCCCATATGTTCAGGGTACATGTGTGGAGGGGCAGCTCATGGCTCTGATTTGTAGAACTGCCCAATTCATCTGGTAGCATTACCTTACTAGTTCTGCTGGGCTCATTCTCTATTGTTTCCCAATGGCATGAAGCCTCTGCCAGGTCTACAGTCATCCCCAAGCACATGGCGTGTAATCTCCACCAGGTTTTATTACTTACTGGGTCACTGCTTGATGTTGCTTCAACAATCCCGCAGTTCCTGCAGCTTATTTCCAGGAATGGCTTGCCTAGACATTAAAGCATAGCTGTCCTCTACTTCCAGCTTCTGGCTTAGAAGGAGTTCTTAGCTGAGGTGTTGAAACTTTCTCAAAGGAGAAGCTGGGCTCAGCCTTTGCTCTGTTAGGTTAAAACTCAGAGGGGCATCTAGGTGGTGCAGTGGATAGAGCACTGGCCCTAGAATCAGGAGTACCTGAGTTCAAATTCAGCCTCAGACGCTTGACACTTACTAGCTGTGTGACCCTGGGCAAGTCACTTAACCCCAATTGCCTCACACACAACCCCCCCCCAAAAAAAAACCAAAAAAAACCCAAAACCAAAAAAACTCAGGGCACTTTCCCCACTAGAGATTTTTTCATAAAATGTCCAGCCACTGGACTAAGTGGGGAGAAAAATCGTCAGCAGCTTTTCTCCCAACTGCTTTAGTCTGTTTCTCAAAACTATCATGGGAATGAGTGCCTCCTCTCCAGGAGGTTCCTCAAGCTCTTTGAATTTGGATGCTAAGGCATTTGGAGCATATACATTTGTTCCCGACATTCCTTTGATGTCTGTGATTCCTTTCAGCATAATAACATTTCCTTTTTATCCCTTTTTAGTTTTTGAATGTTTGTTTTTGCTGTGTCAGATAGCATGATTACAATTCCTGCTTTTAAAAAATTTCTTTGATGTATACTGATATTTTTTTGCAATCCCCATACTTTTATTTTGTATCTATCTTTGTTTTTTTAAATGTGTACTTATGTTTGAGATCTTTGGCAGTTTCATTCTCTCTTCCCCCACCCCCCAATTTTTCCTTCTTCATTTTCTGACTGTACCCTTGGGTGGGTTCCTTGGAAGTTGGATCTCAAAGTTTTTTAACTTCCTCCCACACTGGACAATTTGTGGTTCACCATTTTACTCTTCCCCAAGTGACTTCTGGATGGTGAGAACTGGCCCTAGTTGGATGTTGCTCTTTTTCTTGGGCTTAGTAGTTGTGCACAGTCCCTTTCTTTCCCGCCCCAACACATATTCACACTCTATGTCCTGTCCCAATGCCTTGTCTCACTCTCTCCGAGCAGTTCAGAGTGTTTCTGTGCTGGTGATAAGGGGCCACATACCCTGGCACTGGTGATCCCCATTGGTGCTGTGAGGGCCAAAATTTGATATACGGACCATTACTTGGGTGACTCGCCTTAATATTGGGGTCCCGGATGGGGGGGTTAGGTGGCGCAGTGGATAAAGCACTGGCCCTGGATTCAGGAGTACCTGAGTTCAAATCCAGCCTCAGACACTTGACACTTACTAGCTGTGTGACCCTGGGCAAGTCACTTAACCCCCATTGCCCTGCAAAAAAAAAAAAGAAAGAAAGAAAAAGAAAAGAAAAGACAAAAAAAGAATATTGGGGTCCCAGAAATATCAGGGACATTTTAGGTTTAACCCTCCCCTCTGAACTGCCCTTTTTAGATATTTCTCCCAGGCCAATAAGAAAGGAGCCTCTAAGCTTTAGTTCACAAAAGGATCAGATTTTATTACATGGGAATTAATTAAACAGCAAAGGTGAAACTAATAAAAATCAAAGATAAAGAAATAGGAAAATAGAAATACCAATAGATATTCTTAGCTCTAAACTTAGCCTATGCAATCCCCAGACTGTTTTCCAATTAAGCTAGTTCAAAGGAATTTAGGGTTTTCCATCATTAACTCATCAAACACCTGAACAGCCTGCCAGACTGAGAACCAGCACTCGCCACTAGGACAACAGTTGCCATACAGAGAGAGCGAACTAGTGCCCTCTAACCTCCCTTCAGGGAGCGTTCAATCTTTTCTCCCCCAAAAGGGGAGGTCCTTCAAAAGCTGCCTATACCACAAATAATTTTTACCACAGTGCTACAAGGTTATCTACTGCAGCACCAGTAGTTTGGGGCTCTGCTGCGCTGGTGTTCCACAGTAAGCTTTTGCTTCTGAAGGGTTGCTATTGGCCATGCTGGCTATTTGTGCAGCCTATAGCCAGGTCTCTTTTTCATTGGAAAGAGAGAAGGGGGACCAAGGTGGGGGGTTGGGGTTTGTTGTAAGTTTCAACTGGCGTGTCAGGGTTTTGGGCTGACAAAGCTTGGCTGCCAGTAGTGTAGGATGCTGAGTGATCTCTAGATCAGTGAACATCAGTTCATGGGATTTGGGGGTTATTTTAACTTTTGTGGGGATTCTGGCTGCCCTAGACCATGGAAACCATTGGACTTGCTTCATCTTTGGCATATAATTTCTGTTTTGGAAAGCTTTAAGAGGTCATGGGTATCAGAGAAAATGTCTAGTTTTCCATCTTGTGGGTCACATGATCTACAAGTCAGCTTTGGCACTTTAGAACCCAGCACTTTAGAACCGAGAATTATTCTGGCTAACTAGGACAAACCCTTTGTGTCTGACCAGACCTTCACTCTACTTTTTTTTTCTTTTTTCAGGGCAAAGAGAGTTAAGTGACTTGCCCAAGGTCACACAGCTAGTAAGTGTCAAGTGTCTGAGGCTGGATTTGAACTCAGGTCCTCCTGAATCCAGGGCAGGTGCTTTATCCACTGCACACCTAGCTTTCCCCCTTCAGTCTACTTTTTAACCTCAACTTCCTGGTCACCAAGGGCAAAATTTCTGTCACAGATCTCACTCTGATTCAGGGGTAGAAATTCCTTGTGATTCCTACACTTAATTTTCTATTGCTCAATTACAGCCAGTCAACATCAAGTCAGAGGCTACCCTTCCAGAAAATTGCTAAGTGCTCCCTCATTTCACTCCGTTCTCATCCCCAAGGCTTTTGAGCCTGTGGGGGTGGTGGGAATTATTCTGCAATATAATGGCCTTATCTGGAGATGTAAATGGTCCACACGTTGTGAAACATATATGAGAGTTTGTCTTTATCAACAGCCAAGGAAATGTGTGTGGGTGTCTCTGTGTATTGGGTGGCCTGGTTATCTAGTTAAGAAGATGCTTGCTAGACTGTATATGCCTCTATTAGATTGTAAACTCCTTGAAAGCAGAATGTCTCTAGCACTTAGGACAGTATCTAGCACACAGTAGACACTTAATAAATGCTGGTTGACTAACTGACTGCTTAGAATACTGAACTCAAATTTATATCCATTATGTGAGAGTGGTACATCCCTAGGTAAAATGTGGAAATTGTGTCCCCTTTCCATTATTGACATGGGAGGAAAATAGAATTTAGAACTGTAAGGAGACCTTGATGAACATTCAGTCAAATAGCTTAATTTTATAGACGAGGAAACAGAGTCCTAGATGTTCAGGGACTTCAGAGAACCAGCCTAAGAGAAAACACCTGGGTTCAAATCCTGCCCTTGACACTTACTAGCTATGTAATCAAGGTCATACCACTCTTGTTGAACCTCACTTTCTTCATTTATAAAATGTGGACAATGCATGTACCTTCTACTTTATTGTTGTTCTTGTTTAGTTATTATTATTAGTTATTAGTTATTATATTGTTGTTTAGTTTAGTCCTGTCTGACTGTTCATGACCCCGTTTATGGTTTTCTTGGCAAAGATGCTGGAATGGTTTGCCATTTCCTTCTCCAGCTCATTTTACAGGTGAGGAAATTGAGGGAAACAGGGTTAAATGACTTTCCCAGGTTCACACAGCTAGGAAGTATCTGAGGTCATATTTGAACTCAGGTCCTCCCGACTCCAGGACCAAAGCTCTCTCCACTGCGCCAGCTAGAACCTATGAACTTACAGGTTTATTGTGACAGTCCAGTGAGATGATGCCTATAAAGCACATTTTAGACTCTAAGGCACCATATGCATATCTGTTACTACTGCTGCTGACTCTGGGCCATTATCCCCAAGGTTACAGAGAAAGTAAGAGGCAGAGCCATGGATCACACTCAGATCCTCGAACTCTGACTTGCATCTTCATTGTAATGAATGAGATCTGGCTTCCCACAACATGCATAGCTGCATGCCATGGAGAAGAGAATTTTCTGGCATTAATGTGCCTGCATTCATGAAGGTATATTAATAAGTATCCCTCATTGGATCAACATTTAGAGCTAACAGAGACACTAGAGGTCATCAGACCTAGGGCTAAGGCCCATAGAAGTGAAATCACTTACCCAAGGTCACACAGCTAGTAAGTGGCAGACACAGAATCTGAACCAGGGTCTTCTGACCCCCCAGTCCATCCCACTTTCCACTACACCACTGCTGCACCCACCTTAAATGTTGTTCCCTAGGTGGCTGCCTACCCCCCGTCTCAGCTTTGTATAAAGAAACACACTGAGATACACTAAAGTCTATCTATCTAGAAATAATGTCTGGCTCTCATTCTTTTCTCACTGTCCCTTCTCAGTCTCCCCACACAGGATCAGGATCTTCCCCTGTTCAGACTTGACACAGGACAGTAAATCAGGGATTTCATTTCCCCCTTGTAGTGGGAAGTGATGTGATCTTCCATAACTCATTGTGGAGATCATGTTGCTTCCACTGGCTTTTATGATATCTCAGGGCCTCAGGATGAAAACCATTTGAAAACAATTTCAATAGCAAATGTTAGTGTGAAATGTGGGCATCTGATTAAAGCCAAACTAACTCAGCTAACGGAGGTTGAAGATGACACGTGAGAACATCCTGCTTTCAGAGTCCCTCTTGCCCTGAAGTCTATACTCCCCAGTTAGTCAAGGATATCACCAGATGAGCCGATCAATTGTTCAGTCACGTTTGACTCTTTGTGATCCCATTTGGGGTTTTCTTGGCAAAGATACTGGAGTGTTTTGCTATTTCCTCCTCCAGCTCATTTTAGAGATGAGGAAACTTAGACAAAGAAGATTAAGTGACTTGCCCAGGGTCACGCAACTGTTGGTAAATGTCTGAGGCAGCTTTTGCACTCAGGTTTTTCTCACTCCAGGCCTGGCGCCACCTGGATGCCCTATACGAGCTGAAGACCTTGGGTGATAAACAAGCTCAGCTGAGAAAGAGGAGGATTGAACCAGATTTTCTAGTCATGATAGGGCATTTTGTGGCAGAATCATGAACACAGAGTTTCTTTCCCTCCCATTTACCCCATGCATGTGTTGTATGAGCATGGCTGTGTGCCTTAGCAGATAAACTCCTTGGAGACCTTATCTTTGCCTTTCTTTATAACTTCAGCACTTAGCATGGGGCCAGGCACATATAATAAATGTTTATTGAGTGGGAATATATATATATATTTTTTGGGGGGGAGATGTTATTGGTCTTTGAGGGTTGATCCTCGAATGCCAAACTGGCCTGCAAGCTCCTTCCTCACTCCCTCCTCATGGAATCCTTGGGAGGCAGCAGAGTATAGTTTGTAGAGCCCCTGGCTTGGAGTTAGGAGGTTTTATGGTTCAAATATTGCCTCAAATACTTACTGTGTGACCTTAGGCAAGTCACTTAACTCCTCTGTGTGTTGGTTTCATCAACTGCAAAGTGAGGTGGTTGGACTTAATGGCTTCTAAGGCCCCTTCCAAGCCCATTCCACCTCTGCTGCTTCAGTTCCTACCTTCCTTTAAAGCATAGTTCATGTGGCTCCTTCCAATGGGAGGCCTTTCCAGTGGCCTCTGGGTGTTGGAGTTCTTTCTTTATTGAAATTACTTTGTTTTACTCTGGGTATAATTTCCCAGTAAAATGTAAGTTCCCCTGAGGGCAGTGACCAGTTTGTGTTCATCATTCTGAAGCAGGACTTTGAATGAGATCTATGTTGTAGCTATTTAAACTTGGGTTCCATTTATATCTTCATCACCTAACATCATTATACCTTGCACAAAGTAAGTTCTTTTTTTTTTTTTTTTTTTGGTGAGGCAATTGGGGTTAAATGACTTGCCCAGGGTCACACAGCTAGTAAGTGTCAAGTGTCTGAGGCCAAATTTGAACTCAGGTCTTCCTGACTCCAGGGCCGGTGCTCTATCCACTGCACCACCTAGCTGCCCCCACAGAGTAAGTTCTTAATCATTGCTTATTGAATTGAATCCCTTTATAAAGGGGAGAAGGTCAAAAGCAGAGTTGCTCCACTCCAAACAGTCAGCCACCTTTGGACAGCTTCCCATCTGCTCTGGTGCAGAGCCCTGCCTCTTCCCCTAGAACAGGACCATCCTAGACAGGCCTCAAGAGATCAGCCCTCCCTGCACCTCCCCAGGGAAATCAAATGCACTCAGTTTTGGAATCCCACCGTGGTCTGAGCTGACCAGCTAGGTGATGAAGTGTAGAATTCACCCAAGATACCATATCTAATCAGCCTCATGCTAGGCTTTCCAGTCTGTCCAGTCATCTAACCTGGTCATCTCACCATCTGTTCTCCACTTCATGTATTTCCCATCCTAGACCTCTCCCTTCTGGCTTTCTCTGTCTTACCCCAGGCAACAGTAATCAAATCAGGGCTAACATTGCTTCTGAAAAGAGCGCATTAACAATTGTTCTGTGGATCACCTCACCATCCCTGAGATGCCACAGACCAAAACTTCCTTTCTTTTTCTTTAAAAAAAATGAATATTTTATTTTTCCAAGTTATGTGTAAATACAATTTTTACATTCTTTTTTCAAATTTTGAGTTCCAACTTCTCTCCTTCTCCCCCACTGAGAAGGCAAGCAATTTGACATAGGCTATACATGTGTAGTCATGCAAAACACATTTCCATGTAAGTCAGACAGCTGAAGAAAACAGAAAAAATCCCCAAGAAAAATAAAGAAAACGTATCTTTGATCTGCATTCAGGCATCACCAGTTCTTTCTCTGGAGATGGACAGCACCTTTTGTCACAAGTCCTTCAGAATTGCTTGGATCATTGTATTGCTGAGAATAGCTAAGTTATTCACAGTAGATCATCATACAATATTACTCTTATTGTTACAATGTTTGGCTCATTTCACTTTACATCCGTTCGTGTAAGTCTCTCCAGGCAAAACACTCTTTCTTGACCAAAACTCATCTGTGTGTATTGTCTTCCCATATTAGAATGTAAACTCCTTAAGACCAGAGATTGTCTCTTTACACAGTGACTGACTAGTAGGTGCTAGCTAATGCCTTTCCCCCATTTTTTCTCTCATTTGTTCATTCATTCATTCATTCATTCATTCATTCATTCATTCATTCATTCATTCAAGAGAGAAAGAGGACACTGTTGATGCAGCAAGCTCTAGCATCTACGAGGCTCCATACCTTATAAGGTGTTACACAATTCCTTATTTCATCTTCATACTTTGGCTATTGATAAAGGAAATAATTGCTGAAAATGAGGCAGGTTGGTTTTTGTTTTTTGTTTTTTTACTTTTCTCCATGGTACTTGAACAGGGGTTACAAGTCTAAGCTGATTCATGACACTTCCTATTGGATGGAGACAAAGCCATTTTCCTTACCCAAGGTCTTTGATGAGAAGACAATATGCTGAAAACCAGGGCTAAGAAGTCGCCTTTATTTTACTTTGTTCACAGGTGGCCAGGGCATCTGTGAGGGCATTCTCCTGACCTGGGTTAATAATAATAGTAATAACAATTGCTAATCTTTACGTAGTACTTACTGTGTACGAGGCAATGTGTATGCTAAGCACTTTGAGCCCTGTGCTAAGGGTTTGTATTGATTCTGATGTATAGATCAGTGGGGTTAACTACGCAATTGGGTTTCTCTCCCAACTCCTTTATTTGGTATGATTTCTCAGCATCCTCAGTTTTTTTCAGGGTGGTAAAGCTCTGAATGATTCCAGTTTGCTCCTGAGTATGGGAATCACTATCTGATCTGGAGAGAAATCAGTTCGATTCATATTTATAAAAGGCTCTATGCTAGGCACAGAGGAGTAGGGAACTCCCATAGAGGAAAAACCCTCCACAGAGGCAGATCAGCACCTACTCAGCAACATAGAATCTTAAGGATTTGTCTGGGGATGCCAGGAGGCTCAGTGATTTGCTCAAGGTGAAATAGGCAGGCTGCATCAGAAGGTGAGACTCAAGACCAGGTCTTCCTCCCTCATAGGCCATTTCTATCCACTGCATCCTCCTTCCTCTCAAATGTTACCGATATGAGACCAAAAGGAAAAAAAAAGAATCTTTACCCTCCAAAAGCTTAGATCCAATTGGGAATAATGGGCATGTATAGAAATCAATTGAAAGTATCCGGCCTCAGACACTTAACACTTACTAGCTATGTGACCCTGAGCAAGTCACTTAACCCCAATTGCCTCACTAAAAAAAAAAAAAAGCTGAAGATCAAAGTATATGGTCAATCAAGCATTTCTTAAGCATCTGTTATGTGACAAATACTGTGCTAGGTACAGAGACAAAAGTGTCTCTGCCCTTAAGGCATTTTAGCCCATACAAAACATGTGACAGACTAAGTACAAGGCATTTAGGAAGGGGGAGGGAGAATACTAACCCTGAGGAAATCAGGAAGGGACTCTTGGAGGTGGTAGCCATTGAAGTGAGCCTTAAAGGGAGCTCGCAATTTCAAGATGTAGAAGGTGAGGAGAAACCTTCTAGGCTCATGCAATGGAACAGAGGCAGGAGAGGGATGCTATGTTTGGGGGGAGGCGGGGTGCATCATCATCTAGGTGTTAGGGATTTTTTGGACTGATTTTATAGTGAGGAATCAATTAGTGCAAGGCTTGAACTATATGGTTACAGGAGACTCCTCCAGCTCCCAAATTCTGTGATTCTGTAAAGTGGGCCAACATGGCTGAAATCCAGTGAGTAATGAGAAGTAATAGGAAAGTGTCTAGAAAGATAGGCTAAGAAAGCTGTTTCCCAATCAATGTTTTCTGCCTAAATTTCTGGGCCCCTCGGGTGGCTCAAAATTCAAACCAGCAAGTGTTTATTATATGTCCATCCCTGTGAGAGGTGCTGAGGAAATCAAATAATTCAATCATCATTTATTAGGTGTTTACTGAAAGTAGTAGAAACAGTGTGCCACAGTGTATAGACAGCTTCAAAACCAGGAAGATCAGGGTTCAAATCTTGCCCCCTGAAACATGCTGCTATGTGACACTGGGCAAGTCACCTAACTTTGCAGTGTTCTAGGTAACTCTAAAGTTATAGATTGTTGATAAGGTACTAACCTGCATTGATGGAAGGTGTTTCCTCACTGGCAAGAGAGAACCAGACAAAATACTCTGGGAAAAATGTAGAGAAAGGGAAAACCCTTTCAATTGGGTAGGGTAGCAGGGAAGGCTTCATGGAAGAAATGAGCCTTAAGATAAACTCTGAAGAAAGAGGATTTTTTTTCAGGTCAAGATAAGGAATAAGGGCATACCAGGCAAGGAAGGTAGTCTGTGTCGATGCATAGAGGTGGGAGAGGGCAAGATGAGACTAGGAAATATCTAGGAGTTCAGTTTGACTGAAATGAAGCGAGTATGGAGAAAGACTAATGTGAAATAAGACTGGAAAGGTAGATGGGAGCCTGACTGATATGCCAAGGTAAGGAGCTTACATTTTATCCTATGGGTAATAGGGAGCCACTGAAGATTTTTGAGGACAGGAGTAACATGATCAGACCTGGATTTTAGGAAGATGGGAAGGATGGATTAGAGAAGGGGAGAGACTAGAAGCATGAATACCAATAGTCTGAGAGACATGAAATGGAAGATTGGTGGCATTATCAACAGTGAGAAGCTGACAAAGAGACTCTAGAGTTATGGATAAAGACCTGTGATTCCATTGGTAGAGGAAACTCCTGGATGAAGAAATCCAACAGCCAGTGCAGATTGGCAACTCATTTGCATCTTAGAGTCTGAGAGACTTGCACAGAACACAGAGAGCTTAGGGGACTTGCCCAAGGTCACACAACCAATATAGGTCAGAGAGATGGGAACCATGGTTTTTCTGGCTCTGAGGTCAGTCTTCTATGTGAGGAGGTTCGAATCTTGACCCTGGTAAAGAAATAAGGAAGTGTAATTTCCTTTTTTCATTGAAAAGATGAAAGATGCTATGAATATGGAACTGTTGAACAGGTTGTCAGGGTTGATGTGTCATTTGTTTTGGCTTAGCTGTTCTTTTTGTTGTTGTTGTTGTTGTTGTTGTTGTTACATCACTGAGGGGGAATAAGGAAGGAAGATGTATCCTGGAATGATTGTGTTGTATAAACAAAGGAATAAATAACACTCTAATAGAAGAAAATGACTAGATAATGGAAAAAAAAAACAAGAAATTTGTCCCGGATGATATCTTTGGCCCCTTCTAGCTCTCCATTATTTCATCTTCCTATTCTCCTACTGGTACAATTATGCAGTGATCAATAACTCTTTCCTCCCTAAAAATAAATGGAGTGGTAGCTGAGGAGGTTGGGGCAGGAATTAGATAATCCTGAAGTCACTTTAAAAATGTCAGATAACATTGTCAAGGAAAACAAACGGAAATGTTGATCACTGGGCAATCTAGGTTTGTGAAACTTATGAAGCATGAAATGAGTCAAATGGCCATAACATTGTCAATAAGAAAGACATTTAGCAGCCTGGCACTAGTGGAGATGGCATAGGCAGAAGCATAGTTCACTTCCAATTGGTCTCACAATTCAATTTTCCCCATGCAGTCAACATCACGTAACAGCGCAGCTGCTCATCCAGATGCCTCACTCTGGCTAGCACCTCTCCATAAAAAGGGGGAGAGAGAGAGAAACGCTGACCCCTTCAGTTAGAGTAGACTGGATCCTCATTCTATATTCAGGCACTGGTTTTTTGTTTGGTAATATTTTTAAAATCTGGCTCTCCCTATGTCATCCAGACTGGAAGTAGCAAGCAGTACCCATGGGCCTGATTCCATTCTCATGGGTATGAAACCTTTGACCTGCTTGATTTCTGACTTGGAGCAGTATACCTCTCCTTGGACATCCTGGTCCCCCCTTCCCCACATTATCAACCTAATGCCAAAGATAGTGCAGACAAGCTGTTGGCATGGGCCATCACAGGTTAGAAGCCCAAGACATCCAACAGGCTCAGCCTCCCTGGTAGCTGGAATCATAGATATGTGCTCCCATACCTGACCTGGCTTCAAGTATTTGAAATGATGTCCTGTGGGAAAAGCAATAGACTTGTCCTGCTTGGTCATAGAAGGCAGGCCTCTAGGAGCAATGAGTAGAAGTAGTTGCTGAGAAGCAGATTCAGTCAAGAAAATGCTAAATCCTAAAAATTGGAGTGGAATGAGTTGCCTAGGGAGGGAAGGGGCATCCCCTTGATGGAGGTTTTCAAGCAAAGTACGTTGTAAAGAGGATTCTCTTTAAAAAGCAATTTAGATGAGATGGTTGTCCCTTCCTCCTCTAGGATTCTGTCACTCTAAGGTCAATGGGCTTTAGAGGACTCCCCAACTCCAATATGAGTCAACAGTGTGATGTGGAAAGAAGGCTAAGATACGCTTAGGATTTCACTGAGAGTCATAGTGTCTGGCAATAAGGAGATGCTCGTCCATTGAACTTTGCCCTCAAGTACTCAGGCCTCATCAGGAGTATAATATGAGGTTCTGAGTAGCATAATTTAGGAAAGAAAATAGTAAGCCAAAGAGTGTCCAAAGGAAGGCAACCAATATGGTGAAGAGCTGAGAATTGATTGAAAGAACTGAGGATGCTTATCCTCGAGAAGAGAAGACTTGGCAAGTATGTCTTAGGGGAAGGTTACATGGTAGATCTCTACAAGTGATACCACTTTGGTGAATTTGGGCAGTATATTTAACCTCCCTCGGTCTCAGTTTCCTTATCTGTAAAATGAGAGAAGTAAACTAAATGTTATCTGAGGGGTCTTGCAGCTTGATGATAATATGAAGGATAGTCATATGAAAGAGACACTAGGCTTATTCTGTTTTGGCCTCAGTGGACCAAATTAGGATCATTGAATAAAAACTGAAAATAGGGACTTTTCAGCTTGATTGGGGGGGGGGGGGATAACCTTCCTAACCATTAGGCAGTCAGTCAATAAACATTCATTAATCTTACTCTATGTGCTAGGCACTGTTCTAAGTGCCGAGAATAAAAAAAGGAAAAAAAAGAAAGAGTCCCTGCCCTCAATGAGCTTATAGTCTAATGGGGAAGACAACACAGACAAGGAAACTGAAAGAGGAAGAAGGGAGGTGCCCAGCCAAAGATCATGATGGAAAAGTCTAGAGGAGTAAAGGCAGGTGGGAATGAAGAGATCTCTCCAATGCCACCCTCTATAAACAGAACGGGTTCCAGAGGGAAAGGGTATTGGTAATGTGTGAGTTCCACGTGTGAAGCTATCTTATAATAGGATGAGGTTTCTGGGGCAAAATAGCAAAGTCCAGAGAAGTGCTGCTAGGTAAGAAATATCTGAGTGTCATGGGCTGCCTCTGAAGGCAGTGAGTTCCCTTTCATTGGAGGTCTTTAAATGGAGGCCAGATGATGACTTTTCAGGCATGTTGAGGAAGACATTCTTGTTCAGATATGGGTTGGACTAGAGAGGTCCCTTCCCCATCTGAGATTCTGTGATTGCTCCATCTTCTAGACTTCAGACTTTGAACCATTATCTGTCACCTGGGTCTTCCTTGTTGGTTCTCTCTCCACCTCTTCACCTTTGTTTCTTCCCATGTTACCTAGTTCTATTCTACTTCTTGTACTCCATGTTGACTTCCTCCTGCTCTGTGCCATTGATCTCCTTTCCTCTCTGCAAGCCTGGGTTGCTCAGATGGAGGCATTGTTGCTAAGTGATTAAAATACTAGAGTAAAAGGTTCAGTTCTTGGCTTCATGACAAAAAGAAAGAGAGAGCAGGGATGGAAAAGGAGAGGAGAAAGGAGGGAGATACAGATAGAGACAGAAAAAGACAAAGGAAGGAAGGAAGGAAGAAACAAAAAACTAAAGCTCTTGCTTGGGGCAGCAAGGTGGTGCAGTGGATAAAGTACCAGCCCTGGATTCAGGAGAACTTGGGTTCAAATATGGCCTCAGACACTTGACACTTACTAGCTGTGTGACCCTGGGCAAGTCACTTAACCCTCATTGCCCGTCCCCCCCCCCCCAAAAGCTCTTGCTTCATCATCCACAGACAGAGAGAAATATCACAGAATCTCAGATGGGGAAAGGACTTCATAGGCTATTCGTCCAACCCAGACCCTTTACAACATCTCTCTTTTTCTCTCTCTGTCTCTCCCTCTCTCTCTCTCTCCCTTCTCTCACTCCTTCTCTCCCTCTCTCCCTCCCTCCCTTCTCCTAAGCCTTCCCCTTACACTTTTAGACAGCTCTAATTCTGTTTTTCCCGATCAACCAGTTGACAAGCATTTATTAATCACTTAATGTGTGTCACACACTACACTAAGTGCTAGAGACACAAAGAAAGGAAAGAACACAGTCCCTTCCCTCAAAGAATTCACGTTCTGATGGAGGAGACAACATGAAAATAACTGTTTGCCTACACAATATATATATATATATATATATATTAGAATTTGAGCTGAGTATTGAAGGAAGCCAGAGAGGTCAAGGGGCAGAGGTGAGGAGGGAGAGAGCTCCAGGCCTGGAGAACAGCCAGGGACAAAAATCCAGAGACAGAAGATGGAGTGTGTGGTTTGAGAAAGCCCAGGAAGACCAGTGCCATTGGATAGCTGAGTATTTAGAGGGGAGTGATGCATAAGTAGGCTGGAAAGGTAGGAGGAAACCAAGTTTTGACAACTTTTAATGCCAAACAGTGGATTTTCTATTTGATCCCAGAGGTCATAGGGAACCACAGGAGCTGGTTGAGTAAGGGGATGACATGGGCGGACACGATTGTTAGGAAGATCACTTTGTCAGACAGATATCCAAGTGAGAGAGGGTGAGTCTGCCTTTTAGGCACTTTGACTCTTTTCTCCTAGTTCTTCTCACAAGGGCTAAATAATCCATGATCTTTTTTCCCCCATGAGAACTTTTCAAATATTTGAGGACTTCTGGTATTATGTGACATGTCTTCCCCAATGCCCTGCCCAATCTATCTTTTCTCCAGGCAAATCACTTCAGATTCCTTTCAACGTAGTTCATAAGAGTATGAACTCGGGGTCATGAATTTTGATCTTAGTCCTCTTTCCTCTACAAAGACATGGAGCTCTGCTCATGCATTTCTTTTTTTTCTTGGTATTGATCAAAGAATAAAATGCTTTCAAAGAGGCAGAATAGTGAAGTGGGAAGAAGACAAGACTTGGAGTCAGGAATAAGCTGGGTTCTTTAGGAAGAAGATGAAAGAGCACTTTCAGTATTTTATAGAAGGAATTCTTTTTCAGGTACAGAAAGAAAAAAAAAAGCTCTGTGGTCCCTCCCCTCTGAGAAATTTTGTGATTCTCAACTGAAATAGTATCTTTGATAAGGACCAGCTCTGTGACTATGGATCAGTCACCACCTTCCTGAGCATCAAGGTGGACGACTGTTGTACCTGCCTTATCACTGTTCTGCACTGATGAAGGGAATTTCCTTCCTGGGACTTCATCTGCCAATAAAATACAGGTCCAATCCAAAACAAAACTCAATCTGCTGTTCAGCATAGGATTTTCAGGTCACATCAGGGATTTGTGACAGAGCTGGGACCCAAACCCAGGTCTCCTGATTCTTGATGTTTCACAGGCTGAGTCAGCTAACGGTAGAGTGATCACTGGCTCTGGATTGAGAAGATCTGTGTTCAAATTTCACATCTGATGCTAACTCTGGGGGAACTGGGTGACATCATCTAACCTCTGCATCACGAGCACCTCTCTGTGACTGACCCAGATCAGTTAGAGGTGGGTTGCAACCAGTATTAGCGGAGGTAATTCTCACATCCCAGAAATCATAGAAAAATAATTTCCCCAGGTCTTTGTTTCTTCATCTGTAAAATGAGATGGGACCAGATAGACTTTGAGATCATTTCCAGCTCTAACTCTACTATTCTCTCATCTTGTGGAAAAATATAGATCTACTTTTCTTCTCTGATTAGATCAGTGCTAACAGGTATCCACACTCCCTTACTCCTTTCATGAAATCTTTACTGCGATCCCTTATCTTCCCTCCACTTATAACAAGAAAAACAACAACTAACATTTATATAGTGCCAGGCATTGGGCTAAGTGCTTTACAAGTATTATCTCATTTAATCCTCACTACAACCTTGGGAGGGTAAATGCTGTTATTATCCCAATTTACCTAAAAGGAAATTTAAGGAAAGAGGTTAAGTGACTTGAACAGGGTCATACAGCTAGTAAGTGCCTGAGGCCAGATTTTAATTCAGAATTTAATCAGGTCTTCCTGACTCCTGGCCCTAGCCTCCATCCATTGTGCCACCAACACATGAGGCTAACCTCCTGGAATTCCTCTCCATGAATTCTTAACTTGGTGTCAAACCAAGTTATTTTAATAACTATGTTTAAATATGATTGGTTTCATTTGTAATCCTATGTATTTTATTTTGTTGTTGAGTTGCTTCAGTCATGATCAACTCTGCATGACCCCATTTGGGGTTTTCTTGACAGAGATACTGTGGTTTGCCATTTCCTTCTCTAGCTCATTTTACAGAAGAGGGAACTGAAGCAAAAAGGGTTAAACGAGTTGCCCAGGGTCACATGGCTTGTAAGGGCAGGGACAGTGCCACATTCCCCAGCTCTCATCATGGTCCCTAGTATATAATAGGTGCATGATGAAAGAATGAATACATAATAATAGCAAGGCCTATTTCTAGAGCAGGTTAAGAGTACTCCCCTTGTACAACTCTCCTGGTGCTACCCATTAGTGACCCACAGCCTGGAGGAGTGAGTCATGTCCTAAGTGGGGTCAGTTCCAGAAGATTACCTTTTGGGAATCACTGGAAAATTGCTCTGGGCAGGGTTCTGAAAGGGCGGTGCCATCTGACATTCCTTCCAGGGTTCTGTGTTTTGGGGAAGGTGGAGTGGGGGTGGGGCTTGGTCTGGAAGCCTTGCCTTACAGCCTCATCCAGGTATCAGGGTATCCCCTCCAGGCAGATCTGAATGGCCACTGATGGGCACTCCATTGCTCCTTCTCTAATTCTTTGATATTGGAAGGCTCAGTTTTGAGATTGTTCTTTTCCTCCTCCCCCCAATTTTCATGGTTTCTTTTTTTTTTTTTCCACTCTGGGGATTAGAAATGTTGGCAGCATCAAGGGATTATGCAGATCTGTGATAAACATTCATCTCAGCCTCAAGGAAGCTTTAGAAAATGGAGAGAATGGGCCGGGTGTTTCTAAACAGAATCTGTGGTTAGAAGACTCTGCGTTGCCTGTGGAACTCCCTGAAGGTTCTTTGCCTGGGCAAGCCACATTCTAGGTGAGGAATGGAGCAGGTGATATACTTAGGAAAGATGGAGAACCATTTTTTTTTTTTGCTTTGAATATGAAGTTATAAAATCATGCATTTAGAGTTAGGAGGGACATATAATCCATCTAGTCCATCCCCCTCATTTTACAGGATGGGGAAATGGAAGCCCAGAGAGGTGAAGTGGCTTGCCCAGTGTCACACAGGTAGTGAATGATAGGGTTAGCATTCAAACCCAAATTCTCTGACTTCAGAGTAAATAATCTTTCTTAGGCCAGCTAGGTGGCACAGTGAATAGAGCACTGCCCCTGAAGTTTGGAGGACCTGAGTTCAAATTTCAACTAAGACACTTACTAGCTGTGTGACCCTGGGCAAGTCACAATCTCTCTGTGTTCAAATTTCTATATTTGCAGAATGGGAATAATACATTCCTTTGCTCAAAGGAGATTATGCATGTAAAGTCCTTTGCAAACATTAAGGCAACAATAATAGTATTAGTAATAATAAAAATAGTAATAATAATAGCAGCTAGGATTTGGATCACATTTTAAGGTTTGCTAAGTGTTTTACAAATGCTGTATCATTTTATCCTCACAACCTGAGCAGTGGGTACTATTAGTATCTTCATTTTACTGTGATAAAATAATTATTAATAATGGAAGTTGGAACACACATTTTTTTTTTAAAAATTGATGTTAAAATTTGTTTTTGCATATATTTTGGAAAATAAAATTCTATTCAATTAAAAAAAAATGGATTTCTTGGAGGGACCCAGAGATCAGTTTCCTCAGGGCTTTCTCTCCCCTCTCCCAACTCTAGAAAGTCCAGTTCTTGAGGAACTTCAGTAAACTTTATTTGGGATGAACCCAAGGGAACAAAAGAAATGGAGATAGCTTCTTTTGTCTAGCTCAGTGAAGGACTGATGGGATCAAACCACACTTAGATAATGGATTTTGCCTTTGCACTTCGGAGAAGGTCTTTTATATTTTTCTCCCTGATGTCATTTGTAGGGTTCATTTTAATGTAGACCACCCACAAGTCATGTCAATCAATGGAATGGAATGATGCTAACAATTAGCTTTGATCCAGGTATAATGACCCTCCTCTATCAAAGGAGTATAAAAACTCTTGGAAAAGGCCATGAGCTCTCTCTGGGCAAGCTCGTGGCTTAGCTCTCCCTGTTAGGACAGTAAAGGTTTTGTAGGGCTTTTGAACTCTCCTTGAGACCTTGTGCTGTCTCTCTGGGAGACAGCATGAATTTGGGGGATATATATTTTATATATACATATACACATATATATATATGTAAAATTATATTTATATAAATACAAAATACTGGTATGTACATATATATGTGAATATATATTTATATATATGTAAATATATGTGTGTGTATATATATATATATGTATATGTATAAACACAAATGCTAACTGTCAAAACTGATATAAAGCAATAGCAATTAATTAAAAAAACACATTACAGATGAGGAAGTTGAGGCAGACCAAAGTTAAATGACCTGCCCGGCATCATACAGCTAGTTACGTGTCTGAGGTTTAACTTGAACTGAAGTGATCCTGACTTCAGGTCCAGCTCTCTCTTCACTGCACCACCTAGTTGCCTTTATGTAAATGTCAGCCCTTACTGTTGGTGCATGCTTACCTCTATTTCCTGGCTGACTTTCAAGCCTCTTAGACCTAGGTGGCGCAATGCAAAGGGCCCTGGACCTGGAGTCAGGAAGACTTAAGTTCAAATTTAGCTTCAGATACTTGCAAACTGTGTGACCCTGGACAAGTCGCTTTATTTCTGTCTGCCTCAGTTCCTCATCTATAAAAAGGAATAGTAGCACTTACCTCCCAATGTTGTTGTGAAGACCAAATGATGTAATCTTTGTAAAGTGTTTTGCAAACCTTCCAGTGGTATACAAAGTTAACCATCATCATCATCGTGGTAATGATGATGGTGTTATGTTAGCATCTTGGCCAGGTATCTCACACTTCTTAGAAACAAGAGTCTGAAATGGGGAGGAAGGATGGTTTTGCCAGGCTTGAAAGGAGAAAGGAATCGAAGGAATCCCAAGCTTTGTCAAGGCTAGATGGAGCTGGAATACAGCTGTATGTGGAGATTGACAGTCCAAGAGTGAGTCATTCCACAGCTTTGCTCACCAGCTAGCCCTTGAATGTCTTCCCTTATTTCTGTGAATGGGAAACATCTTGAAAGCAACTAGTGTCTCACTGAAAACCAGTGGGGGATGAAATCTGTCTCCAAGTATTGGAAAAGCTATGATGTTCATGTTCATTAGGGTTGGCCCCAGAGGGCAGCTCTAGGAGCAGCACTGGTATGTTGCAAATTAGAATTGATGTCCAGAAAAACTTCCTAACAACTGGAGGTTATGAGTTACCCCCTTAATGGAGGTATTCAAGCCAATCCCAGAGGACCACTTCTTGGGGGTACTGTAGAGGGGATTCCTGTCCAGGAAGGAGTCAGAAATCCTTTCCAGTTCTGAGATTCAGTCATTCCAATTCATTCATTATTGCCCCCAAGAGCTGCTAAAAAGAGGAAATCTATGGGAAGGACACACTCACCTGGCATCCATCTGTTTTCCTGGCATGGAACAAATTTGAGTAAATGATAGAATCTAGGAGCTCTTTAACTGGAGGGGATAAACTATCAAGGGAAAAAGGGCTATTCTAAGACTTAGTAGAGTTAAAGGAGCACTAAACTGGGGGAATCAGGAGATATGGGTTCTACTCTCAGTTGGGCCATTAGTTTGCTGAGCAGATCTGAGCAAGTGACTTCACTACTCTGGACCTGGTTACCTTATCTGTAAAATAAGAAAGCTGTAATAATAGTTAATAATGATAATAATAAATGTTTTGCAAAGCACTGTATATGTTATCTTATTGAATTACATAGATATCCAGTATAAAGGAGTCAAGTGGTGGTTTAACCAGCTGGCTTATGAAGCCTTTTTCAACCCTTAATTTTGGTTGCTCTGTGATACCTAAGGCCCCTTTCCTTTAAAATCTTTTGTTTTCACACCATATATATTTCCTTTTGTAGCCCTCTCCCCACTCCCAACAGAGCTGTCTTTTATAATGAAGAATAAAATGATGAAACAAACAGAAATCAATTCAGCAAAACCATTTTACATATTGACAAACTATGAAGCCATATGCTATGTCCCATAGTCTCTCACCTCTGCAAAGGAAGTTGCCTTCCCCTACTCTTCTCTGGGGCCAAACTCAACTGCTGAAATTTCTCAGCATTCAGTTCCAATTGTTTTGTTGTTTTACTTTACATTTATGTTGTCATACTCATTGTGTATGGTGTTCTGCTTACTAAAACTCTGCCTCAGTTCCTCTAAGTCTTTCCACGTTTGTCTTTATTAGTCATATTCTTCTTTTCTTACAACACAGTAATATTCTATTATACTTATTGACCATAATTTCTTTAGCCATTCCCCAATCAATGAACGTTTAATTTCTTTCTAGTTCTCTGCTATTTTAAAAAAGTGACGTTATAAATATTTTGGGGTATTTGGGGGCATTTCCTTTTTTGTCAGTGATCTCCCCGAGGTATGTGCCTTGCAGTGAGATCTCTGAGTCAACAGGTAGAGGCATTTTAGTCACTCTCTTCTTATAATTCCAAATTGCTTTATATGATTGGAAGGTTCAATTTGAGATGCTTTTATAGTTGATACATTTTAACTGGAGTCTCAAATTAGCTAAGGGAGCTGAACAAGAGATGGACATTGGAATTAACCAAATGAATAAGCATGTATTAAACACCTACTATGTGCCAGGCATTGTAATGTAGTGGATAGCTGACCTTGAAGCCAAGAAGGTCTGGGTTCAAATCCCACTTATGACATCCCAGATTTGTGACCCTTGGCAAATCACTGAATGGTCTGGGTAACTCTCTAATGCTATATATTGCAGAGAAGAGGCTTAACTGAATTTGGAAAGAATAACATCCTCACCCCACCCTCCCAATGAGGGAGGAGTTCCCTATACCAATGAAATCATAGGCCTTGTTCCTATACTCTACATTCATGTGCTAAGCACTGGGCTAGGTGCCAGGGACACAGAACAAAAATAAAATACGATTCCTGATTTTAAGGTGCTTGCATTCTATGGGGGAGATAGCATCCACATATAACTATATATATAATATATGCATAATAAATATAAGGAAATTTGGGCAGGGGTAACAATAGACAAGCTACATGATGTTCAGCCTGAGCTTCATAGATTTTTTCGTGTGTGTGTGAGGCAATGAGGGTTAAGTGACTTGCCCAGGGTCACAGGGTCACAGAGCTAGTAAGTAAAAAGTGTCTGAGGCCAGATTTGAACTCAGGTCCTCCTGAATCCGAGGCTGGTGCTTTATCCACTGCAGCACCTAGCTGCCCCCCAAATCTGAGCTTCATAGAGAAAGTGATTTGGCTCCTGTAGTATTTCTGAAAAATTTATACCTTAGCAAACTGAGTGCTCCTGACTTTTCACCTTCTATTGGTTCTGTTATGTTAATAAGGCTGGGTTATTATAGGGTAGTTTCCAACCCCTCAGCCATGATACTGTTCTGGTCCTTAGCAAGTTGGAAGCTTTTATCTCTGCTTCTTTGCTATGCCTCAGATTTTTTATTTTTATTTTTGATAACAACTGGAGAGTAGACAGATTATTTTTAGTGGCTGCTTTCATAGAATTGCCTTTGCTAAAAATAAGGAAAATGGATTTAGACAGGAGAGGTCAGTGGCATCCTCAATGGTACACTTGTTCATCAATTTCTCATTTACTTTGGGGTCTGACCCAGGAGAAACAGTCTGAAAGTCTCTCCCGAAGAGTTTTGAACAGTAGAAGGGAGAGTGGGACAATGCATATGTCTTCTTGCCTTTATCTCTTGCTAGGGAAAATGGGGGTCTAGCCACAAATCAAGCTAGAATGTAGAAAAAGAGGTTTGCAGGTACAGTTTTCCTAGAAGGTCATAGAGTAAGTTGTGAATATCTTCTATTTTTATATCACCTTCCTTTATATATGTTTAACCTTCCCCCGCCATTGGCCCAGTGAGCCATCCCAGGTAACCAAGAATAGAAAAGAGAGGTGTGGAAGGAGGCATGACTAACCAACATATCAACTGAATCTAACAAGCCAAGTCGATGGCCATTGATTATGCACTTACCATGTTCTGGGCACTGCACTCAGACTAGAACATTATGCAGTATTCTACACTCAGTCCCCTGCTTCTGCAAAAAAAAAAAAGGGAGTCGCATGTTTTCAACTTTCTTACAGTGTTAGTTACAGTATTCACTTTTGTTATTGTTAGAGTATTCAGTTATGCTATTGTCAGTTACAGTGTTTGGTTTTGTTATGGTTATTCATTTGTGTTATTGTCACTTAAACTGTTCAGTTGTTATCGTCAGTTACAATATTCAGTTTTGTTATCATCGTTTACAATGTTTGATTTTGTTACTGTCAGTTACAGTGCTCAGTGTTTGATTTTGTTATTGTTATTCATCTGTGTTGTCACACTGTTTGGCAATGTTATCAGTTATGGTGTTTAGTTTTGTTATTGTCATTTACAGTGTTTTTTATCGTTGGACTATTCAGTTGTGTTATTGTCAGTTACACTTGTGTTATTTCTTGTCAGTTACAGTGTTTGGTTTTGTTATTGTCATTGTTCAGTTCTGTTATTGTAAGAGTATTATTGTTATTCAGTTGTGCTTTTGTCAGTCATGCTGTTTGTGTTGTCAGTTACATTGTTTCATTTGGATATTGCCAGTTACATTGTTCTTGTTTTATTATTTTGTGCGTTCTTTCCATTAGAAAGTAAGTTTCTTGAGGGAAGGGACTGTGGGTTTTTAGGGGGGCTTCCCCCTCCTTTGGTAGCCCTAGCACAGGGCCTGGCATATAGTAGGCCCTTAATTCTTTTCTTTTTTTTTTTTTTTTTTTTTTGGTGAGGCAATTTGGGTTAAGTAACTCACCCAGGGTCACACAACTAGTAAGTGACAAGTGTCTAAGGTCAGATTTGAACTCAGATCCTTCTGAATCCAGGGCCAGTGCTTTATCTACTGTCCCACCTAGCTGCCCCTCCCTTAATAAAGTCTTTTTTTTTTTTTTGCAGGGCAATGAGGGCCTTAATGAATTCTTGATGATGATAATTATTCATGTTTATGTAGTGCTTTGAAAAGAATTTTACACAGATTATCTTATTTGTTATGCTTGGTTTCAGAGGTCAATACTAAGAACAATGGGTAGAAATTGTAAAGATTCAAGTTAAGGCTTCATGTTAAGGGCAAACTTCACAACAATTGGAGTTGTCGCAAAGTGGAATGGGCTACCTCAAGATAGAGTGAATTCTCCCTCACTAGAGGTGTGTGGGCAAAAGCTGGATACCCATGTACTGAATATGGTAGAGAAAGGATTTTTATTCAGTTATACATTGGATTAGGTGACTGCTGATGCATGCTACTGCAGTGATAGTATGTTGGCCTTGAAGTCAGAAGACATTGGTCTAAATCCTGCATGGCCATTACCAGCTGTGTGTCCATGGGCTCTCTGAGCCTCCATTTTCTTCTCTGAAAAGTAGTGAGGTTGGACTCCGGGACCTCTAAGATTCCTTCCAGGTTGAAATCTATGATCATTTTCTGATCTCCTTTCAGGCTTGAGATTCTGTGATTCCATGAATGTTCTTTCCCTTCACCATGCCCAGTGGGGCCAGAGAGCTGGGTAGTGAGCACTCCTTTCTGGGCTCTGTGTTTGCTGGCCATTTGTTAAATGGTCTCTATGCCCACAATGCTGGTCCTCTGCTGAGTGGGCTCCATCATGCCAATCTGGGCTCAAGCTGGCTCTGTTGGCGTTACTCAGCAGCTGATTAGTAATACTCCTGACTCACTCCCAAATTGATACTAATCCTGTAAAATCTATTTTGCTACTTTTAAAAATACATTTGCTTATTATATTCACAGCTGTTCATCAGCAGCACCAAGAGGCAGAGACTGTATTATGGACAGAGGAGTGTAAGAAGGGGGCTCAGTAAAAGGGGCATGGATACATTCAGTTCCCAGCCCAGGGGGAGGGGGAGGCAGAGTCCTCTAGTGGAAAAAATATGAAATCTGGAGATAATAGACCTGGACTAGAATTACAGCACTGCTGCTTACTAGCTGTGTGACCTCGGTAAAGTTGCTCCCCCTCTCTGGGCCTTGTGTATGGCAGAGGTGGAGATCATCTCTACCGCATGTAAAATGAGGGAATTGGACTTCACATATAGAAGAGTTGGAAGAGACCTCAGTGGCCAACTGGTCTAACCAGTACATGGATAAGAATCTCCTGTTTATTATAGCTGACAGGTGGTTATTACTCCAATGAGGAAAGACATTTTTTCCTGAGAAGGACAGAAGGACGGAAGGAAAAAAGGAAGGGAAAAAATACTTATTAAGTGCTTACTCTAATTATCTCGTTTGATCCCCATACAACCCTGGGGGGGACCAGTGCTATTATTATCCCCATTTTACAGATGAGGAAACTGAGGTAAACAGACATTACATGACTTGCCCAGGGTGACACAGCTAGTAAGTGTCTGAGGCTGGATTTAAACTCAGGTCTTCCTCACCCCAGGCCCTGAGCTCTACCCACTGAGCAGCTCAGCTGCCTCTAAAGCCTAGATTATCCTTTTTGCAACTTCCTAGTTCTTCTATCTGGAGCCAAGTAAGGTCAATCCTCTTCTCCATAGCAGCCCTTCGACTAGTTGAAGACAACTTTTTTATATTCACTAAGTCCTCTCCTCTCTAAGCTAAATACTCTGGTTCCTTCTACTGATCCTTTCGGGCATGAACTTGAATCTAGGCCTTTCTCTACAACCAACACTCTATCAAACCAGGCTACCTATAGGAAAGGAGTATAACACTGAAAAGAAAAAGACAACTTCAGAGTGGTCCAAGCATCCACTGGGAAGAAAATAGTTTCAGCTTCCTAGCTGGATACCAATAAAACACAAATTCATTGTCTGAGCCAGCCCACCATATTGCAAAGTCGTTGTTTGTCCTCATTCTTTTTTTTTTCTTTTTCTCTTTCTTTTTGCAAGATAATTGGGGTTGTGACTTGCCCAGGGTCACACAGCTAGTAAATGTCAACTGTCTGAGGCTGGATTTGAACTCAGGTCCTCTTGACTCCAGGACCACTGCTCTATGCACTGCACCACCTAGCTGCCCCTTGCCCTTCATTCTTGTTTCTGTTTTTGTTTGTTTGTTAGTTTTTGGTGAGGCAATTGGCGTTAAGTGACTTGCCCAGGGTCGCACAGCTAGTAAGTGTTAAGTGTCTGGATTTGAACTCAGGTCTTTCTGAATCCAGGGCCAGTGTTCTATCCACTGTGCCACCTAGCTGCCCCACCTTGTCCTTCATTCTTGAAGAGGACCATGACTTCCGGGTGATGTCATGACTTGCAGTGAATTGGATTTAAATGAGGGAGAATTGTGCAAGGTCACCAACCTTACTCTCTCCTCCAAAGCCATCTAGGTCCAGTGTAACATATATATCAGAATGACTGGAGATGGCCCTGGATGTTTAAAGCAATTGGGGTCAAGTGATTTGCCCAGGGTCACACAGCTAGTAAGTGTCTGAGGTGATATTTGAACTCAGATCCTCCCAACTTTGGGGCCAGTGCTCTATCTGCTGCACATGCTAGCTGCCTTATTGCAAGGAGGGCATCTCTTGAAAGGTAGAGTGACCTAATAATAAGAATAAGGCTTTAACGTTTGTTGTTGTTTGTTTGTTGTTTTTGGTGCTAAGTACTTTTTTTTTTTTGGTGGGGCAATGAGGGTTAGCTAGTAAGTGTCAAGTGTCTGAGGTCGGATTTGAACTCAGGACCTCTTGAATCCAGGGCCAGCGCTTTATCTATTACGCCACCTAGCTGCTCCCAGACTTTAACATTTGTAATGGTGATTTGTGTATTTTCTCATTTGATCTTCACAATCACCCAGGGAGGTAGGTGTTATTATGATCTCTGTTTTGGTGGTGGTAGTGTTTGCTTGTTTTCAGTCATGTCTAACTTTTTTGTGACACATTTGGGGGTTTTCTTGGCAGAGATATGGAGTGGTTTGCCATTTCCTTCTCCAGTTCATTCTACACATGAGGAAACTGAAGCAAACAGTTATGTGGCTTACCTAAGGTCACACAGTAAGTGGCTGAGGTTGGATTTGAACTCAGGTCTTCCTGACTCCAGTTGTGGCATTCTATCATACTGTACCACCTATCTGCCCTGTGGACCTCTATTTTACAGATGTCCAAATTGTGACAGATGTTAAATGACTTCCTCCTGGTCAAATGGTTAAAAAACAGCTGAGTCAAGATTTAAACTCAGGTCTTGACACCAAGTCTAACATTCTATCTACTGAACTCCCTAGCTCCCTAGTATATTAGTACTTGGAATTAGGGGGACTTGTGTTTGGAGCTTTATTTTTTCTTTTTGTGTGCAGGACAATGAGTGTTAAGTGACTTGCCCAGGGTCACACAGCTGGTATGTGTCAAGTATCTGATGCCAGATTTGAACTCAGGTCCTCCTGAATCCAAGGCTTCATTATATGAAGCATCTGTTAATACTTACACTGTCTGCTTCCTGGAGTTATTATGAGAGGATACTTTCCCTTCCTTAAGGTGCTCTAGAAATGCAGAGGGTCATGATCATTGTCTACACCCACCCAGGGAAAATCCCATAGCTCCAAAGGGGCTTTCTGGAGTTACCCAAGGAGCCAAGGTGTTAGCATCAAGCAGCTCCCTGAGAGCCTTGGTCAGCAGACTCCCTGGAAAAGGCTTTGCCCATTCAGGCTTTCCCAGAGGAGCCCCGCTTGGTCTTCAATTCATTATGAGCCCACTCAATAAAGAATGCTCCTGGAGGACTGGACTCTGTGCAATAAATTTCTTCTTAATTGCCTTTGATATCAAAGAGGGTTCAGTGTTCAATGGAAATGCCAGACACTTACTAGGGTGGAGTTCCTTGAGGAAGCCTTTGGGAGCGCCATGTTGGATGCATCTGCTGAGTGTTGTCTCTTTGCGGTAGAGGTTTCTATTTATTAAGGATCTAGGAAAGGCTGCATAGCTAGTGGATCCAATGTTGGATTTGGAGTCAGGAGGGTCTGAGTTCAAATTCTGTTTGATGCTTACTATGTCACCTTAAACAAATCACTTACTTTTTCTGTGATTCAATTTTTTTTCTTTTCCTTTTTGTGGGGCAATGGGGGTTAAGTGACTTGCCCAGGGTCACACAGCTAGTAAGTGTCAAGTGTCTGAGGCCGGATTTGAACTCAGGTACTCCTGACTCCAGGGCCGGTGCTCTATTCACTGTGCCACCTAGCTGCCCCATTCAATTTCATTTATTAAATGAGAGGGGGTTGAACTCAGTGACTTCTAAAGTCACTTCCAGGTTCCAATTTATGGTTGAAATGTTTGTAGAATATAGTTTATAGAGGACATTTCTTCAGGGGAGATTAGAAGGAGGAGTGTATTTGAGGTAGGAGGGATAATAGCCTTTATGAATATCCCTAGGTAGGACACAGAATTGGTGTATTGGGGGTGGGGGGAGCTAGTTCTCCTGTCTGACTGGAACATGAGAGTTTGTAATAGGAAGTAAATACTGTAGAATAAGGCTAGAAAGTTATCCTGGAGTTGTATTGTGTATGTGTGTGTATTTTAAATCACAGGCTTAAGAGTTTGTGGTTTTATCCTAAAAGCAGTGAGGAATTAGCAGAGCAGTTAGGTGGCGCCATAGTTCACAAAACACCAGGCCTGGAGTCAAAAAGACCTGAGTTCAAATATGACCTCAGACATGTAGTAGCTGTATGACCCTGGGCAAGTCACTTAACTCTGTCTCAGTTTCCTCATCTGTAAAATGATCTGGCGAAGGCAATAGCAAACCACTCCAGTATCTTTGCTAAGAAAACCCCAAGTGGGGTCACGAAGAACTGGAAACAACTGAACAACAATAACAATAAATGAGGAATTACTGCAGGGGTAAATTAACCCTTTATAACCTCAGTGCCCTTTTCTCTAAATTGGGGGCACTCACCACTATCTCAATACCACTGTGTGACCTTGGTTGTAATGCTGTAAAGATCTCTGAGGTCATCATAGGCAAGTCATGCCCAGACAAGGCCTTCCACAACCGACTGGCCAAAGGTCTTCAAACCCTCTCTTCAGGATCACCAGTTAGGGATCATAGGCTAAAGATCTAGATCTGGAAGGGACCCCAGTGGCCACTCAGTCCAACCCCTTCATTTTACAGATGGGAAACTGAGGCCCCAAGAAATGAAAGGATTTCTGTAGGGTCATAGACCTAGTATGTGTCTGAGATGGGATCTCCTCCCAGGTCTCCCTGACTCTAAGCCCACCTTTCTTTTCATTATACTACAGGTATAGTGAATGCTTTACATGTCCAGAAAACATTTAGTAAGCATGATATAGATGTAAATATAAACACAGGCCCTCTTCCTAGATCAGGGAGGAAGCAAGGCCATAAGCTTTAGAGTCAGGGGGAACCTCAGCATAGTGGCTCTCAAACTTTTCTACAATGATAAAACCTTGCAGCCCAAACAAATCTTTGATAGAAGCCTTGTGGCAAAATCCTCAAAAATTATTGCTTTTAGTGTCTACTAAAAACAATATAAAGTTCATTTTTTTTAAAAATTGAGGGCAGCTAAGTGGCGCAGTGGATAGAGCACCAGCCATGAATTCAGGAGGACCTGAGTTCAAATTTGGCCTCAGACACTTGACACTTAATAGCTGTGTGACCCTGGGCAAGTCACTTAACCCCAATTGCCTCACCAAAAAAAAAATTGAAAGTATTTCCATATTCTTTGCAGCAAATTTGAGAAAGACTTTCCAATACCTTTTAGTCCAATTTCTTCATCTTACACATGTGAAATTGAGGCTCAGAAACACTTGTAGAAGAAGTGAGCCACCTCAAAGGGTTGTTGACAAAGCTGTAACCAGAAATCTTGGTGCCTGAAACAAATTCATATGTGCCATGGCAAGCAGTGTGAAGCTACTTTCTAATGAGCCTTGTAGTTCATGCTGTCAGGATAATATAAAAAAATATTTTGTTAAGTAGGAGGGCGGGAAGACTGTGTCATTTTATGCTGCACTTTGTTTTACTCTTTTTTTCTTTATCATAAAAGTATTTTATTATTTTCTAGTTACATGTAGAGATAGTTTTCAACATTTGTTTTTATGGGATTTCTAGTTCCAAATTTTTCTCCTTCCCTCCTTTCCCTGACGCCTCCCCAAGACAGCAAGCAATCTGATAGAGGTTATGTATGTACAATCACATTAAACATATTTCTGCATTAGTCATGTTGTGAAAGAAGAATCAGAACAAAAGGGAAAAACCTCAAAAAAGAAAAAAAAGTAGAAACAGTATGGTTAGATCTGTATCCAGATTCCACAGTTCTTTTTTTTGGATATGGAGAGCATTTTCCATCATGAATCCTTTGGAATTATCCTGGATCATTGTATTTCAACCCCTATTTTTGGGGGGGAGGGGTTGGGGCAATGAGGGTTAAGTGACTTGCCCAGGGTCACACAGCTGGTGTCAAGTGTCTGAGGCCGTATTTGAACTCAGGTCCTCCCGAATCCAAGGCCAGTGCTTTATCCACTTCACCACCTAGCTGTCCCTTCAGCCCCTATTTTGAAGGAGCTTATTGTTCTATTGGGGGAGACCATATTATATATATATATGTGTGTGTGTGTGTGTGTGTGTGTGTGTGTGTGTGTATGTATATATATACATATATATATATAATTAGATTTAAAATATACACAAAAGGTAAGGGAGGTGCTATTGAATTTTGGAGACAGGCGGGAATCATGGGTAATAGATTAAAGCTAGAAGGAACCTTAGAGAAAATGAAGTCCAAGAGGGTTGAAGCGATTTGTCTCCATGGTAGGTAGTGGGTAGCAGAATCAGGATTTGAACCCAGTTTAAAATCCATATGTCCTTCCATTGTACCAACCTCCTCCTAGAAAGGAGGAAGTGGCATGAGACAGTCAGAGCTGGTGTCCGAGCTGAGGAGATAGGTTGAGTAAAGGAATGGAGATTTTTCTATTTGTCTCTATTTTTGTTTCTTTCTACCTACTTTATCTTTGTTCCTATCTCTTTTCTTCTCTCTCCCTCACTTTTACCTTCTGCATTTCATTCTCTCTGTCATCTGTTTTAGCCTTGGACCTACTGGTGTACTCATAGACCATACTTGGGCCCAGTCAGTGACCCTAAATGCTAAGGGGTTATTGACATTGTCAATCTTGGCTTAGTTCCTTACTGACTGTCTAATCTTGGATAAACCACTACCTCTCTCTGATCCTAAATATCCTTTTCTGTAAAAGGTGAATGTTGTCCTGAATATGCTCCTCTGTGAGAGGAGAGGGTTGGATGAATCGATTCCCAAGATTCTTGCCAGTTCTAAATCAACAATCTTACAATCCTATGGAATTAGAGCTGCCCGGTAATGTTATTCTTAAAACCTCATTTAAAGGGCTCCCTTCCCAATTTCAGTTTGGTCTTTCTTATTCTAGGATCCCTGAAATAACTCTTTATAAACTTTAAGACAGTTCAACATCATAAGCCCTTAGCCTTATCTCTGGAGACTGAATATTCATTATTCTTTTGACCTTTGCACAAATTCCAACACTGACTGTTTGCTTTTCTCAGAAATATATTCTAAGATCTACCAGCTTTTCTTCATTCCCCAGACTCTTTCAATAGCTACCATGCCATCACTGTACCCTCTTTCCAACTCTAGAACCATGATCAAATTAACCTTGCTCCTGGGAATGGTGGGTCAGTCTACTCCCCTGTGGTTCCATTCAGCATCTCTATAACTTTTCAAATCAAAATATCCTTCATGGCAACCAGTCCCCTGTTTGTGTTGTTTCCCAGGCTTTAAGCACAGTGTCTGGTAGGTGCTTAATAAGTGCTAGTTGCCTGATTTCTCCTTGTTAGAATGTAAGCTCCTTGAGGACAGGAACTATCTTCACTTTTGTGTTTACATCTTCACCTCCTGGTCAAGTTCTTGGCATATAATGACCGCTTAAAGCTCATTTATTCCTTCATCCTCTTGATATGGAATGCAGTATGTTGGGAGAATTTGGTTCCCCTAGACGTCCTGAGAGGAAGCCTGGTACTGTGGGAAGAACAGTGGGAAGCCTTCTGTTCAAGCGCTGCCTCAGATCTGACTCTGATACTTACTATCTGTGTAAGCAAGGGTTGGTTTCTATGACTCCATTTGTGTCCCGGGATGTAAAATAGGAATGATAAATACTTGTACCCTCTACATCACAGAATTATTGTGGGGAATGCACCTTCGGAACCAGAATGCTTTAGAAAGAAATGTGAGCTCTCCAGAGTCTTGTGGACCTTTTTCCTACAATTTAGTGCCAAGTTTTTATGTTTTGATTGTGTCTCTGTGTGGGTTTGTGTTTATAACATCATCAAATCAATCAACAAGCTTTCATTAAGTGCTTAGCACATTCCAGACACTGGGCATACAAAGACAAAACTGAAATCATCCCTTTCCTTCTTCTCCTTCTTCTTCTTCCTCCTCCTCTTCCTCCTCCTGCTTTTTCTCCTCCTCCATCATCATCACATTTATATCACAACTACTATGTGCCAGGCACTATGCTAACTGCTTTACACATGTAGTCTCACTTGATCTTCACAACAACTCTGAATGCTATTATTATTCCTAGTTTACAGTTGAGGAAACTGAAGCAGAGGCTAAGTGACTTATCTATAGTAACAGGGCTAGTAAGTTAAAACTGGATTTGAACTCAGGTCTTTTTGATTCCAAGCCTTTCACTTTTCCCACTGTCATCTAATTCTCTCTCTCTCTCTCTCTCTCTCTCTCTCTCTCTCTCTCTCTCTCTCTCTCTTTCTCTCTCTCTCTCTCCTTCCCTCCCTCCCTCCGTCTGTCTCACTGTCTGTCTTTCTCTCCCTCTCTCTTTCTCTCTGTGTGTCTCCCCTTCCCTCCCTCTGTTAAGGGCTAAAATTCTAGCTAAACTGTCTAAAATATCTAATGAGTGGTCGCCAATAAATTATAAACTTTAGCAAGAGTTAGACTTTTAAGCATTTATTAAGGAGAATAAGAACTTGGTAAAGAGAGAGACAAAGGCCTAGATTTCTATCTATTAAAGGGAGAGCACATTTTTAGCTCCCTTCTCCACCAGCGTCCTCAGGAAAGAGAGCGAGACTGAGCACCAGTCTCTTCCTTCCTCCTCCCACTAGCCCGTGTCACTTCCTGACGCCAAAGAAAAGACTCCTGGTCTTGCCCTCAAAGACCTTCACTTCATGGGCGGAACTCTTCTACAGTAAGTCTCCAGCAGGTGGCGTCATTCCAATCGTTACACCTCCCTCCCTTATATATACAAATAAATGTTAGATAATTAAAACATGAATATGTTACATCTAAAATTATTCTGGGTTCAAATCATTCTGAGACAGCTGGATGGTACAGTAGATAGAGTGCTAGACTTGGAATCAGGAAGACCTGTTAGTCAATGAGCATTTATTAAATGCCTACTATATGCCAGGCACTGTACTACATGCTAGATTTGGTTGCTCTAGGTGATGACTTTAAATCTGGCCTCAGACCCTTCCTAATTGTGGGATTCTGGGCAAATTACTTGACCTTTCTAAGCCTCCATTTCCTGATCAAAAAAAAAAATGAAAATACTAATAGCACCTACTTTCCAGGATTGTGGTGAGGATAATGTGCTTTATGGGAATTGGTTCACCAAGGAATGACTAAAGTTCTGAATGAACAACTCCCAGCATCTATTCATTTCATTGGACAGTATGTTAGCAGGGAAACTTTGGAGCCTGGCTTTCTTCTCCATGTGTGGTTTCTCCACTGACTCTTCAGAATCAATTTGCCCAGTGCCTCAGTTTCTTTATCTGTAAGATGAGTGGTTTGGGCTCTGGTTTCTAAGCCCCTTCCAGCTCCGAATCTACGATCCTTTCATTCTCTAGTCCATTCTGACTTCTAACTTCTAATTCCCTCTTTCTCCTAAGCACCTTTCTCATCTCGTGGTTCTCTTCTTTTAAGAGACCTTCACAGAACTGCTTCAGTGACCCTTGGTAAGAAAGTGTTCTCCACTACCTGGGTAAGTGACAATAATAAGTTAAGCCCATCATCCCCTGGCCTTAAACAGATAGGCTCTTACCCAGTTTCCTCTGTTCAGAATCATGGAATTTCAGAGTTAGAAGGGATTTCAATCACCACGTATTTCAGCCAATGTCCTTCAGTTTCCCCCCTCTTCAGTTCCATCAACATCTGGCTCAAAGGCGTCCTTCAAGAGGCCTTTCCTGATTGCCCCAGTTTTAGAATCTGTCCCCTCTCCCCACTCCTACCCTCATCACTTTGTACTTGTGTTGTTCACTTACCTGTGAACATGGCGCACCTCCCTAATAGGATGTAAGCTCTCCAAGGACAAGTGCTTAATAAATGCTCACTGATTGATTGAGAGGCAGCATCGCTCCTGGATTTGAAGTTCAAGGCTCACCCTTTCACATATATTAGCCTTCTCAGTGGGAGTACTGGGCCTGGCTCATAGCTCTCTCTATCTCTTGTGTCCCTGCTCTCTCCTGACGGAGGGCACATATCCCTCAGAACATTAGGTTAATGAGCACTCCTTGTTCTTGTATTGGTGCCTCTTTGTGATATTGACAAGCTGCTCTAAGAGCATGGGGTAGGGAGTAGGAGTGGAACATTAAAGAAAGGGGTATGCTGGTAAATGTTTAAAAACCAGCTCTTTGGAAAAATATGTATACATGACACACTTTTAAATTTCGCCTGCGTCATTAACCTTTTCCCCATCACTTTCTTAAGTCTAAACAATTAACAAAATGATAAATCCAATCCCAATTTGTAGCATTCACCATTTTCTACTGTTTAAGTGTTCATGCTGAACATTTAACAATCAGCTCTTGAGAGCCAGCAGGTATGAGTGGCTCCCTGAGAACCCTTCTGACTAATGGTATAAAATGTGTCATGCTCTGTCAGACATGGTCACTGTTCAGTTTGACCCCTCTTTTTTCTCAGCACGAGAGAAAACAGCAGCTCTTTTTGGTGTTTGACTCCTTGGGATCTAGAACATAGTAGGTGCTTAATAAATGTTTTTTGATTGATTGATACAAAGGAGGGTCCTATGGTAGAGCTGATACATTGAATGGACAAAAGGAATCAAAAGAACTTAAAAAAAAAGACTTTGAGTCATTGGAGCACTGAATTTGAATTCTGCCTTAGTGGCAATGTGACGCGGCAATGGTAATTTTGTAAAATGGGAGTTAGTAAGCATTGTAGTGCTTATGTGGGGCACTAGGTGGTGCAGTGACCAGAGGGCCAGGCCTTGACTCAAGAAGACCTGAGTTCAAATATGAACTCAGACACTTCTAAGATGTGTGACCCTGGGGAAGTGACTTAGCTACTGTCTGCCTCAGTTTCCTCATCTGTAAAATGGGAATCATAATAGTACCTACCTCCCAGGGTTGTTTTGAGGATCAAATGAGATAATAATTATAAAGTACTTAGCGCAGTGCCTGGTACATAGTAAACCCTACAGAAATGTTAGCTATTATTATTACTTTGCTGGACTGCCACAAGGATCACATTATCTGATCCATTACAAGTACTTTGTCAGTTTCCTACTGCTGTATAAATGTGAGCTGTTGTTGGTGTCTTGGCTCACTTCTCTGGGGATCATGGATATCTTAGACCCAGGAATGGGAGGGGTCTCAGAGGCCTTCTATTCCCCTTAGAGAAGTTGAATCATTTGCCCAAGTTCATATAGGTCATAAGGAGCAGAGACAAGATGACCCAGGGCAAAATTAGCCTTTGCCCAGCTGCCCCATATCCTGAATCCCTGAATGCTCTCAACATTTGGTACCCTAAGCCCTTCCTCCACCATAGCATTGTGCCCAGGCTTGCCCTCCCCAGTAAAGCACAGCATGAAACAGACCTCTTCTCCCTCCCTTCTACCTCAAGATCTGGGTAAGTGATTGCTATCTATCTGCTCCTCTTGAGGTGGGGAAAGACCTTGAATTTGGAGTCAATGATCCTGAATTTGAATTCCAGCCCCTCCACTTACTTGTTATGTGACCTTGGCCAAGTCCCATGCCCCTATCTGAGCCTCCATTTCTTATGATCGTACGACTGTTCTAGTGAGTGAGGGATTAATGTGCATACCATCTTGGGTAATAAAGACCACTTTATTATTATTACCCAGGGTCACATAGCTAGTAAGAGTCTGAGGCAGGATTTGAACTCAGGAAGATGGGTCTTCCTGACTCCAGGCCCATTGCTTTATCCATTGGGTCACCCAATTGTCCCCATGAAGTATTATGTTACATTTACTTTCATATGTTACTTTGTATTTATTTTGAATATTTATCTATCTGTATATATGCTGTATCCCTCACAGAATGGAAGCTTCTTCTTCTTTTTTTTTTTTTTTGCGCGGGGCTATGGGGGTTAAGTGACTTTCCCAGGGTCACACAGCTAGTAAGTGTCAAGTGTCTGAGGCTGAATTTGAACTCAGGTACTCCTGAATCCAGGGCTGGTGCTTTATCCACTGCACCACCTCACTGCCCCCCAGAATGGAAGCTTCTTGAGGATAGGCAGGGGATGTTCCACTTTTCTTTCTATCTCTAGTCCCTGACACAGTTCTTGGCACATAGTAGGTTCTTAGAAAATATTTTTTGGATTCGATCAAACTGAATTGGGATTAAAAACCCTCTTGCACTTTAGATTAAAAAAAACCCCAGGAAGCCAGACTCAGCCTGGTTGTTATATTTCAAAGTGCAAAAATGATTTTTTGCAGAAGAAAAGCACTGATATTGAGAAGAAGAACTGGTCCCTGTGGGTTTGGCTTTCTCTCTCCTTCCCTCGTCTGTTTTTTTCCAGCAGGGACATTGAGATTTCCTTTTTGTCACCATGGCACTGACCTGTTCTGAATCATTGTCTCAGCCACTCTGGGATGTCGACGTGGAATCAACCTTAATTAGAAGGCATTCACATGCAGTCAAGAGCAAGTAATATTCCCACCAACAGAGGACCCCAAAGAGGACAGAAAGAATAGTGAGGAATAGATGGCAGGGATTTGCATTTTGTAGAATTGATAGCAAACAGGGAGCCCAGCAGATTCTGGGCCCATCAAAAGCCTGCTATTCAGGCAGAAGTTCTTGGGTTTTATTAGATCCAAGAATTCCTCCTCCTCTTCTTCTCCCCCATTTTCTCTCTTTTCTCCCTCTCTTCCTCTCCTCCTCCCTTCTTCCCCCTTCTTTCCTTCTTCCTCTTGCCATACCCTTTCTCCTACTTACCTTCCTTTTACCTCCTTGGCCCTTATCTCCTTTTCCTCATCTCCTTCACCTTCTTTTCCTTTTCCATCCTTCCTTCTCTCTCCACTCTTCTTCCCCTTCTCTCCTTTCACCTATCTTTCTCTTCTCCTCCCTTCCTTTTCCCCCTCTCTCTCCTTTTTTTTTTTTTTTTTTTTTGGTGAGGCAATTGGGGTTAAGTGACTTGCCCAGGGTCACACAGCTAGTAAGTGTTAAGTGTCTGAGGCTGGATTTGAACTCAGGTCCTCCTGAATCCAGGGCCAGTGCTCTATCCATTGTGACACCTAGCTGTCCCTCTCTCCTTTTTTTTTTTCCCCTTAGTGAGGCAATTGGGGTTAAGTGACTTGCCCAGGGTCACACAGCTAGTAAGTGTTAAGTGTCTGAGACTGGATTTGAACTCAGGTACTCCCGACTCCAAGGCCGGTGCTCCATCCACTGTGCCACCTAGCTGCCCCTCTCTCCTTCTTCTTGCCATGACTCCTCTTCCACTTATTCTCCCCACTTCACCCTCCCCTCCTTTTCTTCATCCCCTTCCCCATTTTTTTCTCTTCCCCATCTCCTCTTCTTCCTGCTTCCCCTCTTTAGACAAAAAGAACAGTCTCTTTCCTCAACTAGCCTACATTCCACTGGGGACACATCCACACAAATAAGTAAATGTAAAATCCAGTCCTCCCCTGGCTATTATTTCCCTATCTGTGTTGTCTTCTCCTATGAGAATGCAACATCCCTGAGAACAGGGACTGTCTCCATTTTGTATCTGTATTAGTAGCACTTAGAAAAGTGCTTGACACACAGTAGGTACTTCATAATTGCTTTTTCATTCAATCAGAGGCCTCCCATTTCCTGGCTTTGACACCTCCTTGGTGCCACACCGTCTTGTGAAGTGGAAAGACTCAAATTTAAAGCCAGAAGTGACCTCAGAGGCTATCTGGTCCATTGCCCTCACTTTTTACAGATAAGGAAACTGAGGGCCAAGTGACCTGCCAAATGTCAGAGGCAGAAAGAACCTAGTGTGTCTGAAGCCACAGTCAGGGCTCTTTCCACCATGTTGCATAACCTACACAAGGTCTATTAGGATGCAGTGGCAGGACCCCAGTGCTAGTCCAGGCTTCTCTACTTATTAGCTGGTTAACCTTGGGTCAATCCCATCATCTCTCTGAGCCTTGGTTTTCTTGTCTGTAAGACAGAAAGTTTTTTCCTAGTAAGCATATTAGTTGGTTGTATTGAAATTGTGCATAAAAAGGTTGGCATTTTTAAATTCATAGTGTTATAAGGGAAAATGCCACAATAAAAAGTTAATTGACATTACACTATGAGATCCTTGAAGGGAGGGACTGTCTTTTGATTTTTCTGTGTATCTTCAGTTTTTAGCATAGAGCCTGGCATATGGTAGGTGATTAATATATGCTTGTTGGCTGATGGATAATTAATTATAATGTAGATCTTTTAATAATATATAAATTTGAGTTATTGTTGGTATCTTAGCCAAACTACCTTGAAATTCCTCTGGGAATTATGGGGTCATAGACCTAGAGATGGTAGGGGCCTCAGGGCCTCCTACTCCAACCCCCTCATTTTACAGATGGGGAAACTGAGGCCCAGAGACTATAAGTGACTTTCCTAAGCTCATGCAGGTCACAGGGGGCAGAGGCAGGATGTCCCAGGGAAAATTACGTTTTTGCCCACTTGCCCCATCTCCTAGTCCCTTGCATTCTGTTAAGTATTTGGTACCCTAAGCCTTTCTTAGAAAGCTTCACAAAAACATTCTACCCAGGCTTGACTTCCCTGAGAAAGCACACCATGAAATAGACCTTCTTCACCTTTCACTCCAGAATCTTGGAAAGCGATTGTTATCTCTTCCTCATAGGGTTGTGGGAAGGGCACTGAATTTGGAATCTATGGTTGTGGATTCAAATTCCAGTTCTTCCACTGACTAGTTCTGTAACCTCAGCCAAACCCTGATGTACTTCTCGAAATATTTGGAAATTCTTACATATAACTCTATAATGACATGAATTGTGCTCTGCAAACTTTAGAACAACATTTGTATGGTGAGTTGAGATTTATAAAGTACTTTTTACACATTTCATTTAAGGTGGTAAGGCAGTGCAGTGGATAGAGCTTTGGGCCTGGAGTTAAGGGTGCTTGAATTCAAATATGACCCAAGTCATTTACTATCTATGTGACCCTGGGCAAGTCACTTAACCTCTTTTTGTCTCAGTTTTCTCAGTGTAAAAGGAGAATGATAACAGCATTTACCTCACA
Organism: Dromiciops gliroides; assembly: GCF_019393635.1. NCBI lineage: Eukaryota > Metazoa > Chordata > Mammalia > Microbiotheria > Microbiotheriidae > Dromiciops > Dromiciops gliroides. Next base: position 40,191,862 of record NC_057861.1, on the reverse strand, counting down.
GGGTATTGTGAGGATCAAATGAGATAATTTTTGTAAAAATATATTGTTCAGTTGTTTCCATTTCTTCATGACCCCATTTAGGCTTTTCTTGTCAAAGATACTAAAGTGGTTTGCTATTTACTTCTCCAGATCGTTTTACAGATGAGGAAACTGAGGCAAACAGGGTTAAGTGACATGTCCAGAGTCACACAGGTAGTAAGTATCAGAGGTTGGATTTGAAATCAGGTCTTCCTGACCCCTGGCCTGATACTTTATCTACTGCACCACCTCGCTGTCCCTAAAAGCACATTAGTTGGTGCTATATAAATGTTTATTCCTTCCTTCCTTAAAAAAACTCTAAGTATTATCAACCCCATTTAACAAATGAGAAAAGTGAGGCCTAGGGAAGTGAAGTGATTTGTCCAATGTCATATAGCTAATATTGTGTCAGGAGTATGATTGGAATCCAAAGCATTATTCTATCCATTACCTCCACATTGCCTCTCATTTATGCCACATTGTCAATTCCAGCCTTTATTATCCCACTCAGATCTCCCTCCACCTACCCAGCTGGCTTCTTAAGATCTGTACAAAAGGTGTCTCATGGGGCCATTTTCTTTTCTTCTAGGAGCATGAATTGAAGGATGCTGTACAAGGGAAGAGTCGCCTGAGACTTCAGTATGCTAACCTTTCCCACAAGGCACTGCAGTATGAGCAGGTAACCATGTGCTGACCTGACCTGACCTGACATGGGGGGAAATGACTCAACATAGCATAGCTTACAAATAGACATGAGGTCCAGTAGTCGGGTCATTATAGGAATTCTTTTAAAATTATTTTATTTTGTTATTTTTTTCAATCAAGGAAAAAATCCATTTTCTCTCTTTTCTACCCCCACCTCTTATATTGAGAAAAATTTAAACAAAAATGAAACCCTTGTAACAAAAATGCATAGTCAAGCAAAACTAATTCCCACATTCACCATGTCCAAAAATGTTTCTCATTCTACTTTGTGAGTTCATCATCTCTCTCTCAGTGGTAGTGGTAGGTGACATGTTTCATCATGGACCCTCTGAAATTGTGGTTGGTCATTATATCAATCACAGTTCTTCAATTTTTCTAAGTTTAAAAATAATATTGTGGTTATTATAGAAATTGGTCACTTTGTTTTGCACACTTCATTCTGCATCAGTTCAAATCAGTCTTCTAAGGTTTCTCTGAAACCATCCTCTTCATGATGTTTCTGTTATGAATTATTCTATTACATTCATATACCATAATTTGTTCAGCTACTCCTCAGTTGATGAGCACCCCTTTAGTTGCCAATTCTATAGTACCATAGAACCACTATAAGTATTTTTGTGCATCTGGATCCATTTCATCTTTCTTTGCTCTACTTGATGTATAACCCTAGTAATGGTATCAGTGAATGAAAGGGTGACAGTAAATGAGAGCTTAGTGACTTTTGGTGCAGTTACAAATTGCTTTCCAGAATGGCTGGACTAAATCACAGCTCAACCAAACATGTTGGTTTTGCTACAATCCCTTCCAATTCATGTTTTTTCTTTTTTTTCTTTTTGGTGCCAATTTTGTCAATCATTGTATTTCTCTAATTCTGATTTTGGAGTATTTTTTCATATGGCTATTGATATCTTGGATTTCTTCCTCTGAAAACTGCTTGTTCTTATCCTTAGATCGTTTTTCAATTGGAAAATGCCTCTTATTCTTATAAATTTGAATCAGTTCCCTAAATATCTTGGAAATGAGACCTTTATTAGAGAAACACACTGCAAATATTTTACTTCCCAGTTATTGCTTCTCTTCTAATTTTAAGCACATTCATCTTATTGGTGCAAAAACTTTTAAATTCCATATAATCAATCTGCTTCTGCTCCTGTTTTTTCTCTTTCCCTTGTTCAGAATCTATCACAAGTTCTTACTCTTTTGTTCTTTCCTTCTAAACCCTTCTTTGCAGTCTACCCTCTATAATTAGAGTTTGTTTTGCTTAGGAATAATTCCTTCTTCAATCTTCTTCTTGTTCTCCATTTCCGATTCTCCTTTCCTTCCTGTTTGCCTGTTGAGTGAAATGTATTCCTGTACCCAACTGTGTGTGTGTGTGGTGTTCTTCCTTTCTTTGACCATTTCAGATAAAAGTGAGGTTCAAATGTTTATAGAGAAAAACTAGGTGTGGCAGTAGATAGAACCCTGCACTTGAGTCAGAAAGATCTGAGTTCAAATGTGGCATCAGATGCTTATTAGTTGTGTGACTCTGGGAAAGTCACTTAACCTCTGCCTACCTCAGCTTCTTCATCTGTAAAAATGAAAGTAATAATAGCACCTACCTCCCAGGGTTGTTGACCATGACTAGATCCCTTATCTTCTCTGGTTCTCTGCAAAGCAAAGGGGCCGATCCCAATATTTATTTTTTAATCATAAATACTTTTATTTATAGTTTTGAGTTCCAAATTCCATCCCCTCTCCTCTCCTCTCCCTGAGGCAATAAGCAATCAGATGTAGGTTATACATGTGCATTATAAAGCATTACCAGAATAGTCATTTTGTATAAGAAAACTTGAATAAAAGGAAAAAATGAAAGAAAGTGAAAAGTAACATGCTTCTGTTCGTGTTCAGTAAATATCAGTTCTTTCTTTGGAGGTGGATAGTATGCTTCATCATTAGTCCTTTGGGATTGTCTTGGATCATTGTATTGCTGAGAATATTAAGTCATTCACAGTTCTTCATCAAACAATATTACTGTCACTGTGCACAATATTCTCCTGGTTCTTCTCATTTCACTGTACATCAGTTTATACAAGTCTTTCCAGACCTTTTTGAAGTCATCCTGCTTGCCATTTCTTTTTTCTTTCTTTCTTTCTTTCTTTCTTTCTTTCTTTCTTTCTTTCTTTCTTTCTTTCTTTCTTTCTTTCTTTCTTTCTTTTGGTGGGGCAATGAGGGTTAAGTGACTTGCCCAGGGTCACACAGCTAGTAAGTGTCAAGTGTCTGAGTTCGGATTTGAACTCAGGTACTCCTGAATCCAGGCCAGTGCTTTATCCACTGCACCACCTAGCCGCCCCTTTGCTTGCCATTTCTTATAGCACAATAATAGTTCCTCACAATTATATACCACAACTTGTTTAGCCATTCCCCAATTGATAGACATTCCTTTGATTTCTAATTCCTAGCAACTATGAAAAAAGCTTCTATGAATATTTTTGTACAAATAAGTCTTATTCTCTTTTTGGGGGTTCTTTGGGATAAAAACCTAGCAGTGGTATTACTGGATCAAAGGAAGCATTTTAGCAGTTGTGTGGAAAATGGATTCAAGAACTAAGTCATATCTGTTAGATTTAGTACTTAGGACATCATTGTTGACCTTAGAAAGAGAAAGCAGTTTCAGTCAAGTGGTGGGGTCAGAAGCCAGATTGCAAGGGACTGAGAAGTGAGTGAGTAGGAAGATAGCAGAAAGCAAAAATCCCACAGGGGACGCATATAAGCTGGGCAGTGTTGGAACTGCCACATTAACTTTGAAATGTACAAAAAACAACAGAAAGAAGTGTGTAGGAGGTGAGGCAATGGAGTCAATACATGTATATAAGTTTTTCTATAAGTTTGGCCTAGAAAAAATGTAGGATGATAATTTGTAGATAAATGTGGTTGATAGTATGGTCAATCAAAGGGTTTGTGTGTGTGAGTGTGTGTGTGTGTGTGTGTGTGTTTTAAGGTTGGTGAGAAATCAATCATGTTTGTGGGTGGCAAGGAAGGGGCCAATATCAGAGAGGAGAGGGGGGAGAGGAGAGAGAGAGAACAGAGAGAAAGACAGAGACAGAGAGGCAGAGAGAGATGGAGGGAGAGAGAGAAGGGGGAAAGGGAGAAGGGAGAGGGAGGGAGGGAAAGGAAGAGGGAGAGAGAGGGAGAGAAAGGGGAAGAGAGAGACACAGAGAGACAGAGAGACAGAGAAAAAGAGGAAGAAAAAAGTATAGGAGGAGAAGGAGGGAAGGAAAGGGAGTAAAGAAGGAGAAAACAGAGGAGGAAGAGGAGAGGAAGAGAGAAGCCAACAAGTAAAGAATAGACAATGATAGGGCTTGGAGAAGGGAAGTAGTTTGCTATACATGGTTTTTATTTTTCTCAGTAAAGTAGGAGTGAAGTTCCCTATAGAGAAGGATGGAGGGATCAAAGGCTTCAAGAGAGAGGTTGGAAATTAATGCTGTAGTTGGTATCACATTGGTCTTCAAGATCCTTTAAGATTCTTCACACTCTGTAGGAGCCAATCTTGGAAACTTACCTAGAGTGGAATACCTAGTGATCAGTTGATTATCCTGCAAAAATATTTTAAGGGTTTTTAATTACTATGCTGTAAAAAGAAAGCAAAACAAAACAAAACAGCTATGTGGTGCAGTGGATAGAGCCTAGAATCAGGAAGATTATTTTTTTGGACTTCAAATCTGGCCTCAGATATTTTCTAGCTGTGTGACCCTGGGCAAGTCACTTAATCCTATTTCCTCAGTTTCTTCATCTGTAAAATATACTGGAGAAGGAAATGGCAATGGGGGCAGCTAGGTGGCACAGTGGATAAATCACCGGCCCTGGATTCAGGAGGACCTGGGTTCAAATTCGGCCTTGGACCCTTGACACTTACTAGCTGTGTGACCCTGGGCAAGTCACTTAACCCTAATTTCCTCACCAAAAAATAATAACTTTAATAGGTAAAATATTCTGCCAAAATCAACTCTAGATAGTGAATCTGGGTCATATTGCCTTTGCTTTTTTGATATCTAGCACCTACATATGTTCATGCTATCCCTCCTAGAACTATCTTGTATTCATTCCATATACGCATGTATGTACACATATTCACATATTTATATATGTACCTATATGTATACAGTATAGATACTTTCTATGTATATATTCTGTCTCAATTAGACTATAAGCTCTTTGGAGGAAGGCACCATTTTATTATTGTCTTTGTGTTGCCAGCATTTAACACAGTGTGTGGCGTCTGGGATGTGATCAACACATGCTTTTTGATTGAGATGGAGAGGGTGCTCAGTTCATAGATTAAGGGCCATAGAAAAGAAGCACTGCAGATATCAAATTTAGGGATTTAGGGAAGAATTCAGTATAGGGATGAGAGTGAACAAATGTAAGCTCCTTGAGGGTAAGGACTAATTTACGTTTGCCATTGTACCCCTAGTGCCTAGCACTGTGTGTAGTACGCAGAAGGTGATTAATAAGTGTTTATAAGATTGTTGCTCGCTAGTTTGATTAAAATCAAAGATCACACTTTTTAACTTTTATTCTTTTATCCCTATAATCACACATTTTAAAAATAAAAACTGTTGTTTAGGGCTGAGGAACACTGAGCATTTGCTCAGTAATGCTGCTTAGTAAATGTTTGGCAGCTGTCATTGGAACCCAGTCAGAGCTGTGAATAGTCTTGTTGGCAGGCACACAGCCTCCTTGTCTCCCTTCCTGGGGTCTGGCTCGGGTTTTCTAATAATGCCCCCAGACATGTCACCGTTCAACATCCCTGGCTCCACAGTCCATACCCAGTACATCTTTTTCTTGTTTCTTCCTTAAGAAGCAAGTTTTGAAATTTGATTCCTCATTGCCTGCCTGAGACAGTCTTGTAAATGGAGCCTCCTGGAGCAGCTTTAAGGGAGCAGAAAGGGGCAGAGGCAGAGAGAGAATAACAGGAAAGGCCAACAAGCAAAGACTTCCGTCAGTCACCCAGCGCTCTTGTCTGAGCCTTTTCCAGGCTCAATTTCTCTCCTGTCTAGCAAGCAGAGATAAAAGGGTGGGATCTAAGTCCCTGCATTAAAATGTCTGTGCCGGGGGCAGCTAGGTAGCACAGTGGATAAAGCACTGGCCCTAGATTCAGGAGGACCTGAGTTCAAATCTGGCCTCAGACACTTGACATTTACTAGCTGTGTGACTCTGGGCAAATCACTTAACCTTCATTGCCCAGCAGGAAAAAAAAAAAAAAAAAAAAAAAAAAAAAAAGCTCTGCCCTCATTGCCAGAGTTCTCTTTCAATCAGTCAGTTGACAGATTAATCAACGAACCATGGCAAAGACACTAGGGATAAAGAAACAGAAATGAAACAAACTCCTGCCCTCTAGGAACTTGTATTCTATGAAAGCCTGATCTCTGCAGTGACTTCCTCCATATTTTGTAACCTCCCACATTAGCAAATGGATCAGCAAGCATTTATTAAGCACCCACTGATTGCCAGGGACTATACTAGGCACCGTGGATTGAGAAGCAGAAGAGAAACAATCCCTGCCCTCAAAAAGCCAACAGTACAATCAAAGAAAACTCCACCGGCTCATAGTCAGTTAACAAACATTTATTAAGCACCCACTCTGTGCCAGGGATGTGGTTTTTTTTAAAGGTAAAATCAGTAATGTAAAACTGCAAGGGATCTCAGAATCCATCTAGTCCAACCGCCCCCCCCCAACTCTGATTTTATACATGAGAAAACTGATGTGTTCACATAAAGAAAGAGAGAAATTGAAAACTTTGAGCCACCTGAGTCTGAGGACATCCAGGAAAGATGATGGAGTGCCAAGGAATACCAAATCTTGCTCATAGTGCCAGCTTAGATTTGTGTTATGGCATTAACACTATTTCAAGGACACACGCAAACCTTCTTGAAGCTGGGGAAGGACAGGTCTTGGTTTCAACTACCTACATTACAATCTTTGCGCTGGTAGCAGAGCAAAATTCATTATCAGGACCCTTAATTATGGATGCAAGGAAGTAACCTGCCTGCCTCCTCCCTGAAGTCTGCATGGAGATAATTGGCATGCCAGTGCAAAGATGGAACATCGGACCCTCTGAAATACTCGGTGGCAGCTCCCCTGAGTTAGTCGCCTTGTCAGATGAAGGGAGGCAATCAAATTGAGTGTAAAGGATGGTGATATAAATAGGAAATGGGTGGCTAAAAATTTAATATTTGTGAAGTACCTCAAGGAGCTGATGGTTTGTCACTGGGAGTGCTTCTTCTATCACCTCCAATAGCAACTCTTCCCTGAGTATAGTAGAAACACAGGATCCTATATCTAGAGTTGGAAGGAGGCTCAGAGGTCACCTTGTCCAACCCCCTCACTTTTTTTTTTTTTTTTTTTTAGTGAGGCAATTGGGGTTAAGTGACTTGCCTAGGGTCACACAGCTAGTAAGTGTTAAGTGTCTGAGGCCGGATTTGAACTCAGGTACTCCTGACTCCAGGGCCGGTGCTCTATCCACTGTGCCATCTAGCTGCCCCAACCCCCTCACTTTTATAGATGAGTAAACTGAGGTCTGTGGAGGTTAAGTGACTTCTTTGCACAAAATCACCCAGGTAGGTGGATTTTTTGAGTTTCTGCACCAGAAATATTTGTCACCTTCAAAGAGATGACTCCCAACCCACTTAGCTTGGGTGGTCCTCAGACAAGAGACATTGTTTCTTACATCCCTTGTTCCACGCTTACAGCCTGTCAGAGCTTTTGAGAACACAGCGACACCTCTCCATGTGCCCTTGTATCGTGGGTGCTTACCACAGTAACTAGAACATAGTAGGTACCTAAGAAATGCTAGATGTAGTAGGGGATGCTCAGTGTAGAGACTGCAGGCCATGGCAGGGTAGACACTGCAGAGATCGTTAGATTGTAAGCTCCTTGAGGGCAGGGACTTTTTGTCTTTTTTTGTATCCCCAGTGCTTAGCACAATGCCTGGTGCATAGTAGGTGTTTCATAATGTTTATTGAATGAATGAAAGATCAGGATTAGGGATCAAAGGGGGAAGGATATTAGTGGAGAGATATCAGGGTCTGAGAGAATATAAACTAGAGGACAGGACCTGTTTCCCTTTTTCCTTTGTGTCTTCAGTGTCAAGCATAGTACCTGGTACATGATCATTGCTTAATAAATGCAGAAATGAGAAGGGCAGAGACAAAATTAAACAGTCTCTCAGGAAGCTTATTTACTATGTTGGCGGGGGGGGGGGGGCAGGAAGGAGAGCAACATGTCCATGTCTGCTGAAGTCTTCTCTCCTCCAGACTATATACCCTTAGTTCCTTCCCTAGATTTTTTTTTGGGGGTGAGGCAGTGAGGGGGTAAGTGACTTGCCCAGGGTCACACAGCAAGCAAGTGTCAAGTGTCTGAGGTCAAATTTGAACTCAGGTCCTCCTGAATCCAGGGCTGGTGCTTTATTCACTGTGTCAGCTAGCTGCCTCTGCTTCCCTAGAATCTTAAGGCCCTTCCCCCATCCTGATCAACCTCCTCACAAGAGTCTCTAATTTCTCAATGTTGTTCTTTATAATAAGGAATTATTACCAATAGTATTAATACCTTCCTGTGATCTCACACCGGGAGGGAGGACCCACCTAGGTGGGAGCACAGATCCCTGCAAATGAAGCTTGCTTTCCCGAGACCTATGAATTCATCAATACAGGAACTCCCAGCATAAAAAGGCCCTCCTTCATAGCAATTGTAGCTCAGTAATTTATAGTCTTAAAGGGTTTCCTGGGACTACTCTGTTACTTACTCATGATCACATAGTAAGTATATGTTAGAGGCAAGATGTGAACCCAGAGCTTCTTGACTCTAGCCCCAGCCTTTCATCCGCTATACTCAGGCTGCTTCTCAAAGTAAGATAGTGATTTAATTATGCTCGTTGTTCAGCTGTTTTTCAATCTTGTCCGACTCTCTGTGACCCCATTTGGGTTGGATTTTTTTCAAAGATAAAGCAGTTTGCCATTTTCTTCTCCAGCTCAATTTGCAGATGAGGAAACTGGAGAAAACAGGGTTAAGTGACTTGCCCAGGGTCACACAGCTAGTAAATGTCTAAGGCTGGATTTGAACTCAGGAAGATGAGTCTTCCTGACTCCAGGCCCACCACTCTATCTACTATGGCAACACCTAGCTGCCCACACAGCTGCCCTGCAGATTGTGCTTACTGTTTCACAAAGCACTTCCTCATACATCATCACCCTGGAACCTCACAACAACCCTGTAGGGTAGTTGGGGTAGGACTTGATAGCCACATTTTTCATTTGAGGAAACTGAGGCCCAGAGAAATCAAGTGTCCTTCCCAGGATCACACAAGAAGTTAGTGGAAGAGTCAGAAACTGAGCTAATTTTCCTGTGCCCTTCCCAGTGCACACACTGCCTCTCCTAGCACCAACAGACAGAGGCTGTCTGGGAGCATCCAAGTGCAAACTCCACGCAAAGATTGTGCTTTGCATGGCAATGCTAATAAAAGAGCCCTTCGGAGTCCGGAAACTGATTTATTTTCCAGTGTCCTGAGGTGATTTCTTTCTGGGCCAGTGCTATCAACCAACAGGCGGCAGAGAAGGGCCACAGCAGGGCCGAAGTGTGAGGCAAATGAGCAGCAGCCTGGTGGAGCTCGGGTGTTTTCATCATCCCACCAGGCCTGTGGCCCAGGCAGCAATCTGGGTCAGCTTCCATTTGCCACAGGGTACGGCAGCACCGGGCGGCTGTGCACCCCATGTGATCCCGTTTCACGCATGCCCCTTGTGCTCCTGGGCAGACGGCTTGGTGAGGGTATAATTGCACTCATGCTTAGTAAGAGTTTTGTATTGCAAATTCAGCAGGCAGCCTTGCCAGAGACCACCAGCCAATCAGCACTAAAGATAGCTTTCTTGGTGGAGCTGAACTTTGACCTGTGTTTGGATGAAAGGGATAGAAATGTGTTTTAGGAAAAATGACCTCTTCTTGGAGTAGATTGTGCCATACAGAGATTTCACTTCCAATTCTGAACCTTTCTGACAAAATGAAGTGGAACAGAAGACTTTCTGCTTATAATCACATAGAACTTGACACCAAAGTAGCAAGGTTAGGGGCACTGGGAAGCAGTGTCCAGGAATGTTGGTGGCATCTTAGCTGAAGTTCATCTCCTTCACATTCTTCCTCCCCTGGGCCAGTTCACACATTCCCAGCCCGGGATCACTCCTACAGTGGTTTGCCATTTCCTTCATCACCTTATTTTACAGCTGAGGAAACTGAGGCAAACAGGGTTAAGTGACTTGCCCAGAGTCACACAGCTAGGAAGTGTCTGAGGCTGGATTTGAACTCAAGAACATGACTCTTCCTGACTCCAGGCCTGGCACTCTCAGTGCTATGGTGTTATCTAGCTGCCACCCCCCCCCCACTGAGGAATACATGATATCAGTTGTACAATGAGCAATTATGAATTTGTGCTTCATGGAAGTTTTAGGGATAGGAAAAGTGAGAGGTGTGTTCTACTTCTTAGGCTATAAAAGGACTTCAAAGAATAGCAGAAATCTCAGATTTGTAAAGGATCTCAGTGGCCAGCTGGTACAACACATAGCTGAATAATAACACAAGCAACAAGTGGTTTCCCAGTCTTTGTTTGAAGACTTCCCATGATGCAGAATCCCACATCCTCTTGTGAAGCCCATTCTACTTTGGGAAAACTTTAATGGTTAGTAGATATTTCCTTATTCATCAGGCCTCATTATGTCTCTCTGCAAATTCTATACATTTCTCTCAGGGACAATCAGAAGAAGCCTAATCCCTTTTCCACATGCTAGCTCTTCAAAGCCTGAAGTAATCATCATGTCCCTTCTGAATCTTCTCTTCCCCAGGATAAGCATTCTAACTTATTTAATCAATCCTTATATCACATGATCTGCAGATCCTTCATCATCTTAGTTGCCTTCCTCTGAATGGTCTCTCCAAATTATCCCTGTCTTTCCTAATATGTAGCCCCAAATTCAACATGCACTAATTTTTTTTTAATTTGATTTTGTTTTTTGGTGAGGCAATTGGGGTTAAGTCGCTTGCCCAGGGTCACACAGCTAATAAGTGTTAAGTGTCTGAGGCCGGATTGGAACTCTGGTCCTCCTGAATCCAGGGCCAGTGTTCTATCTACTGCACCACCTAGCTGCCCCTCAACATGCACTTATTAAGCACCTCCTTTGCATAAGCATCAGTGACACAAAGGCCATGTCCTCAAGAAGATGACATTTATGTGCATTAAAAAACTTAAGGCAAGGGGCAGCTAGGTGGTGCAGTGGATAGAGCACCGGCCCTGGAGTCAGGAGTACCTGAGTTCAAATCCGGCTTCAGACACTTAACACTTACTAGCTGTGTGACCCTGGGCAAGTCACTTAACCCCAATTGCCTCACTAAAAAACAAAAACAAAAAACAACCAAAAACCAAACAAAAACTTAAGGCAAAATGTCATTGAGAAGATGACATTAATGAAACGTGAATAAAAATTAATGCAAATTATATATATAGTAATTCCTAAGGAGAGGCCATCAGCAACTGGGAGGATCAGGACAGGCTTCCAGCACGGAGTAGCACCCAGCCTTTGGTTCAGTGATTGAAAGCCTACTATTTCCTGTGGTCGCCTATTCTTCTATGAAATAGCTTCTCTTGAAGCATCATGCCCTTTTCTTCTCTTCCCTGCTTTCCCTAGCCCCCTGCAAAAAATAACACCTTGATCCAATGTTCTGGGAAGCTAAAAACCAATGGTTTTCAGAAGACTGCTGACTCTAGGTTTGATGCAAGTCACAAACTGATCATGACATTTTCACCCTTGAGAACTTGAAAGTAATTTTTTTCTCTGGCTGTCTGATGCATCACCTAATAGTAAAACTACTTTAAGACATTCTTATCAACAAAACCTCTCCATGACCTCTTCCAAGAACACCTTCCAGGCAGGTAACGCTGAAGGGGCTGGAAAATTCATACCTCCCACATTCTGCATGTCTGGTGGTACTGACATTGTCACCTTAAGTAAACATCATGACATAGACAGTGTGTGGAACGGATGAAGCTTCCCTACAAAAGAGCATGACCTTCAGAGGACCTGTTATAGCAGCATGATTCATGTGAAAACATTTTAGGGAGAAAGCAAATGTTCAGCTTGGTTAAAATGGGTCTTTTCTTTCTGCATCATAAACCACAAAGGGAACTTGGAAGTAAATGGGAAACTGTTTCTAGAGCTCTTTCTTATGACTCACACTTGTCAGAAGCCAAAGGATAGAACTGGAGTCAGTGGACATCCCTGAAAGGTCATCATCCTTAAATAAAGGTACTCATCTGTAAAATGAGGTAATCGACTAACATGATTGCAAAAGTTTCTTCCAAGTCTAACAAACTATGAGCATTTTTGGTGGGGAGGGGGTCTAGACCTGTGACTCCATCAATGGAGGGAACTTTTGTGGTAAAATTCTCTCTACTGACATTGATTGGCAATTCATCCATAGCTTATGGTCTTGAAGATTTACTTGATGCCCTGAAAGGTTAAGTTATGTGTCTAGGGCCATACTACTAGATAAGAGGCCTTCTTGAGTCCAAGACTGGTCCTCTATTCACTATGCCACACTACCCTCTATGAGTCATGTTGTCCTTAAAATCATGACAAGGATTGGGTGTGGTGATGCAGGCCTATAATTTCTGCTACTGGTAGAGGCTGAGGCTGGTTGATTACTGGAGTTCAGGGTTTCTGAGATACAGGAGAGCTAAAGCCAATTGAGTGTCTGCACTGAGTCCAGCACCAATGAGCCCTTGGTAACAGAGGACCATCAGGCTGCCTGAGGAGGGGTGAAATGGTCTTAGGTTGGAAAAACAGAACAGGTCAGAGCTTCTGTACTGACCAGCATTGGGATCAAGCTTCTGAGTAGCTACTGCACCTTTATCCTGGGTGAGTTAGAGAGACTCAGTCTAAAAAAATAAGATATAAAATTAAATAAAAAGAGTGTAAGGGCCAAATTTATTATGGGGAGAGTTAATTGGGTGGCTCACCATAATATTGGGGTTCAGAAAATAATGAGGGACCTCTAGGTCCAAACTTTCCTCCCTTCCAAACTGAAGTTTTTTAGTTATTGCTCCCAGGCTAATAAGAAAGGAGATTAACAGCCTCTTTTCCACAAACAAACCAGGTTTTATTAATGGGAACAAAATTTACAACAAAGGTGAAGTTCATAAAGCCAGGGACAAGGGAATAGGGGAAGAAAAAAAGAATAAGCTCCCCAGTTCTAGCAAAGACTGACTCAAACTCCAAACTTGCTTCCAGTTCAGCTATGACTGGCCTCACTTCCACAAACTCACCACCTGAGGTCTGTAGTTTCAATGAGAGTCAGCTGTGCAGTCCCTCTCCGCTCCGCTCTGAAGCTCACCCAAAAGGAAAGAGGGCTTCCAAGAGCAAGCGTTCCCCTTTCCTACCTTCTTTCTCCCTCCCCCAAAGGGGAGGTCCTTCAAGCTGGTTGGCTGAGAGTGGTTCCCCTGCTGATGTCAGTAGTACACCAACACATCACTTAGGGCTGGCCAGGTATGGCCTCCATCCAATTCAAACAATACTAAATCAATCAGGTGGGGCCCCTGGGCATCTGCCAAATTCCATTATTTTAATCCAAAGAGCCCAGGAGTTGATATAAATATGGAATGTTAAAGCTGAAAGACATGTTAGGGTTCATCTAGTCCAATCTCTTATCAGAGGAAATACAGGAGGAAATAGACCAAGAGAAGAGAAGTGATTCGGTCAAGGCCATCTAGATAGTGTGCAGCTAGGTGGTGTAATGGATAGAATGCCAGGCCTGGAGTGAAGAAGATCTGATTTCAAATCTAGCTTCATATACTTAACTAGCTGTGTAACCATGGGCTGGTCACTTAACCCTCTTTGCCTCAGTTTCCTCATCTGTAAAATGAGCTGGAGAAGGAAATTGCAAACCACTCCAGTAGCTTTGCCAAGAAAACCCCAGACGGGTTCACAAAGAGTTGGAAGTGACTGAAATGACTTGAACAACAGCTTAGGCAATATATTTCTATAGTGCATTCCTTTAAAAATGCCTATGAAGTAATTAAATTATTCTTCATTTTACAAATGGTGAAAATTAAATTCCAGTTAAGTCAAGTGACTGGCCCATGGTCACATATCTAGTGCTCTTAGAGCCAGGATTTTCATTCTAAGGGTCCTCAGTCACTATGTAGTCCAATTGATCTCTGAACAAGAATTCCATCCACAGAAAACCTATCGTGTAGTTTATCCAATCTTATCTTGACTTCCAGTGAGGAAGAACCTACTACTTCCTGAGGCAGTTCAACCCATTTGAGAATAGATCTTACTTTTAGGAAGCTCTTCCTAAGTTTGCCTCTTCGAAAATTCTTTTTCTCCTAGCTTTCTCTGGGACCAAACTTGCTGTTGTTCAGTTGGTTCAGTTATGTCTGACTCTCCATGACCCCATTTGGGGTTTTCTTGGCAAAGATACTGGAGCGATTTGCCATTTCCTTCTCCAGCTCATTTGACAGATGAGCAAACTGAGGCAATCAGGGTTAAGTGGCTTGCCCAGGTTCACACAGCAAGTAAGTGTCTGAGGCTGGATTTGAACTCAACAAAACTGAATCTTCCAGACTCCAGGCTCAGCACTCTATCTACTGCACCACCTAGTTGCCTTTTGGGGCCAAATACCCTAAATCCAATGGCTTCTCCACAAGACAGCCCTCCAAATACGCAGACCCGCCCCATCCCTCAACTTTCTTTTCTCTTGGCTATCACCCTCAGTTCCTTCATGTCATGTTGCATGAACGTGAGGCCCTTCAACATCCTTATTTCTCTCCTCTGGTGACTATCTCTCTTAAATTGCAGCTCCCAGAACTGAGCACAGTGCCCCACATTTAGTTTGACTAGTGCGAATCAGACCCACGTCCTCCTGATTTTCATCCTAACCCTCCTTCCCCTATCCCACACTGCCCCTCAATGATTTTAAGTAGCAGGGGTGAGCCTCAACACTAAGTCTCCTGTCTATTATTCCAGAGTTCTTTCCATGATACCAGGGGGGTATCTGTGGTAGCTTGGTTAGCAAGTGAGCTAACCCGTCCTTCACCACGAGGGGCTTTTATGTAAATGAGTCGGAGACTTCCTGCCCTGTATTTATCCAGTTTCAAGAAAGGTTTGGAATTGTGCATCTCCCCCTTATGTGCCTGGCACTGAGCTTAGCATTGGGCATAACCGAAACAGAATTGAAAACAGTCCATGCTTCAGGGAACTTACATTCTATTGTTTTCCTTCTGACTTTTTTAAAGGTAAAAGCAGACTATGATCGGCTCAGCCACACCCTCACCATAGTGACCAAAGAACGTGATTTGGTTGTGAAGGAGAAACACCAGCTCCAAGCCAAACTGGAGAATCTAGAGCAGGTCCTAAAGGTAAGTTGCGCAGCCCAGCACTGGGTTCTCATTTCTGGATTCGTCAAGACCAATGTGAGAAAGAGGGGAGAAGGATAGGGTATGGAATGACAGAGGAGAACCTCAGTGGCATTTATTCCATTTTTGTTTTGAGACTGGTATCCACAAGAAGTTGTGAAGGTTATCGTTGCGGGGCAGCTAGGTGGTGCAGTAGATAAAGCACCAGCCCTGGATTCAGGAGGACCTGAGTTCAAATCCAGCCTCAGACACTTGACACTTACTAGCTGTGTAACTCTGGGCAAGTCACTTAACCCTCACTGCCCCACCAAAAAAAAAAGATTATCATTAAAGAAATACATGATTGAAAAAGAACATGGTGACATGACCATGGTCATTTGGTGGGAGTGAATGATGTGCTCCTCTGATATCCTCATGGTACCAAGTGAATATGAGAAAGGCTACCTGCCCGTGTGGGTGAATCCGTTGTATTGAACTTTGGGGACACCGTGGACAAAGGTCACACGGGATAGACAGGTTGTGATTTGCACAGTTGAATTGGGAGAGAGCTGCTCATATTGATGAGATCAGAGGTCTATTGGAATGTCAACAACATGGACTTTTAAGACAACTTCTCAAAAAAAAAAAGACAACTTCTCTCCTTTCCATGGTTAAAAAAAAAACCAAAATAATGAAACATGAATGTTTTTGGAAGTGATGCTATAAAACCAATTATGCATTTCCATGGCTTAGGAGGTTAAATACAGCTGAGCTGGGAGATTGAGCAGAGAGCCATCCTCCTGGAAATGTAGCTTACTTAAGTTGAAAGACATGAGGTATCTGTATTGTTTTTTGGTTTTTTTTAAAGACTTCATGAATTTTCAGCTGCTTCTCAGATGTTTAACAACCTTTCTTATAATGAGGAGAATTAGATTAGAAAATTACTTTATCAGGGAGCAGGTAATTGGCTACTAGCCATGCATTTCTGATGGATCGAAATCTGCTTAAATAGACCATTCCCTTGGATGTGGATGTATAGGAGAGTGGCGGCTTGATTTGCTAATGATGTAATTGACTTGAGTTCTGATAGCCTCCTGTAGACAAGTCATTCTAATTCATACTTTGTAAGCTAGTATGCAGATGACAGAGGCGTTAGATCTGTCACCTTTAAGAGCTGGAAGGTGTCTTATTTGGAAGTGTCTAAAGCTGATTATGAAGATAAGCAGGGGAACATTTGAAAATGTGTTAAAGTTTGTTTCTCTTCCTCCCTTCCCCAACCCCCTCGCCCCCCCAAAAAAAACACCAATCAAATGTAACAACTAATTGAGGTGTTTGGAGCAAGGAACCTGCCCAAGTAGCTTCCTAGCTGAAGTAATGAGGCTGATTTCATAAAAAAAACACGACAACCAGATACTTTACTCTGATGTATAAAGTGGGGCTGATAATACTTACCCCTCTCATTATTGCTTCCAATGAGATCAGGGGAAGTAAGCAGAGGCAAAGGCAGCTAGGTGGTACAAGGGGTACTGGGCTTGGAATCAAGAAGATGCATCTTCCCGAGTTAAATTCTTACCTCAGACACTTATAACTATATGACCCTAGATAAGTCACTTAACCCTGTTTGCCTCAGTTTTCTCATATGGAGATGAGCCAGAGAAATGGCAAACTGCTCTAGTACTTTTGACAAAAAAACCCAAATGGGGCCATGAAGAGTCAGACACAATTGAAATGAATCAATAGCAACAAGCAGAAGCAAGAGAACAACAGAATGTAACAATGCAAGTGTGGAATGTTGCAGTTAAGGTCACTGTATTATTCATTTTGCTTGACTGTTTTACTTTGTTATAAGAGAGCTCTCACCAAATGCAACAATGTGTCTCTAAAACAAAACACACCGATAGAACTACAAGTGTAAAAATAAAAAAATAAATGACAGAATGTGACCAAACAGGAGCTATGAGGAGACACCTCTTCTTTATAGAGAAGGGAGAATCAATAGAGAACAATGAGGAGAATGTCAGACCTTTTGTCATGAGATGGTTGGATTTGAACCCCTCCCTTTTATAATTCCCTGTTATATGGGATAGCTCTTTGAGAGAGGAAAGAGGAAAATGTTGATGATGTAGAAACAAAAGATATCAATACATTTTTATTTTAAAAATGAGACAATGGATTTATAATGCATTGCAAAATCTTAAAAGCCACAGAAATGTCAAGCTCCATCTTGTGACTCAATTTTGGAAGTAGTTCAGTTCCTTTTCTATTCAATTATGAGCCTAATTCAATTGTTGTCTCGTGAGAAAAACATTACTCAACTGTGGGAATTGGGGGAAAACCCTTATTATATTGTTTGAACCTAGTACTTGCATGACTGGGAAGCTAGACCACCTCTATCTGCTGTTTAGAGAAGTATAACCAGAAATTCAGACGGATCCCAAAATTGATGCAAAGACTTTTCCCACAATTGTACATCTCAAGCAATTCGTATGTCTTGTCTGAAAACTGCCTCTGTATTTATCAGTCTGCTATTGTTTCCATTTTCCTTTGATTGTCTGCTGACACTTGGGCAACTGGGCTACCTCCTTTTCTGATTTCAGGGCAATTTGGAAAGTCCCTAATCTTTCCTCCAATTAGAAATCAGATTACCCAATGTTGTATTATTCCCTTTTGATTCATTTGTCTTATTTGGCTAATTGTTTTGAAAACATAAAAGTCTGTGTCCCCCTGTATTTGAGGTCCAGGCCTAAATTGAGGAGGTCGTCCGGTCTCATTTGTCAGGCAACTACCATGCATTGTTTAATAAGTCTATATGCTCAGAAGATCGAACCTTTGTTTCCTCTGTCATTGATGATCATGGTGATCGTGATGATGACCATCATAACTATTTGAAAGGCAGTGTAGTATAGTGAATGGAGAGTTGGCTGTTGATTCAGAAAGTTGTTGTTGTTGCGTCATTTCAGTTGTGTCCAACTCTTCATGACCCCATTTGGGGTTTTCCTGACAGACACTGGAGGGATTTGCCATTTTCTTCTCCATCTCACTTTAGAGATGAGGAAACTGAGGCCAACATGGTTAAGTGACTTGCCCAGTGTCACACAACTAATAAATGTCTGAGGCTAGATTTAAACTCAAGTCTTCCTGACTCCGGGCCCAGTGCTCTTCCCACTGTGTCCTTCCTATTCAGGAGGACCTGAGTTCACATCCTACCCTTGACATTTACTATTTATGTGACCTTTAGCAAGTAATTTAACCTTTCAATGGTGTATGCAACTCTCTAAGACACTACTATTGCAAAACAGGTGTGGATATGCATCAGTAGAGAGAGTTTCCATCCCTGGGAGTTCCTTTTGCAACGAAGTCTGATCTTAATAATAATGATATTTTTATAATGCTTTAAAATTTGCCAAACACCATACAGATATTATCACCTTTATGCTTCCAAAGCTACCCTGTAAGGTGGCTACTGCTGTTATTATTACCTTTATTGTAGAGAGAAGGGAACAGGCTCAGAGAGGTTAAAATGATTTTCTGCTCTTATACTCAATACCCTCTCCCAACTACCTTTATGAGTACTAGTGCTATGGACAGCCAGGTGGCACAATGGATAGAGCACCAGGCCCAAAGTCAGGAAGACCTGAGTTCAAACCGGCTTCAGACCCTTACTAGCTGGGTGACCCTGGGCAAGTCACTTAACCCTGCTTACCTCAGTTTTCTCATCAGTAAAGTGAGCTGGAGAGGGAAATGGCAAACCACTCCAGTACCATTGCAAAGAAATCCCCAAAAGAAGTCACAAAGAGTCCAATGACTAAAAAACAACAATAGTACTGCAACTATTATCCTCTTTGGACATACAAATGATGAAACTAAGGCTCAGAGAGGTTAAAGTAACATTGCCATCTTGCTCGCCATTCCTTCCTCCAGTCTCTCATGTATCAGAGTCACTTTTAGCCATATGATGCTAGAATAATTCAACTCAGTCATGGCTTTATGCACCAGATTTCCAGGCAGAGAGAACTGTCCCACAGTGGAATGGCTACCTTGAAAGTAGTGAGTTCCCCCTCACTTGGAGTCTTTAAGTCAAGGCTAGGAGAAGACTTGCCAGGATGCTATTAGGGGGGATTCTTGTTCAGGTGTGGGTTGGGGTCAATGGCCTCTGAAGTCCCTTCTGCTCAACTCCAAGACAAAATTTTTCTGTGATAGGAGAAAACATTTGCAAAGCTAGCTTGGAGAAATCTATAGGGTAAGTCCATAGACACTCTGCACACTTCCTTGCAATAGATTAGTTTCCTTTTAAATATCTTCAGTTAAAGTAGTCAGTAGAGAAAAGCATATGCTAACTGAGGCTGTCACCACAGCTGGCCCATCTATGTCACAGAAGGGGATTCTGCTTTTGAAAAATATAAGGATGCATTTTTCTTGCTTTTTAAAAAATAACATGGCTAATATGGAAATGTTTTTACAGGATTGTCCACGTATAATTTGTATCATATAGGAAGGGAGGGGAAGAAGAGAATCTGGGACTCAAGTTTTGTTGTTGTTTTTTTTTTTTGTTAAGTGACTTGCCCAGGGTCACACAGCTAGTAAGTGTCAAGTGTCTGAGGCCGGATTTGAACTCAGGTCCTCCTGAATCCAGGGCTGGTGCTTTATCCACTGCACCACCTAGCTGCCCCAAGTTTTTTTTTAAATTTCAAAAATAAATAACAAATTTGAAAAAAACACACTCAAAGAGAGTGATAAGGATGGTCAGTGGAACATTGGCTAACACACCATTTCTAGGGACAATGACAGTATCCATTTGATTATAGTTACAGAACTAGAAAGTTGGAAGGGGTAGAGGTGGGAAGTACCCATGAGGAAGCCCAGTGGCTCTGGAGAAGGTGCCTGAGGAGTAGAGAGCTGAAAGGGTTAAAACCATAGGACTTAGTCTCTAGTTCAAGTAGCAGGGGCCTGGAAACAGGAAGAACTGCTCTGTTAGGTCATGGAGAGGGTGCCATTCTCCATGATGGGGACTGATTACTTGAATCATAATATCAGTTCATGGAAGGAATATTGGAAATCATCTGGTCTGACCTTTTGCATTGTACAAAGAAGGAAACTGATAAACCCACGTGAATGGAACCATAGACCCCTGAGGATGAAATTGAAGTAATATTGACTGGACAGGCAGCCCATTAGCACAAATCAGCTCTTGATTTATTAACCCCTCCTTAATTGGCAAATATGGAGAGAAGATCAGGGTGCTGTCATGGGTTAAGATAGGTTGGGAATACTGAAGGCATGTGTGTGTGTGTGTGTGTGTGTGTGTGTGAGAGAGAGAGAGAGAGAGAGAGAGAGAGAAAGAGAGAGAGAGAGAGAGAGAGAGAGAGAGAGAGAGAGAGAGAGAGAGAGAGGATGAGAAGAGTAGAGAGAGTGGAGTGAGTGGAGAGAAGAGGCAAGGGAAAAAGGGGGCTTTTTATGCATAGCAAGGGAGAGAAAACAAACTTTGCTCACTTCATGAGTTTGCTTAGAACCCATCCTGGCTGCCAAGGCTATTTACAATCAGCCTTGGAGAGTGGCCTTTTTCAGAAGGAAAATATAGCTCCATGTCCGAGTGCTATAAACAGTGAATAAAGAATAAAGAGAGATCAAGAATCTTGTCCTTTCAAACAAGGATTGTGGAGGGAGGAAGGGAGGGAGGGCAATTACGTGCTATTAAATAATTGAAAGGAAATCATCGCCATGCAGTTTTTACAGAATCCTATGTGATCTTGCCAAGTTCCTATAACTGGGGGAATGAGGCTGGCTTGGTGAGCGAGAATGCAGGGAAATAGGTGGTGGTGGCCTTCTTCCCCTGGGTTCTGGAAGAGAGCTCTCCAAAGTTTTCTCCTCTAGGAGAGCACCCCACCCCCTCTAGAGTGACAGGACAATTACATCCCTGGGACATTTGGGCATCAATTTTATGCTGTTTCAAGGCTTTTCAGTTTCTTCTGATATCTTTGAGGTAATCATAGCTTGTACTGAACCCGTGCCCTTTCCCGAGCGGTGAGATCAATCATTCTGCTCTTTAGTAGCAATGTAGGAATGGTGAATTGAACAGCTCACTGGGCAAAGAGGTTCTATACTTAGGACAAATTTCAGAGACACACACATAGTGATATTTTTGTGGAGCATCTGAACGGACTAATCACTACCATCTTTGAGCTGTCCGAAGTCAGTCTCATCATTCTCACTGATGCAGAATGGGTCCTCAACAGTCTATTTTCTTAGACTCCAATTCACAACCAGTCAGTCAATGAGCATTTATTAAATACTGGTTACTTTCAGGGGCAGCTAGGTGGCGCAGTGGATAGAGCACCGGCCCTGGAGTCAGGAGTACCTGAGTTCAAATCCGGCCTCAGACACTTAACACTTACTAGCTGTGTGACCCTGGGCAAGTCACTTAACCCCAATTGCCTCACTAAAAAAAACAAAAACAAACAAACAAACAAAAACCAACCCCCCCCCAATACTGGCTACTTTCATAACTGTGCTAAGCACTAAGGCACCCCCAAAAAAGGCAAAAAAATGTTCCCTCCCCTTAAGAAGTATATAGTTTAATGGGGGAGACTACTTACAAGCCACATACATAAAAGATAGATAAAAGGTAAATTGGAGATACTACTAGCAGTGAAGGAGAGGGTTAGGGCTGAGAAAGGCTTTGTGCACAATACAGGGTTTAATCTGTGTCTTGAAGGAGACCAGGGAGGCCAGGAAGCTTGAGATCAGATTTTTCCAACTCCCAGGCTATGCACTACCCGCCCCCCCCCCCCCCCCCCGCCTTCTCACAAAGTATAGTACCTAGCACATAGTCAGAATATAACAAATGCTTATTGAATTGAATTGAACATGTTTTACCTGTATTATCTCATTTAAACCTCCCCATAACCCTGTCAAATATATACTATAATTTAGTAGAAGAGTTGAGGCTGAGAAAGGTAGTGTTTCCCCCATGTTCATAAAGCTAATGAGTGTCAGAGGTGAGACTGGAATTCAGGACTTAGCTGGAAGCAACTTTAGTTACTCTCTAGTCCAAACTCCTCAATTCAGAATAAAGAAACTGAGGCACAGAGACTTGCCCCAGGTCTTAGATATATAAGATTATAGATTTAGAGCTGAAGGGGCATTAGGGATTATCAAGACTAATGTCTTAATTTTGCAGATAGGAAAACTGAGACACAGTGTGGTTAAGTGATTTATCCACGGTCACACAGACAATAAATTGAGTTGGGATTTGAACCTAGTACTACCAGTATCTAACTTATTATTCCACATTGAAATCCGGTCAGGTTTTCTAAACCTGAACTCCCCTTGCCATGCCACCCAGTTTCTTACTCTATTGCTCACCTCCAAACAGAACTGGGATGCAATCAAAGGTCTAGCCAATGAAGGACTTCCCCCAGCCTGGGGGTATGATTCTAAATTCACTAATGGCTTCTGCCCAGGTGAGATGGGCTGCCTGTCTCTACTTCAGTTCCATCTGGATTCTATACAGAGGAATTGTACCTTTTGGGCGAGGCAGATCCCACTTGGCATTGCCTTTCACTCAGGCAATCCCCTGCAGGAGACCTCATACTCTTTTTTTTTTTTTTTTTTTTTGGTGTGTGTGCTGGAGTGTGAACTCTCCCTCATCACTGATCTCACTTTGTTTTCTCTCCTCCTTATTTGTGGATGTAACCTGCCCTCTCATGTCTCCCTTAACCACGATATTGTCAAGTCCCCAAGGATAGGGTCTGCAGCTCTCTATGTAGTAGAGGCACCAAGTGCAGTGCACCGTTTGCAGGAAGAACTCAATGAATTTTTGTTGAAATCTACAAGGGAGTGTTTGGGGATTGAGGAGCAGAGCATGAGACAGCGTGACTTAGCAGAAGGAGCTTTGTGCAGGGAGTCAGCACAACTGGGCTCGGGTCTCAGTTCTACCAGAAGTCTAACCTAGGCTAAGTCCCTTCTCTGTAGGCCTCATCTTCCTGTTGGAGCAGGAACCTCAATGAACTTGGACTCATGCCATCATTATCTCATAGCTCTAGGACTGGAGGGGGTCTCAGAGGCCATGTAACCCAAGACTTTTATTTTACTGGTGAGCAAACTAAAATCTAGAGAGTCTAAGTACCACCCACAGTGTGAATCTCAGCTCTGCTGGGCAGTGTTGGTCCTATGGTGTCAGCCAGCTAAGATTCAATCCTAGCCTTGACATCTGTGTGACCTTGGGCCTTTCCACCTCCCTTCCTCTCTCCCTTCTTCCTTCCCTCCCTCCCTCCCTCCCATCCTCCTCCCCTCCTCCCTCTTTCCCTTCCTCCCTCCCTCATGTCCATCCTTCCTTCCTTCCTTCCTTCCTCCCTTCCTCTCCCTTATCTCCTCCCTCCCTCCCTTCCTTCCTCCCTTCCTTTCTTCTTTCCTTCCTTCTTTCCCTCCCTCCCTCCCACCCTCCTCCCTCCTCTCTCTCTCCCTCCCCTCCTTCCATCTCCTGTACTCCCAAACTTCTGGGAGCACACTCCACATTCTCAGCCCACAGGACCTTTGCTCAGTCTGTTCCTCATACCTGGAATGTCCTCCCTCTTCCTCTTTCCCTTTTGAATAACTACCTATTCTTTAAAATCAACCTCCAGGAAGCCTTCCTTTGTTTCTTAGGTGGATAAAGTTCTTGGTTTTATACTTTTCCAACTCTCTGTATTGGTGTCATCACTTTATTAAACTCCAAACTCCGTGACTGATTGATTGATTGATTGATTGATGCTTATTAACCAACTGATCTTCTTGTCATAATTAGCCATTGCAATAGGGCTACTGTGGAGGAATGTCAGTTTCTTCATCTTTAAGACACCTAGTTGTGCAGTGGACAGAGGACTAGATTGGGGATAAGGAAGCCCTGTGCTGACTCCTGCCCCAGGCACTTCCTAGCTGTGTGACTCTGAGCCTGGAAAATGGCAATCATAATAGCACCAACCTCCCAGGGGCTCTTATGAGGGTCCAATGAGATAATGTATGTAAAGTGCTTTGCAAACCTTAAAGTACTCTATGAATGCTAGCGATTATTAAGATGAGGGAAGTGGACTAGCTTCCTAATGTCCCTCCTAGTGTTAACATTCTGTAATCTTATGAGTACACGAAGGCAGGCCCCATCTCTTATAATAGTTGACATTTACATAAGGCTTTAAAAGTTGCATACTGTTTTACATAAATCATTCCATTCAATCCTCACAGCAACCCTGTGAAGTGGATGCTGTTATTTACCCCCTTTTCTACAGGTGAGTAAACTGAGGCACAGAGAGGTTAAGTGACTTGCACAGGGTCACTTAGTGAGCAGATATCTGAGGCCAGGTTCAAACCCAGGTCTTTGGAGCCCAAGTCCAATTCTCTCTCCATTACACCACACTGCCTTATGAAGCTTTCTTTCTCTCCAGGCCCCCAGCCCATCTCATTGCATTGTTGATTGACTAATTGGTTGTAGAACCATTTAGCAGCAGCAATAGATTATCTATAATCCATGTAGGTAGATTCATTCTTAGAAGTGAAATTCAAGGGGAGGCATTGTGTGAGGAAAGCAGACAAAAAAGTCTCCTTGGAGGTCATCTTGACCTTGTGTCAGTCTGGTGAAACTTATGGCCAACAACTCAGAAGAAAGTTTTTAAATGAAAAAAAATTAAAGAATAGGATTTCAGGGGGCAGCTAGGTGGCCCAGTGGATAGAGCACTGGCCCTGGATTCAGGAAGACCTGAGTTCAAATCTGGCCTCAGACAGTAGACAGTAGCTGTATGACCTTGGGCAAGTCACTTAACCCTCATTGCCCTATAAAACAAAACAAAAATAATAGGATTTCAAATGAACCAATATTATTGGAAGATATTTATCTATATTATATAGAGAGATATCCATGTGTACATATGTTCACACACATGTGTACATATATTCACACACATTCATACATACAAGTACCTTGAACACAGACACCAGGTTAAGAATTCCTACTTTAGGTAGAACAAAGAACTGACATCTCTAATGAGAACCAGACAACGGTCACCTGACCCAAAGCTGACCATGGAGTGGGGGGTCAGTGCAGGGATGACCGTTGGCCAATTCCCAAGTAGACATGTGTGTGTGGAAAGGTGTGTGTGCCATGACACAGAACATATGACTACAGCATGCTGAAATGAAAGAGCCCTGGATCTGGAGTCAGGGAGCTGGGTTCAAATCCTGTCTTTGCTACTTTATGACCTCAGGCCAGTCTCTGCTGCAATATGGGCTACATTGCCTTCTTCTGTAAAAACTGACTACAAATTGAGTCAGTGCTGACACTGGGTGCTAGGTGACATAATGGATAGAGCACTGGAGCTGGAATCAGGAAGATTTTTTTTGCTTGCTTCTCTCTTTTTTTTTTATTAAACATTTTTATTTATAGGTTTGGGTTCCAATTTTTATCCCACCTTCCCTTCCTCCCTTTCCCCCTCCCTAAGGCGGCAAGCAATCAAATATGGGTTATACATGTGTGATTATGTAAAACATTACCATATTTGTCATTTTGTACAAGCAAACTTGATTAAAAGAAAAAAATGAAAGTGAAAAATAGCCCGCTTCAGTCTGTTCCATCAATATCAGTTCTTTCTTTGGAGGTGATAGTTTCATCAATAGGTCTTTGGGATTGTCTTGCATCATTGTATTGTTGAGAACAGCAGGAAGACTAAAGTTCAAATCCTGCCTCAGATGTACAAGCCATGTCCTGGTCAAATCAGTCAACCTCTCTGTGCCTCAGTTTCCTCCTCTGTAAAATGAGGCTAAGAATAGCTCCTGCTTCATAGGGTTGCTGTGAGGATCAAAGGAATTAACATAGCTAAAGTGCTTTGCAAACCTCAAAGTGCTATATAAACATTTTTTGTTGTTCAGTCATTTCAGTTATGTCCAACTCCTCATGACCCCATTTGGGATTTTCTTGGCAAAGATACTAGAGTGGTTTGCCATTTCCTTCTCCAGCTCATTTTACAGAGGAGAAAACTGAGGCAAATGGAATGATTAAGTGACTTGCCCAGGGTCACACAGCTAGTAAGATTTAAACTCACATCTTCCTGACTGCCAGCCCAGAGCCCTCTCCACTGCATCATTGAAGCTGTCCATTTTGGAAGGTGTGGCATAATGGAGAGAGTATTGTACTTGGAGCTAAAAACGCCCTGGGTTCAACTCCTATAACATTAGCTGTTTGTCTATGGACAAGTCACATAAGCTCTCTCAGCCTTAGTTTCCTCTTCTATAAAATAGAAACCAAAAAAATAAAACCCTTTAGTGCCTACTTTTCAAAAGAGATTATGTATGTAAAGCTGTTTCTAAGCCCTAAAGCACTTTATAAATAAATGTCAATCATTGTATTTTTTTCTCCTTCATAGGCCAGCTCTGTAATTAGGTCCTCACGAGGTATCTCTTCCTTTTATTTTTTATTTTATTTTATTTTTTTGCAGGGCAGTGAGGGTTAAGTAACTTGCCCAGGATCACATAGCTAGTAAGTGTCTAGTGTCTGAGGTCGGATTTGAACTCAGGTCTTCCTGAATCCAGGGCCAGTGCTTTATCCACAGTGCCACCTACCTTCTCCGAGGTATCTCTTTCTCCCATGAGAGCAATACCTGCTCTGGAACTTATAGCCTGTAGAAACACTGAGAGGCAGTATTGCAGTGAGTAGAGAGCCAGCTTCTGATTCAGAAAGACCTAGATTCAAGTCTTATCTCTTACTCCTGTTGGCTGGGCGACCCTAGGCAAGTCAATTACTGTTGTTGTTCTTGTTATTGGAGACAATCAGGTTAAGTGACTTGCCCAAGGTCACATAGTAAGTGTCTGAGGCTGGATTTGAACGGGGTCCTCCTAATTCTAGGGATTACCCATTGTGCCACTTAGCTTCCCCTTCCCTTCCAACTCTGTCTATGGGCTATTTGTCCCTGTGAGACAGTGAAGGACCTAACATGCATATGATATGGGTGTTGGTTAAAAGAACTGGAGACGTTTGGCCTAGAGTAGAGAAGGCTCAGGGGCAGGCTGACAGCTCTTTGGGTAGCTGAAGACCTGGTGTGAGAAGGAAGGATTGAACTTAAGGATCTCTAAAGACTGATCCCATGTTTCATAAATAGTTACCATTGATGGGGTACTTAAAGATATGGAGACTGTTTCCCCATATGCTGTCTCATTCTGTTTGACACCACAGGGTAGAACCAGGAACAATGAATGGATAGAAGGGGCCAAGAGGGGGCAGCTAGGTGGCACAGTGGATAAAGCACCGGCCCTGGATTCAGGAGGACCTGAGTTCAAATCCGGCCTCAGACACTTGACACTTACTAGCTGTGTGACCCTGGGCAAGTCACTTAACCCAAACTGCCTCACAAAAAAAAAAAAAAAGAAGGGGCCAAGAGGTGGTGTTAGGGAATATTTCTTGACATTTGAGCTGTCCGTGAGGAACTAGGCTGCCTTGAGAGGGGGTGGATTTTGCCTCCTTGGAGGTCTTCAAGCAGAGCTGGGCAAGTACATGTCACATATGGTATAGTCCCTTCATATTTGGGTTGGACTTGATGGCTGCCAAGGCCTCGTCCAGTTCTCCAGCTCTGCGTTTATGAAATTAACCAAACGTGGGGAGGAAACTCTCTGTTACAGTATATAGTTTAAACAGTTGAAAGTCTCGTGATACAACTTTCCCTCCCAATTTACAAAGGAGGAAACTAAGACCTTGAGAGCTAATTGACTTGCCCAAGGTCACACAGATAATGAGTGGTAAGGCCAGAATTCAAACTCAGTCCCTATAACTCCAAATTTCACTTTACCACATTCCCTCCCATGAATGGCCTCATCTTGAGGAGGAAAGGAATGGGATACTGATGCACGGAGACATATGTCCCTCCCCGCAAGGTGCCAACGGCATCACTCTGAGCTAAAGTGACATCCAGTAATATTTTCGGTATTAAGGTTTCATGTATTAACATTGAATCTTTAACTTACATGGTAATCCTGCGGGTTTTATTCATTAGAAGTTAGATGGCCCCAAGGAGGGAAATCTCAGATGTGTGATTTTCCTAGAGGATAAGGACATGCTTCCGCAAGGGGGCATTATATGCAGAAGCCTTGCTTGTCAAAGCCACCTGAGTGTGTTTGGAGATAGGACATATTCAGCTTGCAGGCTTGTTTCTGTAGGAGATCCCTGACTCTGCTCCTTTGTTGCCACGGGTCATCTGGAAAGGGGGAGAGGAAAGGAGGGTGCTCTCACCTGACTATTGGAGAAACAGAATACCAGTCAGAGCAGTTCATGCTCGTGAAAGTGTGAGGATCAGATGACAATCATGGGACCTTGTGGTCTGAACATCTGGTGTTCAGAGTTCCATAGGAGAAATGCTGGTGGGAACGTCTTCTAGAGCAAGGGTTTGGTGAACAGACCCCTTCTGTGGCCATCTGGAGATTCCTACAGACCCCTTCCCAAAATGGCACCGTTAAAGGCATTAAATAAAATACATAGGGTCACAAAGAAAACCAAATGTATTGAAATACAGCAATCACGTTCAGGTTAAGAACCCCTGGCCAAGAGGATCATGGGATCATAAATAGAAATGAAAGGGACCCCAAAGGCCATCTGGTCCGACCCCATTATTTGACACATAAGGAAACTGAGGCCCAGGGAGATGAAATTATTTGTCTTCTTGCTGGTCCAAACACACGACACGACGTCTCCCATTTTTGTGCTTCTGTGCTGATTAGCTCCCATGCCCAGAAGCTCCCTCTCCCTATCTCTACTTCTTGAAATTCCTGTTTTCCTTAGATACTCTCAAATGGTTCCTTCTTTTTTGGGGGGGGGCAGGGCAATGGGGGTTAAGTGACTTGCCCAGGGTCACACAGCTAGTAAGTGTCAAGTGTCTGAGTCGGATTTGAACTCAGCTCCTCCTGAATCCAGGGCCAGTGCTCTATCCACTGCGCCACCTACCTGTCCCCAGATAGTGCCTTCTGCAGAAAGTCTTCACTCATCCTTTTAGCGGCTAATGCCTTCTCTGCCAAGATGATCTTTATCTCCTTGGGATAATGTACCATTACATATATGCATACATGTGCACACATACACACACATGCATACAAATGTAGGTATGGGTGTGGATATACATATATAAAATGCACAAGTTTACAAAGACTTTTGAGATGCCCCATATATGTATGCATATATGTGTATAACATGTGTATGTATATATATGCACACACATATAATTATAGCTTATATGCCAATCTCTCTTCAGTTAATAGAGAAATTATGTGAAGAACACATTAAAACCCTTCTAATTTAATTGACATATATTTTCATAGCAATTTAATAATAGTGAATAATGCCTTATGTGCATTATCTTGTTTGATCCTCACAACAGCTATTAACCCCATTTTACAGATGCAAAGACCAAGATGGACTTTCTGAGGGTCATATAATTAAGTATCTAGGACAGGATTTAAACACAGATTGATCTACCTCCAAGCCCTGTGTTCTATGTATATATCATGCTTCAAAAATATTAAGAGGCAAAGATGGCAAAAAAATTTTTTTGGAAAAATACAGTTCAGGAGTAAGCAATAAGAAAGGCTAAATACTTGTACACTACCCAGAACCTCTTGCCTGTATATCATGAATATACTCTCTTGAAAAAAGATCTGGAAGACACTTGCCATGGTGAACACCAAGATAAGAAAAAAAAAACTGATTCTATTTTAACCAGTAAGAAACTATCCATTCCTGATGTAGGAGTCATTACTGAATGAGCTCTCTGTGTATAGTTAGGCTAACTGATTAACTAGAACAAAGATCAAAATGAATGCAAAATTAGAAGAAAGAATAACCACCAGAAAAATGGTTTGCAATGAAGGCAATTATAATCTGACCTACTTTAACATGGTATTCAGACTGAAAAGTGGGAAATGGATGGAAGAAATACATTGACACTGTTTATGCCAATTTCATACAAAAGTTTAACTGCTTGTCTCAAGGACACCAAAAGAGTCTGAGGAAATGATGTAGTCAGCAAGCACTAAACTTACTTGTCAAGCAGAGAGATGTGGCAGCCATGGCCATCACTGGTTTCAGATATAAATGACGTTGTGAAATCAAAGGAATTTATAATCCTCCACTCAAATGTCAAGTTAATCTTCGAGGCTAGCCTCAGCCTTGGATCACTCTCACTATCTGCTTCCTTTCCTACTAAACTTGTGCAGGTAAACAAAGGTAAAACAAAGCATGCAACCATTCTGATTGGATCCCCTACAGATTTATGTTTTACAGCCTCAGCTGGGCCCTCACTGCTGCTAGGCAATACTTCAACATCTCCCTTATCAACTCACTATTCCACTTACTAAAGTGATAAACAAAGGTAAAACAAAGCATGCAACCATTCTGATTGGGTCCACTACAAATTTGTTATACAACCTTGACTGCACCCATCCTGCTGCTAGGCAATACTTCTACATCTCTCTTATGAACTCACTATCCCCGCTTAGCAGAGGGACACTTCCACACAGTTTAAGAAGTTAGGTCCCAAGACACAGGTCCAACCATGTCATACCCTACTCAACAAACTCCAGTGGCTTCTTGTCAAATATAAACCACCCTGTTTGGCAGTCAAACCCCTTCTAACTTGGCTCCTTCCTACCTTTGTAGTCTTTTCCCATCTTGCTCCCCTAAATAAAATTCAGAGGAGATCCAAAAGTATAGCCTAAAGCGTTTTCCAAAACGAATAGCCTTCATCTTCTCCAAGTGATCCTATCCACTGAATGCCAGCTCCAATTTCTACAGAATTTTAGAGTTTGTAAAATATCTTCCTCAAAACAACCTTGTGAAGTTGGTAATGAAAATGGCATTTTAAAAATAAGGAAACTGAGTCCCAGAGAGAGGGAGTGACTTTTTCAAGGACACACCGCAATTAAGTATTAGAGTTGCAACAGATATCCAAATCTTCTGAGTGCAATGTATTTAGAGTTAGAAGACCTGAATTTGATCACCAGTTCTGCTACTTACCCACCTATGTGATCTTGGGGAAGTCACTTAACCTCTCTGAGGTTCATAAAAACCAAAAAACTTGGCCTAGATGATCTGTAAGTGAACTTCCAATTTTGTCTTTCATTCTATGATTTACAATACAACAATTATTCTACCATCAGGAAGCCTTTCAGCATGATGTCTGGTGCACTTTTTCTCCATCCTTCAGAGAAAAACCAAGACAATCCTCCAGGGATTCTCATTACTTTCAATGTAAACACCCTTGTTAGTGGTAACCGGTGAGATGAGAAACTTCTCCTAGAAAGACAGTTGATCCTAAGGAAAGTCTCCAACCTAAATGAACGAATGCAAAATCCCAACCAAGGTGCGGCTTTCCAGCTTCAGATCCAAGGGAGTCGTATTGCTCAGGGAGGATCATGTGTGCCGACTCTGGAATGTGGCTTTAAGAGAAGTGGTCCCTTTAAGTCTGTGTTCCACAGGATAATTATCGAATTCAGGAAAGAATGTAACTTATAGTGGATTGCCCCTTAAAAAGAATTTTGAGATCCCAAAGTCTTTCTGCACTTCAGAAATCATTCATTCTCACTGGCTTTATTCTGAATAGAAGAGTAATTTATCTTTCCTCCCCTGAGGCAAAGGAAAGGATACTTCAGAACAGATGTGGTGTATGGGTTTAGTTCTGTGGGCTGTGTTGGTGGGGGTTTGCTAAAAATGATAATCGCTATATAGTGCTGCAAAGAAAGTTTCTATAATAAAAAAATAATGACTGCCATTTAATAATGCTGGACTCTGTTATGGTTGTCAGTAGCTTATCATTCTTCACCTTTAATCACTGATCTATTTCTCCAAGCATTCTTAATGTCTAAGGATGTGTGTTTGTGGTGGCCAGCTGACCAAAAAATAAGAAGATACTTCTACTATTGATCTAGAGGTCCCGAGCTTTCAGTAATTCAGTCCAAATTAACAAGCATTTATTGAGCACCTCCTATATGTCCGGCAATGTGTGAAAGGGACCATGGAGAGAGCTGGCCTCAGAGGCAAGAAAAGCTGGATTCAGGTCCTGCCTCTAACACATATGGGCTTTGTGACCCTGGGCAAGTCCCTCAAAGCCTCAGTGCCCTGGGCTATTCTCTAAAATACAAGGTACAGAAAAGGTGCCAATCCACATTGGAAAAAGAGTTTCCTGATCTGCAAATCCCTATAAGATTGAAATCTCAGATGACTTCCCTAAGGATGCAGCTAGGTAGAATAGTGGATAGAGCTCTGGACTTGTAATGAGGGAGACCTGAGTTTGAATCCTGCCTTAGAACCTGGACAAGTTACATAACCTCGCTCTGCCTCAGTTTCCTCATCATAATATGAGGATAATACTTGTAACTACCTCACTCACAGGGTTGTTGTGAGTATCAAATTGTATAAGGGAAGTGTGGAATAATTAGCATTTTCATAGTACCTCCTGTATGCCAGGCACTGTGCTAAGCACTTTACAAATATTATCTCATTCGATCCTGACTACAACCCTAGGAGGTCAGTGCTGTTGTTATCCCCCATTTTTACAGTTGAGGAAACCGAGGCAAAGAGAAGTTGAGTGACTTGCCCAGAGTCACACAGCTAGTAAGTTTCTGAGATTGGATTTGAACTCTGATCTTCCTAATTCCAGACCCAGTATTCTATCTATTGCACTACCTGTTTCTAACATATGTGAAATGTTTTGTGAATTGTAAACCACTATGTAAATGCTAACTAGTGTTCCATTGTGCCTGGTTGGGTGCTGGAGATTAAAAAAACAAACAAAGGAGAAATAGTCCCTGTCCTCAAGGAGCTGTCATTCTGATTGATTTCCTTCTCCTAGCACATCCTAGACAGAAAGGGAAATTGAGTCATAATTTGAAGCTCAGTTGACTTTGCCCAAGTGAACAGAAATTTCTTTGTGTAGCATTAAGTATTTATCCTAGCAAAGGCACTATCATTCAAGGACCTAGGGGTGGGGATGGCAGGGAACCCGCAATGCCAATTGAAATGCT
Organism: Dromiciops gliroides; assembly: GCF_019393635.1. Classification (NCBI taxonomy): domain Eukaryota; kingdom Metazoa; phylum Chordata; class Mammalia; order Microbiotheria; family Microbiotheriidae; genus Dromiciops; species Dromiciops gliroides. The sequence goes on along the minus strand of NC_057861.1, from coordinate 40,158,707 downwards.
AATATCTACCACAGCTTGTCAATTTCCAGTATAAAATGCCCAGGACTCAATTCCACATAGACAAGCAATAACTCCTAGAGTTGAAGACCTTGAGCAAGCCTTTCTACATCTCTGGGTCTTAGTCTCTCCTTTTATAAAAGGAGGGATAGCTGGCCTCTGAGGTCTCTCTAGCTCTCACTCTAGGATATGGTGATCCTATCATCTTAATTGACTTTGCCACTCTAATTCATCTCTGGCTCTCTCCCGCCTCCCTAGCATGACAGGTCACATCGGTTTATCAAGGAATCAAACACCCTCCATCATAGTTTTCCAGTCTAATTAATGTTTGCAAACTCATTTCCTGTGTTCCACCAGAAGTCCCTGACAGGATTCTCTGCTGCATGACAACTGATAAGAATAGCGTGTGGGGATTGACTGGTCTAATGAGAATATTTGGTGGACTTATCTAACAGTTCAGACAATCTGGAGAAACAGGAAATGTATTACTTTGGAGTTTTCATTACATACACACACAAATATGGAGACAGGGTTCTTGTTGTTGTTATTTTTTTTAAATAAGAGACACCACCAGCTTAGATAGCCTTGTTCTCAGAATGTCAGTTGGTCCCCCCTGTGAAAGGCGGGCCATGGGTGGGGTGAGCTACCCAGTGTCCATTGCCAAACAATGATGGATTTCCTTAGCGTTCTTCTCTGACTTGTGTGTGACTTGGGCAAAAGAGATAGGAATCCTCTTTTTCACTGACCCTTCAAGTTCCAATCTCCTTTTCCACATTAAAAAAATCAGCTTTCTTGGAAGATTTAATGTTTTCTTTCACTAGCTGAGAGGCTCTTTCTTCTTCTCAGTTTTTTCATCTTATTTCCCATTTAATTCCCCTACAATGGACATCAGCATACCTTCTTCACCTCTTACAAAGGGTGATTGTAAAGAACAAATACTAATATTGCTAGTGAAAATAATTTGTTCTCTTTCTAGAGCATTTTAAAATTTCCAAATCATTTTCCTAACAATAGCTCTGTGAGGTGGAGAGCACAAATACCATCATTCCATTTTACAGACCATACAATCAATCAATCAATCAATCAATAAACATTTAACATTGTGTCAGGCACAGGGAATAAAAGGCCAAAAAGTTTTAAAAACCCTCAAGGACTTTGCATTCCACTAGAAGAGGGGGGAATCACATGCACACAGTCAATCAACAAGCATTTATTAAGCACCTACTATGTGTCAAGCACTGTGTTAGGCTCTGGGGGCAGAGAGTAAAAAATGAAGTGGCCTCTTCCCTCAAGGAGCTTACACTCTCCAGGAGGATATACAACATTTTCACAGATAAGTAAATACAAGATAGTAACTAAATATATACAAAGTTGTGGAGGAAGGAAGGGATAACTTGAGGTGAACCTCGAAGGGAGATGCTAGAAATTCTAAGAGGTGGAGAGGGGAAAGGGAGAGCATTCCAGGGACACAGCCTGAGTAAAGAAAGAATGCAATGGTTTATGTGTCCAGTTGAGAAAACAATTGCACAAATAAATTAGGGGAGTAGCACATGACCACACAGTCTGTAAGTATTTGAGGTGGATTTCAAACCCATTTCTCTTATGCAACAAGCACAATCTAGAATGCATGACCAACAAAGCTCAGCAGCAAGAGATAGAAAGAGAAATGCCATTTAAAGTAACCGAAGACAATATACAATACTTGGGAGTCTACCTGCCAAGACAATCCCAGGAACTCTATGAACATAATTACAATCTAGAACAGTGTTCTTTCTAAACATGGATGTGCTTTGAAAAGTTTCAAACAGTTGATGGATGTGAGGTGACTGCCTCATCGGAGAGGCATGGTGAAGGTAAGGTTGGAGGGCATGCTAGGCATAGGAGATGACAGGTGTAAAGATACAAAGAGGGAAGATGGAAAATCCCATTCAAGGAACAATGAACAAGTTTGTTGGGATGTCTGGGTTGTAGAGTGCATGGAAGAGAGTAAAATGGAAGGAGACTGGAAAGGTAGGAAGGGGCCGAGTTGTGAAGAGCTTCAAATGCCAAAAGACTTTGTATGTATTTTGGAGATAATAGGGAGCCAGTGATAGACAAATTGTCAGAGAGGAAGACGAGAATAATCCAGACAGAGAGATAGAATATGATCAGTGGACAGGAAATGAAAGGTTTGTTCAGGAATTCTGAGAGTGACTTGGCTAGAGAAAAGAGATAACATTGAGAAGAAGTGGGTAAGAAATTGTATCATAGATTTAGAGTTGGGAAGTACTCAGGATAGAGGACTGGACTGGGAGTCAGAAGACTTCTTTCAACTTCCTCCTACTCCATCTCTGTCACACTACCTATGTGACCTTTGATAAATTCTTTTGTTTCTCTGGACCTTGGTTTCTTCATTTGTAAAATGAATGGATAGATGGCCTCTGAGGTGCCTTCCAACCCTTAATCTATGACCATTTGATTTGGGCCAACTCCATAATTTTGTCAGAAGAAACTGAACCCCGCCCCACCCCCAAAAAAGTTAAGTGACTTACCCAAGGTCAAATAGTAAGTGACAACCAGGATTTGGACCTGAATTCTCTAACTTCAAATTTACTGTTTTCCCCACAACACCAAGTAGATGAAGGATGGAGATGTTAGGCTGAAGTATTTAGGTTTGATACAGTGAGAAGTAGTGGGCCACTGTGGGTTTTTGAGTGACAAGTTAAAAATAGTATCTGAGAAAAATAATCCAGTATCTTGATTCAGGGTAGACTGATTCTTCTTGGGATTCTGGGCTCTAGCCAAAAGCTTTGAAGTGAGATATACTGCTCTAGTGGATTTGAAAGTCTAATCAGAGAGGCAGCAGGGCACTGGGAAGAGAATGCCAGCCTTGGATTCAGAGTGGCCTGAATTTAAACCCTCAGATCTTTCAGTCCCTACCCTCAGATGTTAGAGCTTTCCCCTCAAAAGGTTACCTTTCATATATTTTTGTATATATATATATATATTGTATATATCTATCTATTTACAAGTTGTCTTCCTTATTAGAATGGAAGCTCTCTGAGGGCAGGAACTGTTTTTGTCTTTCTTTGTATCCAGGACATGGCACATTGCCTGGCCTCTAGTAAGTGTTCAGTAAATGTCTGTCAATTGATCTCATGATCAATCACTTTACCTCTCATAGTCTCAGTCATCTTATATGTTAAGTGGAAAAAATAATACCTGCACTATATACCCCTTTAGGGTTTTTGTGAGGAAAGTAACCTGAAAACCTCAAAGTGCCAAGAAATGGAATCCCTATCAATGAGGAAAAAAAATTATCTCAGAGGAGCATCAGTGCGTGGGAGCTGTCCAGTCTAGCTCTCAGTGTTTAGGAAAGTGAAAGTCTTAGGGAGAGACTTAGGCTATTGTTGAAATGCAACCTCTGAGGTTTGTTCAGGATCTGGAATATCTGAGGATCCTGAACCCCTAGGCTGTTCTGAAAGCAAACACATGGTTCAAAACAACATGCTTCCCGTTTCTGAAGAGGCAGGAAAGTTAATACTGTTGTAGAATGTGGCTTTTTGCCAGCTTCTGAATGTGAAGATAGAACAAAGTGTCTAAGTTGTCAGACAAGGTCACTGTATCAGATAGTTTTTTGCTGAATTGTTTTCCTTTGTTATATGGGAGCGTTCAATTTGGCATTGGGGCTGGCAGGGGTGGGGTGGAGGGAGGTGCATGATTCCAGAACATGACTGTGATGTAAAAACAAAGGGCATTGACAAAATGAGAGGAACAGGAAGGATAGAAGAAGAGAGGGAGAAGAATTAGGAGGAGGAGGGAAATGGGGAGGAGAAGAAGAAGGAAAGAAGTGGGGAAAAGGGAAAGGAGAAGGTGCATGAGGGGAGGAGGGAAAGGATGAGCAGAAAGAAAAACAGACAAGGAGGAGAGGAGGAGACTAAAGATTTATAAGGCAATTTTTCCCAAGTACCTGTAGGCAGTGCAATTAATATGCTGGTTTTATAGATAAGAAAACAGGGGCTCAGAAAGAAATGAATTTTCCTGGATTATGCTGTCAGTGTTGAAGGATACTCCAAAGGGTAAAACAAACTTATAACTGCTTCTAATTGTCTCTGGTATTCTCCGTCCAAGCATGAGAGAACAAGAATTATTGAATATTTGTCAATCTGATATTTTCAGTATTGTTTCAATCCCCAAATGGGTCTTTATAGGCATTAAATAATTACATGTTTTAGAATAAAGAAGGTATAATGTGTTCAAGGAAAATAAGAGAAGGGAAGAGAAGAAAAATGAAAGAAAAAGGGAAAGAAAAAGTAGAGAGAGAAAGAGAAAGAGAAGGAAGTAAAAGAAAGAAAGGGAAGATAGAGAAAGAAAAAGGGAGAGGCAGAAAGAAAGAAAACCAAAAGAGAAAGAAAAGGAAGATAGAGAAAGAAAAAGAAAAGGATAGAGAAAGTGAAAGAAAAGGGAGAGGCAGAAAGAAAACCGAGATAGAGAAAGAAAAAAAAAGAAGAGGAAGAAGGGGAAAAGCGAACGAGAGAGAGAGAGAGAGAGAGAGAGAGAGAGAGAGAGAGAGAGAGAGAGAGAGAGAACAAAGGCTAACAAAAGCCTTGGTTGTTTTTTTCTTCTGTGATTCATACCAGATTCTAAATTTGTCAAAACAGAACTCACTAAAGTGGCTCTTATAAATTTGGTGCTGACTCCTGAGGGTTGGACCTACCCTCTTAGGAGAAAGAGCTCTTTGCTAACTCCCCCTAGCTCAGGCTGGGAGGGCTCCAGGCCACAGAATCAATCCTCCTTTGATCTCAGTACTCTGAGGAGGGGGACGAGCTCAGGCAAGCTAGCTCATTCATTCAGTGTCACGTCTTCCTTATCTTCTAGAAACAAGACTCTAACCAGAGTAAGGCTACTTAAGAAGCAGTGTTAATGTCGGCATCCAACTATAAATATCTCTGTTTTAAAAATACATCCTGCCACTGGCAAAGCTTTCTTGATGGGCTTTCCTGCTTTGTGGTGCGTGTGCCACTGAGCTCTTTCTAGATGTGAAATCCTCCCCCAGTGAAAACAATTGACTTGGCATTGCAGGACGTGTTATGTACCCTTAGGATTGGGAAAATGTTTTAAAAGGGGATATGTGGACATTTGTGCGATCCTTATAGCTGAAAGGAAGCCAGGTCTTTCTAGAGCCCCTTCCTCAAGCTTTCCATGATGGAGAAAACAGGGGACTCATTTCTAAAAAGTCACCAGAGGAAACTGAGGCCAAGTAAGGGGTAAGGAAGAATAGTATATATAGAAAGCTTCCAGCCCTGGCTTCATGGCTTTCCTGCCCTACTGCCCAACAGACAATAAGACCCAAAATGAATGCAATAGATTGGGGGGAGGTCTTCAGGGAGACACTGTGGTAAGGTGGAAAGTGACTGCATTTGGCATGAAAAGACCTGGGTTGGAAGCCCAGATCTGTCATTTAATGCCTTCCATGTTAAGTAGCTTGAGTGACTCACTTGATATTTCTTAACTCTATTTTCTCTATAAATCTATGTCTATAAAATCAGGAGCTTGGGGAGGTCTTCCATCTGTCTATCAGGAAATAATTATAATATAAAAAGAAAAATGGCAACAAGCATGAACCTTAAAAAGTAAAATCAATTAATCAAGAAACATATATTAAAGCACCTACTATGTTCCAGGCACTATGCTAAGCACTGAGGATACAAAAGAGGCAAAAGTCAGTCCTTGCCTTCATATTCTTGTTCAATCATTTCAGTCCTGTCTGACTCTTTGTGACCCCATTTGGAGTTATCTTGGTAACTCTACTGGAGTGATTTTGCCATTTCCTTCTCTAGCTCATTTTACAGATAAGGAAACTGAGGTAAACAGGGCTAAGTGACTTGTCCAGGGTCACACAACTAAGTGTTTGAGGTCATATTTGAACTTTGGAAGAGTCTTCCTGACTCTAGGGCCAGCACTGTACCCACAGTGTCACCTAGCTGCCCCATGGCCCCAAGGAGCTCACAATCTAATGGAGGAGACACCAAGAAAACAAATATATACAAATAAACTATATACAAAATGAAGAGGAAATCATTAACAGTAGGAAGGCACTAGAATTAAGAGGGGTTAGGGAAGACCTCCTGTAGTAGTTGGGATTTTAATTTGGACTTAAGGGAAGCTGGGGAGGTCAGTAGTTGGAGGAGAGGAGGGAGAGAATTCCAGGCATGGGGAACAGATAGAAAGAATGCCCAGAGCTGAGAGATGGAGGGTCTTGTTCATGGGACAGCCAGGTGGTCATGTCACTGGGTCTAAAAACACGTGTTGGGGAGTAAAGTATAAGAAGATTGGAAAGGTGAGAGGGGGCCAGATTAGGAAGGGCATTGAATGCCAAGCAGAACATTTGTATTTCAATGAAATAAAATGAGGAGGTTTTATTCAATGAGCTCTAAAGTCTCTTCTGATTCATTTTTTCTTTTTGCACTGCCAATGAGGGTTAAGTGACTTGCCCAGAATCACACAGCTAGTAAGTGTCAAGTGTCTGAGGTCAGATTTGAACTCACGTCCTCCTGAAGCCAGGGCCAGTGCTTTATCCACTGAGCCACCTCGCTGCCCCTCTTCTGATTCTAAATCTATGATCCTATGATCAGGTCAGCTAGTGCCAGAGTCTAGAAAGCTGAATTGCCCTAAGTTAGACCCATCAACTCACAAACACACACACACATACATACATACATGTATATGTATATACACATATAAAATCAAAGTGAGTCAGTCTTCAAGCATTTACAAAACAGTTACTATATGCCAAGTCAACAAGCACTTATTAAGCATCTATAATGTGCCATTCACTAATGTGATACAAAAGCACAAGAGAAGCAGTGATTGTTCTCAAGGTATAGCTTGGGGAGGTAACATGGACGTGTATAATGTGTATATACATGCACAAAATAGAACAAAGACTGTTTTCTCTATTGTGAGGTTGAGGTCGGTGGTGTGGGTGGTGAATAATGGTGAGAGGATAGGGATAGATGGCAAAGGAAAAAGAAAAGAGAGAGAGAAAAGAGAGTCATTGACACATTTTTTTTTCATGCACAGAAGAGAACAGAAGGCCAGGAGGAATCACAAACAATAGGACATGTTGAATTTATTATATTCTGGAAAAGAAAGGCATATGTACCTTACATGTACATAATAGAGACCTGTAGTTTCATACACAATTATCTTTTTCTGTTTTATTGGAGATTCGGAAAGATTTGTTTTCTTTGGTATTTGTTAATAAAGCATTAAAAAATACTAAAATAGATCAAACAAAATGGGAGGGGTGCTCAGGGCAGGAGGCATCAGTGGTCACAGGCATTAGGAAAGGCTGCATGTGGAAGCTGGTACTTGAGCTGAACCTTGAAGGAAGGAAGCTGGGGAGTTTAAGAAGCAGGGGTAAGGAGACAAAGCATCCCAAGAAAGCATGGGGGTGGCTGGTGTAAAGCCATGGGGATAGGAGGGGCAGGGCCTGTAGGAGGAAGGAGCTGGGAGTCGCCAATATGTCCCAGCCACAGCAGCTACAGAAGAGACTTTGGGGAAGTCCTCTGAAGGGGAGATCTGGGACTGGGTTTCTTGGTTGGGCTCAGTTACCTCAATCCCAGTGAGAGATCTCCTTTACTCTGTGCTGTAATGGTACATGTTATTCTATGTATGTATGTGTGTATGTATGTAGATATATACATATATATCTACATACATACTTTGATTTCCATTTTCTATTGACTTGAGCAAATGATGTTTCTTTGAGAAAGAAAGAGAGAAAGAAGAAAGAAGGAAAGAAAAGAAGGAAGGAGAGAGGGAAAGGAAGGAAGGAAGGAAGGAAAAAGAGAGAAAGGAAGGGAAGGAAGGAGAGAGAGAAAGAGGGAGAGAGAGAAGAATGCAGGATCATAGTGTGTGTTGACATTAATATGTAAAAAGTAATCTGGGAGGTGGTGCAGTAGATAGAGCACCGGCCCTGGAGTCAGGAGGACCTGAGTTCAAATATGCCCTCAGACACTTGACACTTAACTAGCTGTGTGACTCTGGGCAAGTCATTTAACCCCAATTGCCTCACCAAAAAACAAAACAAAACAAAAGTAATCTGGGAAGGTAGATTGTTCAATCTGGTTATGAAAGGTTTCAAATTCCAAACAGCAGAGTTTATATTTGATCATAGGGGTAATAGGGAGCCACTGGAGGTTATAGAGTTGGAGACTGATATTATCACACCTACACTTAAGGAAAATAATTTCGGTAGCTAGATGAAAGATGAAGTGAGCAACTGACATTTATTAAACACATAGTGTATGCAAAATGAATGAGTGAGAAACAGACAGAAAGTTAGTTTACAGACTAATAGCAGGATAAGACACCAAATCAGATAACTATGAAAAGCAACGTTGTATGATGAGTTCAGGCAAGCCAAATCACATCAATAAGCATTTATTAAACACTCACTATGTATCAGGTACTGTGCTAAGCACTGGAGTAACAAAAACGGGGGTGGCAATCAATCTCTTTTCTTAAGGAGTTCACAGTGTCATTGAGGAAATAACATGCAAACAATTATCTACAAACAAGACATTCACTGGATAAATTAGATATAGCCAGTAGAGTTCAAGAAGATATAAGTTCTATCAATCAACAGTCATTTGTTAAGTACTTATTATGTGTCAGACCCTGTTCTAGTTCAAATTCTACTTCAGACACTTACCGACTTTGTGACCCTGGGCAAGTCATGTTACCTGTGTGCCACAGTTTCCACATCCTTAAAATGGGGACAACAACAGTGCCTACTTTGTAGGGTTGCTGTGAGAATCAAATAAAATACTATATATAAAGTACTTTGCCAATCTTAAAGTGCTATATCAATGATAGTTATCATCATCACTATTATATTAGCAAGACCCACAATTTAATGCTATGTGAGGTCTGAGAGAGAGTAAAGATCTTTACCAAACAGGAGCATGGGGGGGGTCTTCCTGGAGGAGGTAGCATTTAGGTTGAGTTGTAAAGGATGAGTAGGTGGAAAGTGAAAAAGGAAGAACATCACCGGCATAGATACTGCTGTGAAGACAAGAATGTCTTTCTAGCTCTCCTCTCCTAAGGTGGAAGGATGCCTTCTGGCTTTGCCACTCTCAGATCTTGTATAGCCAATATTCTGAACTCCCTCAGACCCAGAGCACTAGCTTTTATTTTTTTTTTAATTTTATTTATTATTTTATTTTTTGGTGAGGCATTTGGGATTAAGTGACTTGCCCAGGGTCACACAGCTAGAGCACTAGCTTTTGAAGAGCTGACATTCTGTTGTTGTTGTTGAATTGTTTCAGTCGTGTCCGACTCTTTGTGACCCATTTGGGGTTTTCTTGGCAAAGATACTGGAGTGGGGGTAGCTAGGTGGCGCAGTGGATAGAGCGCTGGCCCTGGAGTCAGGAGTACCTGAGTTCAAATCCGGCCTCAGACACTTAACACTTACTAGCTGTGTGACTCTGGGCAAGTCACTTAACCCCAATTGCCTCACTAAAAAAAAAAAAAAAAAGATACTGGAGTGGTTTGCCATTTCCTTCTCCAGCTCATTTTACAGATGAGAAAACTAAGGCAAATAGAATTAAATGACTTGCCCAAGGTCACACAGCTAGTAAGTGTCCGAGGCCAGATTTAAACTCAGGTCCTCCAGACTCCAGGGCAAAGTCTCTATCTGCTGTACCATGACACAAAATACATATAATCAGTCAACAAGCATTTATTAAGGGCACACTCTATACCAGTCTTTTGTGAGGCGGCTGAAGAATTTTAAGACAATCCAGAGTCCAAAGGAAGCACATTGAGTTGGCTACCAGTTCCCTTGGCCAATCTTCGAATCATAGACTTAGAGCTGAAAGAGACCTTCAAAGACTTCTACTCCAACCTCCTCATTTTCCAGGGGAGGAAACCAGCCCCTAGAGAGGGTCAGTGACTTGGCCAAGGACATAAAGTCAGTAAGTGACATAGTCATGATTTGAACCCAGGTCTTCTGACTCTAAGAGCCAGTGACTGGTCTACTATGCCATGTAACATCATGCTGCCAGGCCCAGCCACCATACACTAGTCCAATGTGGGGCATCCTGAGGGCCATCTGGAGACACCATGGCAGCAATCTGCTTATGTCCAAACTACAGGAACAAGAAGATCATTCCTTTTTCTTTTTTCAGCAAGTGTAGGTCTCCTTCACCACTAACAAGGTTTTTAATTACTGCCTGTCAATGTTGTCAGGAAGAACAATTAACAGCTGTTCCCATTGGCACAAGGAATGGCTCCGAGCAGCTTTTGTGTGGACTTTTGATTCCCACCTTACTCCTCAAATCCCCTCATGTCATTCCCCTTGATCTCCATTCCAAGATGCCCTCCCACCTCCCTGACACACCCACAAACACACATGTGCATACATACGCATACACACATACACACACACACACACAAACTAAAAGCCTTTTGCGCTCATTTTTCTTTTTTTTCTTTCTTTCTTTCTTTCTTTTTTTTTTTGCAGGATAATGAGGATTAAGTGACTTGTCCAGGGTCACACAGCTAGTATATGTCAAGTGTCTGAGGTCAGATTTGAACTCAGGTCCTCCGAATCCAGGGCCAGTGCTTTATCCACTGCGTCACCTAGCTGCCCCTCTAATTTTTCAAGATAGATAGAATGCTATAGTAGAAAGAATATTCAACTTGGCATCTAGAGACACCTGCTTAAAAAGCCCCCTCTGATAATACTAGCTGAGTGGCCCTGGACAAGTCACTTAATTTCTCTGAACTTCGATTTTTTTCATCTGGAAAATGGGAACAATAATACCTTTTATGTTTACCTCGAGTGTTCATGTTGCTGGTGGGTGGCACTGGGAGTCAAGACCTGGCTTCAAAGTCATCCCTTGACTAAGACATTGAAAAAGTCAGAAAGGGATGAGATCTTCCATGTGGCAGGAGTAGAGAAACATTTCCAAACTCCTTATTAGCTTGGTTTAAAGCACAAGGCCTTGAAGTAGTGATGACCAAGGAAGGGCTGACTCAGTTCTGTTTTTATATCAGTCCCCATTCTTGCAGTGAGACACAGTGTTGTTTTTGTGGTTTGTTTAGAGAGTAAAATATAGCATGATGATGCAGTGAGAAGACCCCTTAGGGTGATAGACCTCAGAGGCCCTCTAGCCTACTCACTCATCTTACAGAAGAGGAAACTGAGGCTCAGAGAGGTCATAGGGTTATATATCCTAGAGCTGGAAAAGAACTCAGTGGCCATGTCCTTCATAATCCAACTCCTTCATTTCAGGGAGGAGGAAACCACCTTTCCCAAGATGATACTGGTAGTGAATGTCAAAGGCAAGATTTGAACCCAGGTCCTCTGACTTCCAAGCCAGGGCTCTTTTCACTGTATCATTCTCCCTCCTATCATCTCTAAGCAGAGTTTTCGACTGAATTACTCCTTCTTAACTTGGTTTCTTGGTCTGTTGTTCCCAAATCATTCCTGTTCAGAGAGCAAGATGTGTGACTTGTCTGGAGTCACACAGCTAATAAATGTCTAAGGTGGGATGTGAAACCATGTCTAACTAAGAATCCAGTGCATTATCCAGTATATTATGCTTCCCCTTCTAGATGTAACAAGGGATCATCCAGCCTCTGGTTAAGACCTCTGGAACAGGGGGAGCCCACCCTCTCCTGTGGCAGCCCATTCCTCTTTTGGACAGCTCTAATTATTAGGAAGCATTTCCTCCCATCCAGCCTAATTCTGCCTCTTCACATTCCCCCCCCCCCACCCCCGCCCTGCCCCAGCTTCTAGTTCTGCCCTCTGGGACCCAGCAGGACAAATCTCATCCTTCATCACGACAGACCATCAAGTTTTGAAAGATAGCCACCTTGTGTCCACTAAGTCTTCTCTTACCCAGACATTAAGCAAACCCTTTAGGGGTGTGTATATCTCTGTCAAGCAATCTTTTTCCACCTTTTAAATGTCCACTCAGTGCTGAACATGGAACCAGATGAGATCTTAGTTAAACCCCACTATTGGCACTAGCTATGTGACTGTGGAAAATTGGGCAAACCATGGAGCCTCAGTCTCCTTAGTTGTAAAATGGGAATAATTTAAGCACCTATGTGACAGGGCTGGTGTGGTGATAAATGAGATAATATTCATAAGTGCTTGGTAAATTTTAAGGTGCTCTATTAATGTGAGTTATTATTATGTTAATAATATTAAAAACCTAAACGGGTTTTCTCATCTATAAAATAGGTATAATATACCTGTAATCCTTATGTCACAGGGTTGTCCTGAGGGTCAAACAAAACTTATGGATATCTAGTGCTTTTGAAGTCTTAAATTAAAATGTGCTCTCTCTCTCTCTCTCTCTCCATCCATCCATCCATCCATCCATCCATCCATCCATCCATCCATCCATCCATCCATCCATCCATCCATCTATCTCTACATATATATGTATATGTGTGTGTGTATATTCAGTTGTTACTATGATTTCTGTTTCTTCCACAATGAGGGCAGAGACAGTCTAGCTAGATCCCCAGACTCCCTTTGGATAAGGAGGCAATACCCACATCTATTTGAGCATCTAGAAGACATGATCACTGCTCTCATGAAATTTCAAACTCGGGGAGATGGATGTGGCACAATACTGAATAGTCTATGAACAAGCACTAGAATTGGAGACTCAGACAATAAATGAGAACCATCAGAGACAAATATGTAGTCAAGGAAGACTTCCTGGAGGTGGGAGGGGAGCAGTGTGGTGTAGTGGGAAGTACATGAGTCTGACCCGGTTGGATCCTGACTCTCACCTCATACTGCCTGTGTGGGCTTGGGCAAATAAGTCCTGCCGTATATATAACACTTCAGTTTGCAAAACACTTAGAATGAGTTAGATCATCTCATTCTAGCCTCACCACAACTGTATGAGTCAGGACTGCAAAGATTACTAACTCTGTTTTATAGATGAGAAAACTGAGACGCAGTGTGGGTCAGATGATCTACCTATGGTGCCATGGTTAGTAAGTGGCAGAGGTGGGAAAGAAACCTAGGTGTGTCCCTGGTGCTACAACCAATGTTGTCATCCCCTATGCTACCCTACGTTCCCAGGGACTCAGTTTCCTCATCTATGGAATAAAAAGTTTTACCCAGTCACAGCTAACATCTCTTTCCACATGAATCTCTGTTTCCATGGACAGTACTGAAAGGGGAGGTTGCATCATGTCTTGGTAAGAGTGTAAGATTTAGGATTAAGAAGGCCAGATTCGAATCCTTTCTCTGGCCCTTTATTTTCATGTTCCCACTGATAAGACACGTAATTTCCCCAGGCTTCACTTCCCTTATATGTAAAATGAGAAGACCAGATAGACTAAGGTGTTTTGTAAACCTTACATCTCTGTAAGCATTCAAGAAATGATGAACTCCTTGGGGATAGGAATTCTCTTTTGCCTCTTATATTTCCAGGGCTTAGAAGGGTGCTTTGTTTTTCTTTTTTGCCTTATCCCATAGAATCCCTCTTAGAGTCAATGACTCTGTTAGAATCTGAAGTCTCTAGCTGCAGAGAGGATTATATAGCTCCTGTTTCAAAAAATCTCCAGGAGGTCTATGCTTTCACCAGGCACATACACATACATTTGGACTATGTAAGCGCTTAGTAGGTGCTTAAAATGTTTATTGATTGATTGAAAAATGTTTCCTGTACATCTCATGATTTGGAGAGAGAGAGTGTATTGATGTTAAAATAGTGCCTCATTTCTACTGTAACTAATCTCACATCATCCCATTAAGATTATTTGGTCTGTAGGGGCAGCTAGGTGGCACAGTGGATAAAGCACCAGCCCTAGATTCAGGAGGACCTGAGTTCAATTCTGGCCTCAGACACTTAGCACTTACTAGCTGTGTGACCCTGGGCAAGTCACTTAACCCTCATTGCCCCCCACACAAAAAAAGATTATTTGGTCTGTGAGAGGCATATTATTTCTATTCCTGTAGACACCAACTTCATACTGACTCATTTTATTAAGATGAGTATAAAATGCTACTTTTTCATTATTTATCTATCATATCCCCAACTAAAGTGTACATTCCATGAGGGCAGAAATTGTTTTTTACCTTTCTTTGTCTCTTTGTCACTTAGCACATTGCCTGGCACAAAAAGCAATTAATAAATGTTTGTTGACTGAAATCTTGCCATCTTCCTCTACTCTCTGACCCTGATTAAGAGGACTCCCAAAGCAGACCTTTCAGTTATGATGTCCCACCCCAAATCTTCCCTCTCTATTGCCCTTTGATGGTCCCAAGCCAGAATCTTGCAACACATGCACGTCTAGACCAATTGTTTCCATATTTAGTTAATGTTGGTAATGAAACCTGGCAGAGAAGCAAGTTTCCGCCACTAGCTAATAACTTCCTTCCCAGAGCTAAATAAAGATCACCAGCCTGCATTTTGCATTGCCCATTTTTAAAATAAACAGAAGCACAAAAATTAGCTGGAATAATTGTCTAATTAAACAGCTGTATAATTGTTGCACCAAACTATGGTGGCTGAAGGGGAGGCGAAAACCCTTTTTCCTCTAATGCCGATTCATTTAAACATTTAACTAAACAGTCCAAATGTGTGAACGTGCCAGGTGCAAGCATAGACCTCCTGGAGATTTTCTGGAACATGAGGCACATAATTCTCTCTGCAGCTCGAGACTCCAGATTCTAAGAGTCATCAGGTCTAAGTGGGATGCCATGGGACAAGGCAAAAAAAGAAAATGATCATATGCCCATTATATAGATTAGGACTTAGAGGAAAGAAAATCAATTTCTACTGATTGAGAATCAGCTGGTGTGCTTTGGAAAAATCCAAAGCTTTCTTATAAAGATTTCAAGTTCAATGATTTGAACTCTGTTTTGGAGTTCCCAGGACTATAGATTTAGGGCTGGAAGGAAACTTCTTGGTGTTCAGTTGTTTCAGTTGTGTCTGCCTCTTCATGACACCATTTTGGGGTTTTCTTGGCAGAGACACTGGAGCGGTTTGCCATTTCCTTCTCCAGCTCGTTGTACCTATGAGGAAACTAAGGCAAACAGGATTAAAGTGACTTGCCCAGGGTCACACAGCTAGGAAGTATCTGAGGCTGGATTTGAATCATGCAGATGAGTCTTCCTGACTTCAGGCTGAGTGCTCTATCCACTATGCCACCTAGCTGCTGGAAGAAAATTTAGAGATGATCAAATCTAATCCCATTATTTTACGGGTAAGCAAATTGATTCCTAGAGTTGGGAACTGATTTGCTTAAAGTCCTACAGGCTGAAAGGAACATGGCTGAGCCTTGAACCCTTGTCTTCTGACTCCAAATCAACTCTCCTTCCTCTTAGCCATAGCGCCTCTCCTCTCATCCCCTTCTGCCTGCTGTGTCTCATAATTTTTTTTTTTGGTGAGGCAATTGGGGTTAAGTGACTTGCCCAAGGTCACACAGCTAGTAAGTGTTAAGTGTCTGAGGCCGGATTTGAACTCAGGTACTCCTGACTCCAGGGCCAGTGCTCTATCCACTGTGCCACCTAGCTGCCCCTGTGTCTCATAATTTAAGTGTTAATGAGTGAAAATGTATTTCAGGAAAAAAAATGTTGAGAACAATTTCAACCTGATACAACTCAGTGAGACAGCAAACCAAAGCTGGG
The DNA here is from genome assembly GCF_019393635.1 of Dromiciops gliroides. Taxonomy (NCBI): domain Eukaryota; kingdom Metazoa; phylum Chordata; class Mammalia; order Microbiotheria; family Microbiotheriidae; genus Dromiciops; species Dromiciops gliroides. Next base: position 40,143,055 of record NC_057861.1, on the reverse strand, counting down.
AATCTTGTGCATAGCCCTTCTATCACAATAGGAAGGCAAGTTTGCTCAGTATCCTTTGGGATTCAGTAAAAATGGTCTTGTTTGCCTTTCTTTGTATCTCCAAGACTTGGCCCAGTTGCTGGAACACAGTAAGTGCTTAATAAGCTCTCCTCGATCTGCTTCCTTTTGGGATATCTCTGCTTCCTTGCCATCATGCATCCCCCTCCTCCGACCACTTGTCAGCTCTCCTTTATGCATTATCTGCCTCCATTGGAATGTAATCTCCTTGAGGACAGGGACTATCTTGTATTTGTGTCCCTGGAATTTAGTACAGTACCTGGTAACACAGTAAGTGCCTAATAACTATTCTATGTGTGTGTTTCTGTGTATCCAATAAATGATAAATTCATGTTGACTGAAAACCAAATAATCATTTTCTTTAGCAAGACCTGATATTCAAAGGGTCTAAGACTAATGGAGTGGGGGGCAGCTAGGTGGTGCAGTGGATAGAGCACCGGCCCTGGATTCAGGAGGACCTGAGTTCAAATCCAGCCTCAGACACTTGACACTTACTAGCTGTGTGACCCTGGGCAAGTCATTTAACCCCCATTGCCCTGCAAAAAAAAAATCACACAAGACTAATGGAGCCTGGATGGGGATACCTGCTCTTTCAACTCTTGAGCTATTCTCTTTTCTAATTATTAGGGGATACCTACTATATGTCCTTACCCCAACTAGACCACTCATACTGTCTGTGGTGACATGGTTTGAAAACCTCTTTATAGCATAGATTTATATTCCTGTTATCACGAGTCCATGTGAGAAGTCTCATAGCACTAGGGAAACTACTACCTGCCTGCTGCTGAGTGTGGCGGTAATTACAGCTTCTGCTATCACAGCTTCATGCTATCCATGTATGCAGATGGTAGAGGGGATCCAAAGGTTGTTGGCTTTAAAAAGGAGAAAGAAATTAAGCATGGGTAGTCACTGATACCACACATATCCAAGTTTCCCAAGCAGTATGCCAAACTGTCTATAGGACTTTATTTCTTTTTTATTCTTTTTTTGGGGGGGTGGGGCGAGGCAATGAGGGTTAAGTGACTCATCGAGGGTCACACAGCTAGTAAGTGTCAAGTGTTTGAGGCCAGATTTGAACTCAGGTCCTCCTGAATCCAGGGCCAGTGCTTTTATCCACTGTGCCACCTAGCTGCCCCCGACTTTATTTTTTTTTTAAACAAAGAGAAAAAGATCTGTGGGCAGAAGTCCTTTGGGTGGGAAAACAAGACCTCATATCCTTAGCAGAAATTGTCCAGCTTCCTACCTGGAAAAAGCTTGTGGACAAATTTAGAAATGTTATTCCAGAACTTTCAGTGCCTCCAGTGCTTCCCCTTGATCTCAGTTCTGAATTGACCCATATTCTAGGTCACAATCTTGCAGTGACTTTATCCTTGCTAAGGTGGAAGCCTATAGTCTGGAAGCTATAAGATATTTCCCCTGTCAATGGTATTTGCATTCAGAAGATTAGAAATCATGGAAGAATAACTGAGTAAATCCTTCCTTGCAGAAAGACATGGGGATGGGGGAGGATATTTTATGGGGCGATATCTTCCATGTGACTGAAAATAGGCAACATATTCCTATCTATTCTTTTATTTTTTTTTTCATTTAAAGCTTAATCAACTCTACTTACAACAAAACTCAATGAACCAGTACCTTAAATGGGGTACATTACTTTCTATTTCTTCCAATTTGTATTGGTCTTCATAGAGATGCTGTTCCAACATTATAATTAGTGTGTGTATATAACTCTCATGTTCTACTTTATACCTAACATCACTTTGTAATTAAAATGTAGGAAAATGATGTAATGGACAGTGATGGACTTGGATTTACGAAGACATAGGTTCAAATCTTGCCTCTGATACTTACTAGTGGGTGGCCATTTAAGACTTACTTAACTTTGAAAGCCTCAGTCTTCCTCAGCTGTCAAATAGGATTCCAAATATCTATAGTACTCATAGTTATTATAAAACTGAAATAAAATCAAGTATATAAAGTGAGATACAGAGATAGAGATTTTTAGAGGGCCTGTAATTTCTTTCTTCAATGTAGAGAACTCTGAGTAAGAACCTCCTCTATTCCTACAGATCTGTACCTTTCCTTCAACTTCAAGTAGGGGTTATTAAGAAATTAAATGGGGTGGGGTGGTGCTAGGTGGTGCAGTGGATAAAGCACCGGCCCTGGATTCAGGAAGACCTGAGTTCAAATCTGGCCTCAGACACTTGACAGTTACTAGCTGTCTGACTCTGGGCAAGTCACTTAACCCTCATTGCCCTGCAAAAATAGATAGATAGATAGATAGATAGATAGATAGATAGATAGATAGATAGATAGATAGATAGATAGATGATAGATAGATGGATAGATAAACAAACAAACGAATGAATGAATAAATAAATAAATGACTAGAGATTCATTAGTGTGAAGGGTGCTAGAATTGTAATCAAAAAGGCATGGTTGCCTTAGCCTCTGTGTGATCCTGGGCAAGCCACTTAACTTCCTTGTGCTCCAGTTTCCTTATCTGTAAAATGAGGAAGATTGGACTCAATGGTTCTCTAGGACCATTAGTTTCCAACTGTAAATCTGTCAACCTATAAGGCTCTCTTCACTTAATACTAATAACAGTACCAATAATAGCTATCTCCCCCTAGGAGGCACTTTTGGATTTTTATGCCCAGAGCCTAATCCATTGTCCATCCCATATAAGGCACTGAACAAATGCTTCTTGATTGATTTATTGATTGATTGTGAGGAAGAAATAACAAGAAAATATGGTCCCTCCTTTCAAGGAATTTAGAGGCTAATTAGGAAGACACACACACACACACACACACACACACACACACTCCTAAAAGCCTTAAAGAAACAGAGGAAACAACAGAAAACCTTCCCTTTCCTGACTTCATCCCTCTGTATAGTTGGTACACTATGGCTAGAATATACTCCCTTAGAATCCCCACCTCCCTTCAAAGCAGAGTTCGATGGGATCCACCACTGGAGGCCTTTCCTATCACTCAGGAAGTTAGTGTCATCCTCCTCCTGAGATTACTTTGCATTATTTTGTACCCTGAACTCTTCTAAGGTTTCAGTTTCAGAACAGTTGCTAATATGCTTTGGTAGAAAAAAATTTTTAAACGGAGGGGCTCCTGCGATAAGAAGTCACTAGTCTGGAGCAAAATCTCAATCTTGCTTTATTTACTTATCTGGATACAGATTGCAACCCCATGGTAGGGGATGAACTCCTTGAGGGCAGGGACTGCTTTTTGGTTTTGTTTTCTTTTTATCTGCCATATCTAGCGCAGTGCCTGCACATGCTAGGTGCTAATTTGTACTTGATGAATTGAAGTAAGCAAATAAATTTGTTTCAGGGAGGGAGGGAGGTAGAAGGAGAGACTGGGGAAAGGTGAGGGAGGAGGGAGAGAGAGAGAGAAAGAAAGAAAGAAAGAAAGAAAGAAAGAAAGAAAGAAAGAAAGAAAGAAAGAAAGAAAGAAAGAAAGAAAGAAAGAAAGAAAGAAAGAAAGAAGGAAAGAAAGAAAGAAAGAAAGAAAGAAAGAAAGAAAGAAAGAAAGAAAGAAAGAAAGAAAGAAAGAAAGAAAGAAAGAAAGAAAGAAAGAAAAAAGAAAGGAAGGAAGAAAGAAAGAGAGAGAAATGAAGAGAGAGAAGAGAGGAGAGAAAGAGGAGAGTGGGGAGAGAGAAGGGAGAGAGGATTGAGGGAGAAGAGAGATAGGAGAGATGAGAGATTTTGTGTGTGTGTGTGTGTGTGTGTGTGTGTGTGAGAGAGGGAGAGAGAGAGAGAGAGAGAGAGAGAGAGAGAGAGAGAGAGAGAGAGAGAGAGAGAGAGAGAGAGTTGGGGTTAGAGGGAGGAGGAAGGAGAGAGATGAAACAAGGTTTTTCTATGTTGATTCCTTCATATTACTAAACATCAACATGTGTCCCCGAAATCGTAGTATAGTTTTCCGTGATTAAAAGCTTATGGCTACACTAAGACTTTTGGGACACCCTGTATGTGTCAGCTATACACTAGATCCTAGAAAATAGAAAAACGAAGAGTACATACTCCTTGCCTTCCTGGAGCTTACAATCTATTCAAGCAATGAGACAAATATACAAGTAACAATACACCGTGATTGAATGAATGGCCATTGAGCATTTGCTCTGCTCCAGAATGTTACAAATGTACAAAGATTTGGTTTGAAGAGAAGTAGTCACAGAGGAGGACAGAGGATGGCTGTACAAGGCTGAGCCCTAAAGGATGGGAAGGGTGGGACTAAAGGGAGAGAGACAATAAGACACAAAGGAAACCAGGTGAAAATGTGGAATAAGAGAACTCCAAACCTTGAAATCTACTACTTGTGCTCCTTTAGCCAAGTTGCTTCATTTCTCAACTCCTCCTCTGTCAACTGAGAGCCTTGGACTCCATGATCTTGGAGGTCCCTTCTGGGTCTAACTCCCATGTTCCTCTGACAGAGGTATTGCCTATGTGGGATGTAGGGAGAAAGAAGGCTGAAAAGGTAGTTTGGAGCCAATCTATACCTGACTGGAAGTCAGAAGTGAAGAGAACCTCAAACTCTATGGAGTCCATCTTATGCCCAGCACACCTTACCCACTAGGGAAAGGGCTAGGAACGTGAGACAAAGACTTCTGCCCTTTATTCAGAAGTTAAAGGGGAAACATTGGAATTTTTGGAGTGGGAAAGTGACACAATCAGAGCAGGAGCTCCCCAAACCTGAAATTAAAAGACTTCTCTTCTTCTTTATGTCACAGAGGAAAACTCAAAGAAAAAAAAGAGAGAGAGAGAGGCAGATTTAAAAGAAGAAAATGGAACCTAGGGAGTTGAGCACAGGGTTTGTGACTTTTCCTTGGGAACGCGGAGTCACGAGACAGGAGGGAGAGGTGTGGGGGGGCATGCTTGTCCTCGGAGCTTCCCATCAGAAGAGGTCTCCCGTGCTCAGGCAGGCCTCCCCAAGGGAGATAAAGGCGTGGCAGATTGCCCACCCTCCCCACCACCTCCATCCCCCACATTGCTCGTTGCTCAGGAGGACAGCCTCGGTGGAAACACCCATCTGTTTTCACCGCCTCCGAAGCTAGACTGAGTGTTCTATGTTGAGTCAGACTCCCGGAGCCGACTCGTGCTCCACGGCATCTCTGCCGCCAACCACAAACCTCGGAGATGCTAAGCAGTGTCCTCTCTCCTTCCCTCTCTGTCCCTCCCAATAGCATATGCGAGAGGCCGCGGAACGGCGGCAACAGTTGGAATTAGAGCATGAGCAAGCCCTGGCCGTCCTTAACGCGAAGCAGCGGGAAATTGAACTTCTGCAGAAGGTGAGTTGATGCTGGGAGAGAGGGTGAAATGGGGTGTAATAAAGGGGGAAGAAAAATGAGTTCAGAGCCTGCGAGGGAGGGCGAAGGGAGCTCCTGGCCTTAGCCCCCTTCTTTTTGTGCCTTTTCTCCCAGGAGTGGTTTATTATCTTACTCCTTATGCCCAGGAGAAAAAGGTTCAGGGTATATTGTTCCAAGGGTTGTGGTATTGTTCTAGAGGCTGCTGAAGGGGAAACAAGTCCTGGTCTTGTAGAACCGTAGCATGAGAGTGAGGTTGTCTGGAGATGGCGTGGTACAGAGGACAGACAACTCTAGCTGACCTCTCTTTGCCACTTGCTACCAATGTGACTTGGAACAAAACTGCTCAACCTCACTGGGCCTCACTTTCCTGAAGAATGAAATGAGGGGGTTGGACTGGATGACCTCGGAGGTTCCCCTTCCAGGTCCAGGTCTCTGCTGCAAACCTCCTCATCTTTCAGAAGATGAAGCCGGGGTTCAGAGGAGTTGATGGAGTTACCCAAGGTCACACAGCTATTAAGTGTTAGAGTCAAGATTTTTAAAAGTTCTATCCTAAATGGAATCCAGAGTTTTACAACTGGGGGTGCAGAGGTCATCTCATCCAACCCCCTTCATCTTGTAGGCCCACGGTGGCAAAGGGTTTTGACCGAAGCCCAGGGAGAAGAGGCTCTCCTGCTCAGTTACACAGAATCCAGATTCAGACCCAAATGTTCAATCTCAGTCTGGAGAAATCTCCACTGTGTCACACATTGTGTTTGCTACAAAATTAAACCTTTGGTTATTGATCTTCTGAAATCTCCTTGGGGTTCTGAACCTTTGCTGTCCTGTACTAGCAGTGGTGGTCCTGGTGATTCTTGTAAATGGAAATATTCATTCTTTAATGTCAAGAGCAAAGCCAACATCGTACGATGGAAAACATACCAGATTTGGAATTATAGGACCTGGGTTTGAATCTTACCTCTGATATTTACTACCCATGTGACCTCAGGCAAGTCATTGGTTAAGTGGCTCTGGAGGGCCTTGATGTCTTCATTTTGTTTGTTTGTTTCATTTTGTTTTGTTTTGTTTTTTGGGGGCAATGGGGGTTAAGTGACTTGCCCAGGGTCACACAGCTAACAAGTGTCAACTGTCTGAGGCCAGAATCCACTGCACCACCTAGCTGCCCTGCCATGTCTTCATTTGTAAAGTGGGAGGCTTCGATTAGAATTCAGGGGAGTCCAACTCAAATAGAAAAGGCCAGGTATTGACTCAGAAAATGACAAATTCCCATTTTCTATGTTTTATTATATTTTTGTTTATTTTGTTAAACATTTCCCAGTTACATTTTAATCTGGTTCAGACCCACTTAGGAGTTTTGTAGGCCACAAGCCCTAAGTTTGACACCTCTGGGTCAGATGACCTCTAAGGTCCCTTTCAACTCTAAAATCTATAGCTTGTTATTGGATTCAGAGAAACAGAACCAGCTTTATCATTTATTACCTATGTGAGCCTCGGCAAGTAATTTCTCTATTCTGGGCTTGTTTCTTCATCTGTAACATGAAGGAGAGTCTCCATCTCTTGGCTGAGTATTTTCTCTGGCTGCGCCTCATGCCCATGATGTTTTCTCTCTCCTCATCTCCTCCTCCTGGCTTTCCTTAAAGTCCTAGCTAAAATCCGACTTTCTACAGGAAGCATTTCCCAGTCCCTTTTATTTTATTTATTTATTTATTTATTTTTTGGTGAGGCAATTGGGGTTAAGTGACTTTTCCAGGGTCACACAGCTAGTAAGTGTTAAGTGTCTGAGGCTGGATTTGAACTCAGGTCCTCCTGACTCCAGAGCTGGTGCTCTATCCACTGCGCCACCTATCTGTCCCTTCTCAGTCCCTTTTAACCTTAGTGCCTTCCCTCACTTGATTGTCTCCTATTTGTCCTGTATAAAGATTGTTTGTGCATATTGGTTTGCATGTTGACTTTCTTCCCCATTAGATTGTAAGCTCCTCAAGGGCAGGAAGTATCTTTTGTCTATTTTTGTGTCCCTGGTATTAGATTAGTACGGCACATAGTAGGTGCTTAATAAATTCTAATTTGCTGACTGAGATGCTCACAATCATTCTGTATCATGGGATGTCTGTCTTGAAGAATTTGAAAAGCTAGCATAGGAAAGAAGGACTAGGCATAATATTATAGATGTCTCTGACACGTACTAGCCGTGTGACCCTGGGTAAGTCATTCTACCTCGTTTGCCTCAGTTTCTTCATCTGTAAAATAACCTTAAGAAGGAAATAGCAAACCACTTCAGTGTTTTTGCCGAGAAACCCCCAAATAGGATCATGTAAAATTTGAAATTATTAAAAAAAATGACTGAAATAACAACCGATAGGTGTCTAATTGGAAGAGACCTGAGAAATCATCTATTCCAACCTCTCTGTTTTACAATCGAGGAAGAGAATTGCTTTCCCAAGTCCCCATAGGTAGTAAATGTCGGAGATAGACTTTGAAAGCAAGGCTTCTGGTTGTAGTATTGTTGTTTCCATTGCACCTCTCCACCTCTTGGTCCCTGAAAGCAAACCATGAACAATGGATGGAAGCTGGAGAGATGCAGATTTTAGTTTAACGTAAGGGAAATTGTCCTTATCCCAAGAGCTATTCAAAAGCAGAATGGACTCTCTCAAGGGGTAGGGAGGGTTCAAGTAAAGGCTCCGGATGACCAACTGCCAGGGATCTTGTAGAGGGAATTTTTGCTCTGGGGTAAGATGGCTAGGCTCCTCTCGGAGGCTCCCTCCCAACTGAGATTCAGCGATTCTCAAAAAGCATCCCAGAAACAAAACAGATAACAGTGGCCACCTGATGCGATAGGGTAGCGAGTAATTACTCTTTCTTCTGTATAGCTATCTCTGCAGATTACAGTGTGTTTATCCAGCTCCATGATCACAAAATGAAGAACATCATATTGCTTGTTCAACCTCACTGTCGATAGGAATCTGCTGAAGAGATTTTTCTCCTCTGGAGTTTATTAGCAGCCCCCGCTGGTCTGCTGAGCAATAACTTCTGAGGTTGTGTTCTTAATCATTTATCAAGATCTCATATTAAGCAGAGATTTTATTAAGCCAAGGGTGATGGGCAATGCTGCAGTTTCTGTTACCTGTTATGCTGGGTTTGCTGACGCTCCAAGAAGCCATATTTTATCAGATGCTATCTGGAGGAGATATTACCAGTGCCCCAGAAGAAATATGAGTCTTCCCATCACCTGTGGTGCCAGCGACTTTGTTATTGAGTTGGAGATGAATGTGCTTCCCTGACATCTGAATTCATTTTTCCTCCTAGCCCTGGACCCAATGTCCTGAGGCTAGGTTCACTCCAGGAAGATCTTATGTTAGAGAGGAGAATATGATAGAAACAGTTATTATGGGACAATAGCAAGGGGGTCAAAGGGGCCTGGGTTGAAATCCCCTGCCTCTGCTACTTCTTAGCTGTGGGATCTTGGGCAAGTCAAACTTAACCTCCCTGGGTCTCAGTTTCTGCATCCATAAAATGAGAGGGTTGGATTAGATGAGCTCTGAGGTCTCTTCCAGCTATCAAAACAACAACAACATTAATAATATTAATAATAATAGCATTAAAAGTTTTCAAAGCACTTTGCAAATATCATCCCATCCGAGCCCCACAACGACCCAGAAGTTATCTGTTGTTATTATCCCCATTTTATAGATGAGAAAACTGAGACAAATAGAGGTTAAATGACTTACCCAGAGTCACACAGCTGCTAAGTGTCTGAGATAAATTTTGAACTCAGGTTTTCCTGACTTCAGGACAAATGCTCTATCTACTACACCATATTGACTCTCTGAGGAAGAGAAAACAGGTGAAATGCATTCTAATTAATTTAGAGATTTCTCAAATCCTTTGGCTATATATGCGGGTGGAGCCATGAGTAGAAGTGGCTAGCTCTGTGTCCACTCTGTTTTACAGAGTGGACAGCTAGGTGGCCCCACAGTGTGCAGAGCACTGGGCCTGGAGTCAAGAAGACTCATCTTCCTGAGTTCAAATCTGGCCTCAGACACTTACTGAGTGGCGCTGGCTAAGTCACTTAACCCTGTTTGCCTCTGTTTCCTCATCTGTAAGATGATCTGGAGAAAGAAATGGCAAACCATTCTGATATCTCTGCTAAGAAAACCCCAAATGGGGTCCTCGAGAGCCAGACATAACTAAAAATGACTGAAAAACAACAACAAAAAGCGGAATGGAATTGTCTTGGGAGGTAATGGGGTCCCCCTCACTGAAGGACTTTGAGGCTCTATGATATATTGGGCATATCATAGAGAGGATTCATATTCAGATATGAGTTGGGCTAGATGCCTCATAGTTGACCCCTGATAATTCTGAAATTCTGGGATTCTAATTGTGATTTATAGAAATCAGCTGTGTCCATGTCTTTTTTTTTTTTTTTTGGTTGGGCAATGAGGGTTAAGTGACTTGCCCAAGGTCACACAGCTAGTAAGTGTCAAGTGTCTGAGGCTGAATCCTGGGCTATTGCTCTATTCATTGCGCCATCTAGCTGCTCCCTAGCTGTGTCCATTTCTGAAGCAACTCTTAAGAGAGGCTAAAATGAAATGTATGAAAACACATGAGCAAGAGAACAGTCTGGGATTTCAGGAACATGGGGAAAGATGGCAAGTAGGTTGTGGCTTTGTAGAAAAATCCAAAGGAGGTGCCCAAGGCATGAAGGATCTAAAAGACTGGACCTGCTCACAGAGCAGTTAAGTTAGAAATCTGGAGGAGGGAGGAATAAAAGAAGAGTGTATGGGGTGAAAGTGTGATGTGATCATGGACACAGCCTGGACTTGAAGAGTCAATTTGGACTACATAAGAAGACAGGTTCAAATCCCTACTTTATAACTGACTGTGTTACAGTGGCCAAGTCACAAGAGAAGACATTTAGATCTGGAAAGGAATCCAATCCACACATTTTACAGATGAAGAAACTTGAGGCTAAGAAATTAGGGTCACACATCCAGTAAAGGTCTAAGGCAGGATTTGAACTCAGACCTTCCTGATTCCAAGTCCATTGCTCTATCTACTGTGCCACCAGAAGCCTCAGTCATTTCACCTTTTATCTTCCCTATCTACCTTTGTTTAAAATGAGGGGATGGGAGTGTTCAGCCCTTGAGGTCCCTTTGAGCTTGAAATCTATGGTCCAGATTCAAGTCTCAGTGCTGCCATCATTTGCTGTGTGACCTTCAGCAAGTTACTTTTCCTCTCTGGTCAGTCAGTAGAGGTTGACTAAGTGCCTACTATGTGCCAGACACTATGCTAAGAACTGAGGACACAAAGAAGAGTAAAAACCTTGCCTGCCCTCAGGGAGATTACAATCTAATTGGGGAGAGGCAACACAAATATACGAACAAGCTCTATACAAGATAAATAGGAAATCATTAACAGAGGGAAGGTACTAGGATGCAGAGGGGTTGAGAAAGGCTTCCTGTAGAGGCTGGAATTTTAGTGGGGACTAAAAGGAAGCCAGTAGGTGGACATGAGAAGGGAGAGCACAGGCATGGGGGAACGGCCCGAGAAGATGCTCAGAGCTGAGCTGGGAAGCGTCTGATGCTAGAGCAGCCAGGAAGTCAGTGCTACTGGATGGAGGAGTATGTGTCAGGGAATAAGGTGTAAGAAGACCTGAAAGGGGGAGGGGGCTTTGATATGAAGGGTTTTGAATGCGGAGCAGAGCATTGTGTATTGGATCTTGGAGCAATAGGGAGCCGCTGAAGTTTATGGAGAAGGGGGTAACATGATTGGACCTACACTTGAGGAAAGTCACGTTAGTAGCTGAATGGGGATGGATCTCAGTGGGAGAGACTTAAGGCAAGCAGACCCCCAATAGGCCAGGGTCTGCACTGGATGGCCGGCAGTGTCAGAGGAAAGAAGGGGGTGTATTCGAGGGACAGTGACAGGCCTTGGCAGCAGCTTGGATATGAATGCTGAGAGAGAGAGTGAAGAGTTCAGGATGTCTCCTGGTTTGTGAGCCAGAGGAAGGCTGGCATTACCTTCTTTCTTTTCTTTTCTTTTTTGTTTCTTTGCTTCTTTGTTTGTTTGTTTGTTTCTTCCTTCTTTCCTTCCTTCCTTTCTTTCTGGGCAATGAGGGTTAAATGACTTGCCCAGAGTCTCACAGCCAGTAAGTTTCAAGTGTCTGAGGTCAAATTTGAACTCAGGTCCCCCTGAATCCAGGGCTGGTGCTTTATCCACTATAGCACCACCTAACAACCCCCCCCCCATCCCTTCTACAGGAAGAGGGAAGGTGGAAGGAGGAAAGGTGAGGACTTCTGATTTGGATATGTTTCCCTGACCTTTCTATGGCACTTCAGTGTTTGCAAAGCATTTTACATATGACCTCATTTGATCTTCCCAGGACTGTGATCAAGCTATGACTATTTTCTCCATTTTACAGATGAGAAAACTGAGGCTAAACAGGTAAAGTGACTTGCCTGACACAGCTGGTTACCTAAGGCAGGCCTTCCTGACTCCAAATCCAACGTTGTATTCATTCTGGCCTCTGTCTCTCTCCACATTCTCATTTGTGTGAGCAGTATATGGAAACACATCCACAAGAAAGATTTCCAGTTGATTAAGAGTTTATTCAGAAAGTTACAAAATGTGAAGACAGGAGCATTCTTCTGGCAAAGGCTGATAGCTATCAATGGACCACGCACACTCTGTCTTCCTGACAGCCAACTCCTATCTCCCTCCCTGTATCCAGTCTCCCCCACCTTTTTTTTTTTTTCATCACAAACGACAGTTGTAATGATCGAGCTTTTACCATTAAATGCCTTTTTGCACATTTCCAATTCATTAGGGGGCCAGTTGATTTGGCCATTATTTTTGATCTCTCAGACTTGTAAAATGATTTCCCTCATTTAAAAAAATGCTGCTGCTGAATTGACTAAGACCCAACTTAAAGAGCTATAATGAATGTTGCTAAGGGGGATTTCAAGCTCTTCTCTTGGGTCCCCTGATTTTAATTACTTTCCATGCCTTTGGGAGGCACAGAGGACCCATGGGGTAAGGCAGGATCTGCCAAGAATAATTATTTTCCCCAGGAGGGCTTCTAGTGACCTTCCGGGCTTAGATATAAATTCCAAGAGCATGAGGCATATTATTTGTGTTGGTTGTATATGGTTAATATGATGGTCCCCTCCCATACATCCTTTCCATCATGATGAGGGTGATATGTTCCTATGTGAGTCATTTAGAAAAGAGTGTGGTTTGAGGGGCAGTTCGATGGCTCAGTGGATAGAGCTATGGCCCTGGAGCCAAAAAGTCAAGAGTTCAAGTGTGACCTCAGATACTTACTAGCTGTGTGACCCTGGGCAAGTCACTTAACCCTGATTGCCTTTAAAAAAACAGAATCAGTGTGGTGTGATAATAGAATTGAAGTACTATAAGGTCTGGGCCTGTTTCAGTTTTGGTTTTGTATTCACAGAGCTGTTGAGAGCCCTTGATTTAGTACATTTAGTACTAATTTAGTACATGTATTGATTTAGACACATCAGTAAATGCTTAATGGTTCAATGATACAAAGACCCCTGGAGTCAAAAGATATTCCAGTATGGTAGAATGTTGTTTAGAACCTTTGTGACCCAGAGCAAGTCACTTCACCTGAGCCTTGGAGAGTATGGACCAAATAATGCCTATTTTGGGGGGGGTGAATCAATTGGGGTTAAGTGACTTGCCCAGGGTCACACAGCTAGTGTCAAGTGTCTGAGGCTGGATTTGAACTCAGGACCTCCTGAATCCAGGGCCGGTGCTTTATCCACTGCGCCACCTAGCTGCCCCTGGACCAAATAATGTCTATGAGAAACTGGACTTCTAAGGGACACCGAGGCTTTGAAAAGGGGTTAGGACTGTCTAGACCAGGCAAAGATAGGCATACCGCTGTCTTCTTTGCGTTAGTCGAATTAATGATGTCTTCCAAACCCCCGCACTTGGGATAGGTATTCAAGACTCTCAAGGAGTGATTCCTTTTCTATGTCAGAGAAAGTACAGTATAATGGGAAAATAATAATAGTAAATAGCGAACATTTCTATTTCTCTAGCGCCTACTTTGTGCCTGGCATTGTGCTAAGTACTTATTACAGATATTGTCTCATGTGACCCTTACAACAATCCTGGGAAATAGAGTCTATCACTGTCTTCATTTTATAGATGAGGAAGCTGAAGTAAGCAGAGTGAAGTGACTCACCCAGGGTCACACAGTTAGTAAGTGTCTGAGGTCAGATTTGAACTCTGGTCTTCTGGACTCCATGCCTGGCACTCTATCCACTTGGCCACCTAGACTCCTGACCAGCATACAGTAGGGCTTAATAAATGCTTATTGATTTGACTTCCCCTTTCTGGGCCTCAGTTTCTTCATCTGCAGAATGGGAGACTTCACTTACGTAATCTCTAAGGTTGCTTCTAGTCCTTTATCTATGAGGCAATGAAAAGAGACAGCATGTTCCCTCTGAGCTGATCACCACCTCCAGGAAGTCAGTTTACCTGAAGTCTAACTCCATGCCTCAATAAGCCAGAGCCTTTTTAGAGGCTGGTGTTGCCTCTGGAGAGAAGTTTTACCAGAACTGCTGAGAATCATTAATATAGTACTAAAATTGAGTCCACCCCTTCATTGAACAGGTAAGGAAACTGAGACCCAGAGCTGACAAATGACTTGCCCAAAGTCACACGGCTAACAAGAGTCAGATTCAAACTCAGTTCATTTGGCTTCAAAGCCAGTATTCTTCCCACTTTACCACAGAGCCTAACCCCCTCATTTTATAGATGAGGAAACTGAGAAGTTACGGCCTTTGTCAAACTCACACAGGTGGTAAGTGACAGAGTTGGGATTCAAACTCAGGGCTATATCCAAAATTGCTGCCACTGGACTGTGGGCCATGGATCATGGTGCTTCCTTTTTAGGCTTTTGCCTTGATTTACTGCTTGTGGTTTTGACTGTTAAATTCTAAGCATCTCCTTTGAGCCCCCCTCACTCCCCTGCGCCAAAATGCTCCTGTTTGGAAGTAGCTACTAAAATGAGCTCCCGATTTTCAGCTCAACTTAGAAACTGTTGTTATTGCCAACTTGGCTGGGTTTTAACTGCCTGTTACTGTTTTGTGGGGTTGTTGTTGCTTTTTAAAAAAAATCCCTTAAATCTTGCCAATTGACAATTATCTTTGACTCCACTGAATCATTGGAGCTGTTATTTATATCTTCTCTATATGTTCTCCAATTTTTTTCCTTTCTACCATTTTGAGAAATTGACGTCTTTTGTGAACAACTATTAAGTCGATTTAAAGAGAGAAGTAATTAATTTCCTAGGTTCTCGTAGGAGCCCCAGCTGCCAATAAACTCAGAATGAAGTAAGTGGTGGGACCATGAGGTTACTCAACTGCCCAACAGGGTGATGTGCTAGGGAAAGAGAAGCATCAAAATTCAAAACTCTTGTTATTGTTGTTCAGTTGTTTGAGTTGTGTCCAATTCTTTGTGACCCCATTTGGAGTTTTCTTAGCAAAGGTACTACAATGGTTCTCCATTTCCTTCTCCAGCTCATTTTACAGATGAGGAAACTGAGGCAAATGGGTTTAAGTGACTTGCCCAGGGTCACACAGCTAATAAGTGTCAGGATTTGAATTCAGGTCTTCCTGATCTGACACCAGGCCCAATATTCTATCCATTGTACCATCTAGCAGCCCTAATTCAAGCTGGTTGAGAGAGATTCCCCTTATTGTGGAAGTGGGCTCTGGGTTTGAAGTCAAAGGAGCTGGGTTGGAATCCTCACTCTGTTTCTAGCTGGATGACCTTGGGCAAGTCACTTCTGAGTTTCAGATTTTGCATCTGTCAAATGAGAGGACTGCACTAGATAGACTCAAGGCCTTTGATTCTATATTAAATCATTTGATTTCCCTGGGCTTGGGTTTCTCCATCTCTAAGGTGAGGGTGGTTGGATTAGACAGCTTTTGAAGTCCCTCTTGACTCTAAATCTATGATCCTATTATCCTGGAAATCATTTCACTTTCCTGGGCCTCAGCTGTTCCATCTGTAAAATATGGGGGTTGGACTAGAGAGCACTTCAGAGGTCTCTTCTAGCTCTACATGCTATGAGGATGAAAAGATAAAGCGGGGGGGGGGCAGCTAGGTGGCACAGTGGATTCAGGAGTACCTGAGTTCAAATCCGGCCTCAGACACTTAACACTTACTAGCTGTGTGACCCTGGGCAAGTCACTTAACCCCAATTGCCTCACTAAAAAAAATAAAAGATAAAGGGGCAAGTTTGTGGGAAGGTCATTAATTCTATTACTGAAAATAGTGCAGGGGAATACCCATTGACACCCAGTCTGGATAGCCCTGACCTCTTTCAAAGTCTTAGCCTTTTAAAATTCTAGTATCTTTTAGAGGTCACCTGATCCATCTCCCTTACTTAACAGATGAGTAAACCAAGGCTCAGAAAGGTGAACTGATACATCAAGGCCCCAAGGTTCTAAGCATCACAGCTCTGACTCTAGACCAGGGCTCTTGAAAGTAGGGGCTATAATGAATTCCTGACTAGGTTTTCCATTCCATGCTGTATGAGAATCTGTTAAAGTAACTAAGGGATATTTGCCCAGGGAAGAGAAAACTCTTGATGTATTATCATTGATAATCCCCATCAAGTATCTTAACGATTGTCCTGTGGGAAAAGTATGAGACTCGTTCAGTTTGGTGCCATTTGTTCCAGGAGCAATGTTAAAAGATGTCAGAGGCAGACTTAGGTCTGTGGTCAGGGCAAACTTCCTACAAATAGGAGCAGTCCCAGAAGGGACGGCTGGCTTGGCATAGAGTGTTCCTTGTCCTTCCTCCACACAAAAGTCTTGGAGCAGAAGCTTGTTAGACATGGTAGAAAGGTATAGCTGCTAAGGTCCAATGCATCTCACAAATTCTAGGATGGACTTGCACATGGACCAAGAGTAGAAGTTGCTAAGAGGCAGAATGAGTCACAGTGAGAACCATCCACTAGTGGGACGATGATGGGCTCCCCTTTACTGGTGGTCTCTGAGCCAAGACTGGATTACCACTTGTTGAAGCTACTGGAAGGAGGCGCCTTGTTCAGGTGTGGGTTGGTCTCAGTGGCCTCTGAGGTCTCTCCTAGCTCTGAGATGCTGAGATTCTCCTCATCAAATACTGCAAGCTGAAGAGGGAAACATCAAAATTCAAGCCTAGCTTTTCATTTATTAAGTTTCTTGGCTATATCCATTACTAATTATCCCCCAGTCACACAGAGAGAAGTATGTAGCATCCTCAATGTAAAAATCAATCTCGCTCGTGAATTCTTTCTAAAGGTGAAGGACTTCCAAGGGTCAGGTGCTCAATGGTGTCCCAACATGATCCTCTCTGAGCAGGGACATCTCCCTCATCTCTCTCAGGTACCCCCTTCTTTCTCCTATTCCTCCCAAGAGCTATAAAATCAGCACAAAAGCACTGGCCATCAGTCTTGGGGAAATGTACCAACATCTTGGTAGGTGCTGTGATACAAAAAAAAAAAAACAAAACTGAGGAAAATGGAAACAAAGCCAAGAGGTAGCTTGGTGCAGTAGAATTAGTGTTAGGGTCTGCAGACTTGCTTTCAAGTCCATGTTCTCCAGCCACTCTGGGCCCACCAGTTCAGCTGTAGGAGCTGCCATTTTCTCATCTGCAGAAAAAGAGGCACCAGAATCTGAGCGAGGTCAGAGGGCAGGCCACCCCTGAAAATGACTCCCTCCTGCATCATGCCTGACAAGAGGTCATCCAGCCTTTGCTTAAAGTCTCCAGGGAGGGTAGTAGTCAATAAACATGTATTAAGTGCCTACTGTGTGCCAGGCATTGTGCTAAGTGATGGGGATACAAATAAGAAAAAGACAGTGTCTGCCCTCTAGGACCTTACAATTTAATGGAAGATGGCATATAAAAGGAAGCTGGAAAGGATATTGGGGGTTGGGGAGAAAACGGCATGTTATGGAAGACTTGAGTCAGCAGCAAAGTGGTGAGATTACAAGTAATCAGCTTATCCTGGGAAGGGCTTCTTGTTCCATGGAGCTGAAACCAACTAGGCTGTGGTGGAGAATGAAAAAAATCCCTAATATAAAGGATTGTGGCAGCTAGGTGGCGCCATGGTGCATAGGAGTACCATGGAGACTCATCATCCCAAGTTCAAATCTGGCCTCAGACACTTGCTAGCTGTGTGACAAGCTGGGCAAGTCACTTACTCCTGGTTGCCTCAGTTTCTTCATCTGTAAAATGAGCAGGATCTTTGCCAAGAAAACCCTAAATGGAGTCACAAAAAGTCAGACATGACTGAAAAATGACTCAACAACAACAACAACAACATAAAGCATTATGCCTTAAAATAAACCACTTCCAGAAAGTTACAAAGGACAGAGCATTAGGTGTGGAGACAAAAGAATTAGGTTCAAATTCTGCCTCTGACCTTTACTCTCTATGCAACCCTGGGCAAATCACTCAATCTCTCTGGGTCTCAGTTATCTCATCTGTATAATAGGGAAATGAAGTCGATGTCCTCTGAGGGGTCTTCCAGCCCTAGATCTTGGATCCTGTGATATTGAATAATTGACCTGATTTTCTTTCTTCTTTTTTCCCCTCACAAAAGGCTCAGGTTGAAGCCAAGAAAGAGCATGAAGGAGCAGTACAGCTGCTAGAGGTGAGTGTGAGCCCTGCTTCTCTTCTCCTCTCTTTTGGAGTCACTCAATGGTGCATAGAAGGGACTCACCCAAGGTGCTTGTTTCCAATGACATATATACTACAGCCCCTTTCCCATCGCTGGGGAGAGGGGGCAAGCCAGACTTCCACCCATCGATTTTGATTTCATCTAGGGGGAGAGAGAGAGCAAAAAGCCTTTCCCTTAAGTCAGTTCTAGAGATGTCCTCAGTGAAGGGATCACTCTGTAAATGCTGCCCAAACTCTGACCAAAAACATGGCCATCCTTTCTTGAAAAGACTGTTACAAAGTTGGAACAGGATGACAGCCGCGAATTTCAAAAATGGACCCCAGGCTACAATTCATCGAGTCTTTATGTTAACAATGAGCAGCCCAAACCATTCTAATCTACCACAATTACGATATTAGGGAAGGGGTCCCATCAGTATTTGATCAGGAGTGGAAGACCAATCAAGAGATTCCAAGAGATCATTCTGAGTTCTCCCATATAAAAGCTGCATATAGTTAGTGGAAAGGAAAACAATCTTTTCTCACTCACTAAGATATAGATAGATAGATACAGATAGATAGATGGATAGATAGGTAGGTAGAGAGATAGCTGGATAGATGATAGCTGGATGGATGGATGGATAGATAGCTAGGTAGAGATAGAGAGAGAGAGAGATAGACTTATAGGTAGAGATGGATAGATGGATGGACGGATGGATAGATAGATAGATAGATAGGTAGAGGGGGAGAGAGAGAGAGAGAGAGAGAGAGAGAGAGAGAGAGACTTATAGGTAGAGATGGATAGATAGATGGATGGATGGATGGATAGATAGATATACTGATAGATAGGGAGAGATAGATAGATAGACAGATGGACAGACAGATAGATTGATAGGTAGAGATAGATAGCTGGATAGATAGATTGATAGATAGATGGATGGATAGATGATAGACAGATTAGATATAGATGAAGAGATAGACTGATAGGTAGATAGATATAAATAGATGGGTAGATGGATAGATGATAGACAGATAGGTAGATAGATAGATAGATAGATGGATGGATAGATGATAGACAGATTAGATATAGATGAAGAGATAGACTGATAGGTAGATAGATATAAATAGATGGGTAGATGGATAGATGATAGACAGATAGGTAGATAGATAGATAGATAGATGGATGGATAGATAGATAGATAGATAGATAGATAGATAGATAGATAGATGATAGAAAGATGGATTGATTGATAGATAGACAGATAGACAGACATGCAGATAGATCTTTTTGACTGGACCTGTGATTTTGTTAGTGGAGAATATTCACAGGTGAAAAAAGTCCTTCTACCAAGACAGATTGGCACCTCCTCTAAAATTTCTAGTCTTAGAAGATTACTAGGGGGCACTGAGAGTTTGAGTAACTCATCCAGGGTCACACAGTCAGCAGGTGTCCCCAGACCTGACACCTGGGCTTCCTGAGTCCTAGACTGGCTCTTTGGCCACTATGCTTTGTTGGTTCTCCACCTGCAAAACAAGGACCCAGGCTGAGGAAGGGAGGCATGTCTTGATAACAGGTTAACCACAAGTTAACCACTAATTCTTGGAGTGGGGATTCTTTGGGAGATATGGGCTGAACTAGAAGACCCCCTAAGTCCCTTCCAGCTCTGAAATTTTGTGATTATCTATTTCCTAAACACCTACCTATGGCTCCACCCAAAGTCAACTAAATAGGCCTGAAACCTGCTCTTTGGGAACTTCTTAAAAACATAGATCCATGGCTTTTGTTTTCTGATAATAAATACATCCCCACCATTTGGAGAACATTTTGATGAGTTTTCTTTCCAGATGTTCAAGCTCTTTCTTTGGGTTATATTCTCTCCTTTGACCACATTTCGGTTTCCAAGGCCCAGGATGGAGCAAGGCAGGACACCTGCAGCATCCCCCCCCCCATCCCCACTGCTCCTTCATCCATAATGAATGAGTCATAATGAGCAGGAGGATTCTCACCTGCTTAAGACAAAGGTCATACCCTCAATGCTCTGCCATCATACATAAATTCATCAAAGATCTAGACTCCCAGAATTCAGTGATCTTTGCCATAAGCCCACACTCCCCTGCTGCCTTATTCCATTAAGAAAGGCCAAGGGGGACCTGTCCTCCCTATCTCCAATCTCCAGGCCCTTTCTACAGCTGTGACTTCCCAGAGGGACCCTTCCCTTCAGCCCCAGGGAGCACTGAAGACATTAATGAAAACATAGCTCTTAGGTTGCCTTTCCAAGTCTATTTCTCCCCCAGGAACAGATTTCCTCATTCCTCTACTACATATTAAAATTGATTTTTAAGCACTTATTAGATAATGAATCCCTAGCAGGAAGCCCATGATGAATTATAAGGGGGATTAGGGGCTGGAGCAACACCTGGGGAAATAAGGAGCCCTCCAAATGGCCATTTATCTCCCTGAAAAATCACCGGGATCCTCTTGCCTGAATGCTGCCCCACCCCCTGCCTTGTATCAGGCAGCCTCCATCTGCAATAATCTTAGAGATGGAAACTCACTGTTGCTTTTCCCAGCTGTGCCGGGGCCTGTTTGTTTGAAATTTTGTATCGGTTGAAATCTGCTTGCTGAGATTGAGGCACAGTGCCAGGGTTAATTTTTTTTTGTTTGTGTCATCCAGTGCATGCTTTTATACCTGATCACTGTCTTTATTTTGTTTTTGAAACATGGGAAAGAGGGAGGGGAAGGGGAGAAGGGATCCAGATGTGTTGAGAATTTTTGTTTTTTTTTTTTTCATTTCCTTATCTCATCTTTCTGTTATTGTGTCTTGTCGGGATTTTGCTTTGCTCCAGACCACCTTGGACAGCATGCAGGTATTTTGGAGCGTAATTTGTCCTCAAACCTGGTGTGTGCTTGCCCTGAGTGCCTCCCCTTACACTATGACCTGGGTCTGCTCAGAAGGCCTTATGCACAGATCAGTGTGATTACCCAAATAGCAGGTCACTAGGCTTCCGTTCTGGGCTACCTCTCTGCCTGTCTCCCAGTGGGAAAGGGGTCCTAACTCCTGCATGAACATGGGAGGCAGCTATGGAGCAGAGGAAATGGTACTCAATTTAGAGAGAAGAAGATTTGGCCAAATCTTGGCTCTGCTACTGACTAATTGTGTGACCTTGAGTAAATTACTTCTGAGCCTCTGTTTCTTCATCTGTAAAGTAAAGACATTGAACTACATGACCTCCAGGATCCCTTCAAGCTCAAGATCTATGGCTCTATGAATAATAAGCCCTAGATAACCAAGTATTATCAGCCTTACTCCCTGAGCAGGCCCAGTGAACATAGTTTGACTTTGATGTCCAGGTTGTAACTTTCAGGCTCTGGAAATGTCCTCTCAATTCAAATGACCCAGGAAGAGAGAAGATGGGTACCTTCACCCCTGCCCCAGAGCTAAGGGGATTCTTTACATCCCCAGTGATCTCTATGTGACGCAGATACAGATTGGGCAAGGGTAGGGATCCGAGAATGGAGTCCATCGGAATTCACACCCTTCCCCTGAACAATTTTTGTCCCTGTTGCCTCCTAAGCCCCTTTCAGTAAGTGAAGCCTGTGGAGCATTTTATTTTATAGGCATCTGCCTATTTCCTTGAACCCCAGAGCATGGGGGAAACTAGATTACCTCACTCCAGTGACAATGTTTTCATCCCATCAGGAGCCAAATTTTAGTCTGGAAGAGGACTCCAACCTTGCCAGTGACCTAGTACAGTCCATTACTTCCCTTCTCCCAGAAGAGATATTGGAGTTTCCAAAAGCCTGACAATTGACAACTGGGGCAAGCTTTGAAATGGGAGGGCTCCTTAGAGAGTTTGGGATAAAAGCCCTCTGCTTTCTGGCATTTTCTTGTCTAGAATTCCCTAGGACCCCCCCCCACCCCCCCCACCCCGATGTCTGTATATTTCCAATGCCATGATGATTGTTTATGCCTATAGAGGTGGCCCAAAGTCAGTGAAGGATTGGGGGAAGCAAAAAATCAGATCATGTTTGGTCTTGGTCTAAAAATATTTTGAGTTTCAGTTTGGTGGTGTAGGCAAGCATATAAAGCCACAGGTAGGCATATAAGCTTCTCAATCCTTCCTTGATAGATGATCACTCTTGATTTTGGTTATATGGTTACCTGATAGCCCTCAATAAAGCAAATCACCTGATTTTTAAATCAAAAGATGTTTAAAACTGTTCTCTTCAATAAACATTTATTAAATGTCTACTATGTGCAGAAAGACAGTATGGTATAGTAGATAGTTGATCTTGGAGTCAGGGAGATCTGGGTTCAGCTCTCATCTCTGATATATGATAAAATTAGGTAATATTTTCGAAGCACTCTGTAAATCTTAAAATGCTATATAAATGCTAGTAATTATGATTATTATTATCAGTGGTGGTAGTAGTAGCAGTAGTAGTGGTGGTAGTAATAGTAGTAGTGGTAGTAATAGTGATGGTGGTAATAGTGGTGGTGATGGTAGTAGTGGTGGTAGTAGTAGTATTAGTGATGGTGGTTAGTGGTGGTGGTAGTAATAATGGTAGTATTAGTGATGGTGGTACTTAGTAGTAATAGTGGTGATGGTGTGGTAGTGGTGGTGGTGGTGGTAGTAGTAGTAGTAGTAATGGTAATAGTACTGATGGTGGTGGTGGTAGTAATAGTGATGATGGGAGTGGTAGTAGTAGTAATGATGATGGTGATGGTAGTACTGATGGTGGTGGCAGTGGTAGTGGTGGGTGGTGGTGGTGGTGGTATTAGGAGTAGTAATAGTAGTAGGAGCAGCAGCAGCAGTAGTAATAGTAGTAGTAAAACTAGCAGTGGTAATATGCTGCCTCTCTGACCTTAGGCAATTCACTTAACTTGTCAGGGCTAAGATTATAGAAAAAAAAAGTATATATATATATATAAAGAAAAGTAAAGAAAGAGTATAGAACTGCTTTAGTAGAGAGAGTTTACTCACCTGGATTTCCCTGTACCAACACAATTTATAGGTCCAGTCCCTATCCTATCCTACTGTGCTCCAAGCACAGAGACAAACCAAAAAAGTTCCTTGCTGGATCTGGGTCTGGGTGCAGAGTGGGGTGGTGGTGGAAGGTAGGGTGGAGTGAAGATACATGGACACATATAAATATGTATGAAATAATGTTAAGGAGAGAGCAACTAAGAGCTGGAGGGATCCAGAAAGAGGAGGAGGTAGCAATTAACTGTACTTTAGGAAACTAGGGATTCTACAAGGTGGAGGTAGGAAGTAACAGGATTCTGGACATAGGGTACAGCCTGTGCAAAGGCTTCAGAGCTAGAATATGGGGTGTTATATATGGCCTGGGAAGAGCCAGGAGATCAGCTTGACTGGAAAGCAGAATGTTTGAAGGGGAGACTTATGAAATAAGATTGAACGGCAGGCAACTGGAAATGCAGAGCAAAACCTTGGGAGAAAGAACTGAAGAAACGGGTTTCAGAGTCATCCATGCAGAAGGCTTGTTGAAATTCTGGGAATGGTGATTCCTGAGGGAGTATATTCTTAAGCAGGGTCCACAGAGCTCCAAAGGGTTTGATCGTAGGTTTCAGGGGATTCATGAACATGGATTGGAGGAAATTCCATCTTTGTTTTCACTTACTGCTAAATGAAACTTTGCATTTCCTTCTTTTGGAATTTAGGCAACAGACACAATTCATTGGCTTCCCCAGATTGCCAAAGGGACCCATGACACAAAGAAAGGCTAAGAAGCCCTGGTTTAGATCAATAAAATAGGGCTTGGGAATGAAACCTTGGGCTGATTTGGGACCTAGAGTTTAAATAAAAAATAAGATGGAAATGTAGTGGGAGCCCATTTTTGGATGGTTTTACTTGACAGGCTGAAGGTTATTTTTATTTTTATTTTTTGGAGAGCTAATAGGAAGTTACATTTTTTTTCAATATGGGAATAGCATGGTCAGATCTATGCTTTTGGCTTCATAGCTGGGTGTAGGGTAAACTGGAGATGGGAAAGACTGGAGCCAGGCAGCCCAACTAAGGGTCAATCCCAGTGATCCAAGTGACAAGTGATGAGTCTGAACCAGGCTTTGTGAGAAGAAAAAAGGGGCTGCATGTGACAGAGATTGAGGAGGTAGAATTGACAAGGATTGGCATGATTTAATTTGGAGGATAGGGAGAGGGAAGATCTTAAGACCAATTAATCAATAAGCATAAATTCAGCACCTCCTATGTGCCAGGACCAGGGATACAAAGACAAAAAATGAAATAATCAATATCTCAAGCAGGATCTCTTATCCTAGGGATACAAGGACTAGATAAACCTGCACTCAAGGAGTTTGCATTCTATCACTTGATTCTTTGATCAAAAAGCATTCAAGAAATATCTCTTGTGTTTCAGTCAGTGTTATAGGTGGTAGGGAAATAAATTTAGAAAGAAGGAAAGAAAGGAGAGGAGAAAGGAAGGAAAGGATAGGAAAGGAAAAGGAAGGAGGGGGAAGGAAGGAAGGAAGGAAGGAAGGAAGGAAGGAAGGAAGGAAGGAAGGAAGGAAGGAAGGAAGGAAGGAAGGAAGGAAGGAAGGAAAGACCTACTCATTACTTTCAAATAGCTTACATTCTATTAGGGGGATGACTGTCAAGCCAGGGAAACTGGAAAAATGCTGGCCCCCTCAACAGACAGAAAGAAGCTTAAAGGAGAGAAGGGTTTGGGAAAATTCAATGAGCTCCTTTTTAGACAAGTTGAATCTGAGATGCCTTTGGGATATCCAGACTGAAATGTCTAACAGGCAGTTAGCCATGTGGGACCAAATCTTGGTAGAGGCAAATTGACTAAATACATAGATTTGGAGGTGATCTGCATAGAAATTATTCTCAGTTCTGTTTTTAGTTCAAATGTCAATAGTCAGGCTACTGGGATGAAGAGGCAGTTGGAAGAAATAAGGATTCATTCCAAATAGGCAATGTGCTTCATAAACCTTAAAGTACTTTATAAATGTTAGCTATCATTATTAATTTAGTGCTTCCATGAAAGTTCTTCAGTGTCTCAGGGATGGTTCTTGCCTAGCCCTGGGAAAGACAATATTGGGAAGTAGGAATCTTGGTTGAAAATTTGGGGGGATGGGGAAGGGGCAAAGGCAAAGGTTCAGAATCTACTTTTGAGAGAGAAATCCTAGATTGCCAGTTTAATACAAAAGACTGATGAGGGTCAGAGGTGGTCAACCTAGCTTTCTGTCTAGGATGTAAGCCTCCCATTGGAGGAGGGACTTTAGCATTGGGCTTTGTAGCAGTTTCTTTTTTTTTTTAAAAGAAAAATGAAAGAAAACATAACTTTGTCTGTAAAATCCTAATCTACTTGAAGAGACAGAGAATAGTGAAGGTAAAGGCCAGCTGGGAAGTCCATGTGGCCTGAAGATTTTGAGTCAGTTCATCCAGGGCCTAAGTTAGGGATCAAAGAGAAATTGTGGTTTTGGCTCTGTCTTCATCAGAGAGACCAGCAATTAAGGTGGTCAAAGTCACTCCATCTCCAATGGAGTCTTCCTGTAGTAGAGAAAGGTATTTTTTTGGAATTTGGGAGCTCAGGGTTAACTGGTGTTCAGAGCTGCCTGGAATTTAGGATGCCATCAATCAATCGGCAATTAATAAGTACCAGACACTGTGCAAAGTACCAGGGATGAAAATACGGGGCAGCTAGGTGGAGCAGTGGATAGAGCACTGGCCCTGGAGTCAGGAGTACCTGGGTTCAAATCTGGCCTCAGACACAACACTTACTAGCTGTGTGACCCTGGGCAAGTCACTTAACCCCAATTGCCTCACTAAAAAAAGAAAATACAAACACGAAGTTGTCCCTGCCCACAAGGGGTTTTCAGTCTATTGGTCACATGCTCTGTGTGTCTTTTCTGCTGCTGTTTAACAAGGTAGTTGTGACAAAACAACCCGCCTCCATCTGATCCCTTAAGGAAGTCAGGCATCTCACTTTGGACCTCAGTGGCCTTAAGCAGAGAGTCACACATAACTTCCCCACTACTAAGTACCACCATCACTAATACTACCCCTTCCCCAAGCCTAGCCCTAATCCATCTGGGCCCAGTGAAGAGAACTCTGGACAAGGATTCAGAGGACTAACTGTTCGACTTACCTAGATTACTGTGACTAAGTCGCTTGGCCATTATGGACCTCAGTCTCCTTACCTGTTAAACACAAGTCACAGTCTCGAAGAGCTCTAAGGTCTGAGAAGTGTGATATAGCTGAAAACGTGGTAGATTTGGAATCTGAGGAGCTGGATTCAACTCTTAGCTCTGACACTAACTACCTGGATGACGCTGGACAAATCACTTGACGAGGTCATAGTTTCTCCATCTGTAAAATGAGGAGATTGGACCTTGTCCTTTATACCTTCCGGCCCAAGGTCCCCCGTAAGTGTTATTGCTTCTATTATCACATATGAGTGAGACTCACTGACTTGCCCAGGGTCACACAGCTCATGAGCAGCAGAGCTAGTATTTCCTCCAACTGGAAAGTCACTGCTCTTTTTAACAGCTGTTCATCATCTTGTCCACTTCTGGGTGATGGACTGCCCTGGGGGCATTCTTCTCAGTATAATGTTTTTAAATCACCTAAAGAAATGCTACATTTCAGTTCAATGTTAGTGAAAATGAAGGTGCCATTTTCCCTCCATTCAAGTTCATAGACCTCAAGTTTAAGAATCTTTGTTGGGGGGCAGCTAAGGTGGTGCAGTGGATAGAGCACCGGCCCTGGATTCAGGAGGACCTGAGTTCAAATCCGGCCTCAGACACTTAACACTTACTAGCTGTGTGACCCTGGGCAAGTCACTTAACCCCAATTGCCTCACTAAAAAAAAAAAAAGAATCTTTGTTGGACATACATATAGGCTCCCCCCCCCCCGACCTGGACATTCATTTTTTAAAATGTTGATATCCAGGAGGGGGGAAAGAGAAAAATTTGGAACTAAAAGTCTTATAAAAACAAATGTTGAAAACATTTGATATCCAAATTCTCTCCCTCCCCTCCACCCTCCCTGATACCTCCCTGGGCACCTAAAATTAAATGAAAATTTAAATAACTTGGCTAGAGTCACACAGACAATATATATTAGAGGTAGATCTTGAACCCAGGATATCTTGGATTTGAGGCCAGCTCTTTGTTCACTATGACATCTTGCTTATTGACAGAGAGAGAGAGAGAGAAAGAGACACACAGAGAGAGACAGAGACAGAAAGATTGAGAGATTGAAAGATTGAGAGAGAAAGAAAGAGAAAGAGGGAGAGATGGAGGGAGGGGAGAGGGAGAGAGAAGATACAGATACAGGTAGGTATACAGATGATGCATACATTCATATATATAGACAGAGATGTATGTTTGTCTGTTATGGTTAAGGTTAATATCTTTAGGGATGAATCATTAGCATATGTATGAGTTCTGTTCTGTTGGGATGACCATTCATTCATTCATTTGTGTGTTCATTCATTCATTTGTTTATTTATTTACTGGGGAGTGAGGGTTAAGTGACTTGCCCAGGGTCACACAGCTAGTAAGTGTCAAGTGTCTGAGGCCGGATTTGAACTTAGGTCCTCCTGAATCCAGGGCCAGTGCTTTATCCACTGTGCCACCTAGCTGCCCCCTTTATTTATTTATTTATTTTATTATTTTTTTTTAGGCAATGGGGGTTAAGTGACTTGCCCAGGGTCACACAGCTAGTAAGTGTCAAGTGTCTGAGGCCAGATTTGAACTCAGGTACTCCTGAATCCAGGGTCAGTGCTTTATCCACTGTGCCATCTAGCTGCCCCCTTTATTTATTTATTTATTAATTATCTTTTTTTTAGGCAATGGGGGTTAAGTGACTTGCCCAGGGTCACACAGCTAATAAGTGTCAAGTGTCTGAGGCCAGATTTGAACTCAGGTACTCCTGAATCCAGGGCCGGTGCTTTAACCACTGCGCCATCTAGCTGCCCCGCCCCCTTTATTTTTTAACTTAAATGCTCAGCTAAGGTATCATGCCCTATGTGAGGCCTTTCCTGATCTCCCCAATTAATAGTTTTTCACCCTCCCAAAAATGACTTTATACTTCTATGTGGACTTTGTCCTGACTTCTGTGTACATGTTGTTTGCCCTAATAGGGTATAAGCTTCTTGAGGAAAAGGGTAGTTTCATTGTTTCTATATATCCCTGTTCTCTTGCACATAGTAGACTTAATAATAAATATTTGTGAAATAAATGACAGGAATTATATGAAAAAAACATATAGTGACTGATCCTTCCCCAGTGTCTTCTGAAGAAGGCAAGAAGTATGAGATTCAATTTCAGGTTCCTGTGGAAATGACTTTAGTAGCTTTTCACAGGTATTTAGATCAAATGAAGCCTTCTACGACTGAAATGGTATTAATTCAGTAATCATTAGAGGCTATTGCAATGGTGAGGTACGTAGAGCCCAGGAAATAGGAATCACAAGACCTGGGTTCTTGTCCCGGCCCTGCCACCAACCAGTTTTCCGTGCAGCCTTGGCCAAATTACTTCCCCTTTCTGGGACTTAGTTTCTTCGTCTGTGAAATCATCAGGTTGTACAGTAGCAAGGCCTCAGTTTCCACATCCATAAAATAGACTTAGATAGCCACCAAGGTTCTTTCTATGGTCTATGACCTTTTGATCCTGTAATATTGTGACTAGATGGTATTCAGGGCTCATTCCAGTTTGAAAAGTTCATGGATTAATTCGTGAATTGGTTAATGACTCAACCCAGCTAAAGATGTTGGCCTGCAACTCTAACAGAAACGCACATGCCTTTTTAACTTCAGACGTGTTTTCATTCCCTAACTGTTACCAATGACCAATGAAAGCAGAGGACTGTAGTTCGAAGTCAGTCAACTAAGATTTATTGAGAAACAACTATGTGCCAGCCATTGTGCTAAGTGCTAAGGATAAAAAGAAAGGTTCAAAACAAAACAAAACAAAAACCTGTCCCTGCTCTCAAGGAACTCATAGTCTGTCTAATGGAATAAATTAAATAAAAGAAATGTTTAAGGTTGTCATCGAATTAGAAACAGGACCCTAACAAAAGACTACTCCTGAGCCACCAATTAATGGATTTGCTAATTAACCCTAATTAATGGCTTCACTAATGCCATGAATTTATTAATCGGCGTTCTGCATTGCTGACATAGTTAAATGTTCAGATTTTAGTAACTATTCAGTTCATGTATCTGTCTGTATCCAGACACAGAGATATATGTGTCTCCACAGAGTTTAATGCTTGAGTCTTCCTGTGTTAGAGAAACCTAGTTAGTTTGACAAATAAAAAGCCAAGTCAAGGAATCTTCGAAATCATGTTTTTGCATTTTGTTTTACTCATCTTTATAAATACCCACATCCCCATTTGCAAGTTTCTGCTGTTGGTTCCAATTATAGCTCATTTGCCTGATGACGGTGATGCTGCCACCCGCTGCCCCCGCTGCCTGCCGGCTCTGAGCAGATTCCGAGCTGGGCTTCTGGGCTCCTTTCAAAGATGCAGGTGGCTCCGAATGAGGAGATAAGTGTAAACAGTGATTTATAAATGCAGCAGAGGGTTAATGCAGAGTCATGGTCCCCACCCCACCTATCGGAGGAGCTGAACCAGGGAAATGACAAACCTCTGAATGCACAAAATAAATATTGATGTGCAAATAAACCAGCCTGGTGCAGAATAACATGGTTTGCAAGAAGGGAGGAAGCAGAAGGCTCAGTGACACATAGTTTTGCTCTACTAGTAGGGACCAGTGCTTTATTCCTTTCCAGCTCAGCTACATCCTGGAGCATCGTTTATCCAAGTGTCCTCTGGGCTGGAAACAGTTGAGATTTTCATTCTGGGACAACAAAAGTCAAAAATGAAAACTCAGTGATCCTACCCACTGATTTGGAAGACCCTAAGCTCCCATGCCAAGGATTCCCTCTGTGAGTGGTTAGCACCCCTCTTCCTCCCCAGATAGTACTGGACAGTGGGAAGTGTTACAGTAGCAAGGACAATGGATTTGGTGGGTTCAGGTCTCTTCTCTGACACTACTTGGGCATATCACTAACTCTCTGGGACTGTTTCCTCAAGTATAAAGTAAGGGGGGTGTCAGACTGCTAGACTCTAAGATTCCTTCTGTCTCTAAATATATGATCTTCTGACCTGGGTTCCTCTGAT
Organism: Dromiciops gliroides; assembly: GCF_019393635.1. NCBI lineage: Eukaryota > Metazoa > Chordata > Mammalia > Microbiotheria > Microbiotheriidae > Dromiciops > Dromiciops gliroides. Next base: position 40,112,823 of record NC_057861.1, on the reverse strand, counting down.
ACTTTCTATATGTATGACTTTGAACAAGTCACTTAAAACCTCCCTGGGTCTTGGTTTCATCTGTAAATTGAAGTCATTAGACTAGTTAGCCTCTGAGGTTTCTTCCAGATCTGCATTGATGATAGCATGTGACTGCTCGAGGCACAAAAACCAATCTGTATGTTCATTGATCCCTCTCTTATGGGTCAGGGCTCAGTGGAAGAGGAGCTCCCTGGTGGTGGGCAGAGGGGAAAGTGAAACACTCAGATCCCTTCACCCTCTCTTCTATGATGGTGATGCCTAGGGAAAGAGAGAGGGAGAGTAGATGTTGAAGATGGGGCTTTAAAAAAATTATGCCAGTGTGCCCAGAAAATATTTAGCAAGCTTCCTCAGGTGCCCCATTTCCCCTTGCCTAAGAAGGAGTTGACTGTTCCTGAAAGTTCATTTATTCATACCCAACAATATGCCTCACGTTTTGTCTTTTTTTGGTCAAGACTTGTGATTTCACTGGCCAAGGGAACTAGTGTAGACTGTTAGGTTGGGTGTTTTTGCAACTTAGGTTTTAGAGAGGTGCACAGGTACTGAGAGGTTAAAGGATTTGTCCAGGGCTACAGAGCCGGGATGATGATGGTGGTGATGGTGATAACTAGCCTTTTATGTTGTGCCATTCGATCTTCACAAAAATCTGGTGAAATGGGTGCTATTATTATCATCTTTATTTTGCAAAGGAAGAAACTGAGGCTCATAGAAGTTAAGTAAGTTGCCCAGAGTCAGTCACAAAATTAGCAAGTGCCGGAGGCAGGGCCAACACTCTAGCCACCATGCTATACTTCCAAACATCTTTCACATAGTAGGCATTTAATGAACATGTGTTGAATCAAATTTGGCAAACATTGTTGAGTACCCACTGTGAGCAGAAAACCCTGTGCTTGTTTCTGAGAGAGATGGAAGGTTTAGATAAGATATTCTCTGCCCTCAAGGACCTCATAGTCTATTAAAAAACTAAGGAACAAATATTACTTGATAAATGTATTAGAGAGGTGCAAAAAAAGAAGTATGTGTACTATAAGTGGGGAGGTCATTGCTAATCTGTGAATTCTGGGAGGCCTTCAAGGAGGAGGAGGCACTTGGGTTTAAAAGAACGGATTGGGATTCAATAGATGAAGGCTCAGGGCACCATGTGAGTGAAGATATGGATATGAGAGAGCACAGGTTATATTCTGAAGCATAGACACTCCTAGAGTATGCACCCTGAGGACAAGGACCAATGGTAATGATTGACCCAGGGTGTGCCGGCTTTCTTGGACACACCTTAGCCCATGAACATACGCCTATGTTGAGCAGGCAAGGTTATCTAGTTTGGCTGAAACATAGTGCACGAAGTGGGATGATATAAGACTAGAAAACAGAAGAAGAGCCCGGAACCACTGACAACTTTTTAACACAGAAACCCTTCTAAATCATCCCTGATAAACAGCTCTCAGGCTTCCCTTAAAAACCTTCAGCAATAGGAAAACTACCATGTCCATTTGGGAATAGCTCAGTAAGAAAAATTTCCTGCCTGTGTAACCAAAATCTACCTCCAGGTAACTTATTCCAAGTCCTACTTCTGTCCTCTTGGTACCAAATGGAACAAGTCATCGCTCCTTCACATACCAACCCTTCTAATCCCCAAACCTAACTATCTTGTGTACTCTTCTCCAAGGTAAATATCCACAGCTTCTCCAAATGACTTGAACTTGGATCCTTTCCCCATCCTGGATATTCCATTTTGTCCATATTTTCCCTAAAATGCAGTCCCCAGATGTGAGCACACTGCTCCAAATATGATCTGACTAAGGTTGACCACAAAAGGGTCAACCCATTGTCCTAGATCTTTTTTTTTTCCTAATAAAGCCTAATATCACCTTAGCCTTTTTGGTTGCAGGGTCATGCTCTTGATTCATATTGGGCTTGTAGTATACTAAAACCTCCAGATTATTTTCATATGAATCATTGAATAGATATGCACCATTCCTCCCTCCATCTCCTATACAATTGATTGGGGGGGCGCCATCTGTTAAGGGCTAAAATTCTAGCTAGTCTGTCTAAAATATCTAATGAGTGGTCGCCAATAAATTATAAGCTTTAGCAAGAGTTAGACTTTTAAGCATTTATTAAGGAGAATAAGAATTTGGTAAAGAGAGAGAAAGGCCTAGATTCCTATCTATTAAAGGGAGAGCACATTTCTAGCTCCCTTCTCCGCCAGCGTCCTCAGGAAAAAGAGCGAGACTGAGCGCCAGTCTCTTCCTTCCTCCTCCCACTAGCCCGCGTCACTTCCTGACTCCTGGTCTTGCCCTCAAAGACCTTCCCTTCATGGGCAGAACTCCTCTACAGTAAGTATCCAGCAGGTGGCGTTATTCCAATCGTTACAGGGGGGGTAGCTTGGTGGCGCAGTAGATAAAGCACCCACCCTGGTTTCAGGAGGACCTGAGTTCAAATCCAGTCTCAGACACTTGACACTTACTAGCTGTGTGACCCTGGGCAAGTCACTTAACCCCCATTGCTCTGCCTCCCCCCCCAAAAAATTGATTTTTTTGGCCAAATACTGGATTATGTTGTCCCTATTAAAACGTGTCAAATGTGGTCTATATCATGCAATTTACCTTTTATTTGGAGTTCACTAGATCCTTCCTCCCCCCAACCCCCTCCATGGATTTTTTTAGAGGAGCTTTGGTAAGACTATGCCACCATTTTGTATTTGTAAAAAATTTTTTTGTCTTTAAATTCACATTTAAATTCCCTATTCAATTCCAACTTATTAGATCTGGTCCATTGTTTTAGGTTGTTGAGATCTTTCTGGATTCTATCATTCAGTGTGTTTAGTTATCCTTTCCTCCTCACTTTTGTGTCTTCTGCAAATTTGGTGCACATGCTTTCTGCATCCCTCTATAAGTCATCGATAAAAAATATCTGAATTCCCTAAATGAGATCTAAGTTGGGCTCATGGACACTTAGTCAAGACCAACTTACACCTGAGAAGGTCTAGGCAGATGAGCTCCACATTAAATATTCCTTTTCTTCAGTGGGAGAAGGCCATCTTAGGCCATTTGTCCAAACCCCACACGCCAGGGATAAGAATATAGCCAGTGCTGCTTAGATGCCCCTCTAGCACAGGCCACAGGAGGACAAACTGTTATGGTATAACTTACACCTAGTCTTAGGCAGTTAGCCCTAGTTAGATTCATTTAACAGCCCTGCCCCTTGACTATTCAGTATTTTACAGAATTTGGCATTTTGAGGTCAATCAGCCTATTGAAAACTGATTAGAAATGTGACAAAGAATAGTCAGAATGAATCCCTTCTCAGCCTGTCTTCTGCCCTGTATATCCCTAGGTCTAACTTTGGTTGGTAGAAATGCCATCAACATTGGAAAAGGTGCTGTGTCATAGTTGGGGTGAAGATGGGTCCTGTAAGGGCCTAGACAACTTGCTCCTAGAGAACCTAGATTCAGGTCCTGTTTTGTTATGACAGATATGATTACCTTTGTAACCCCAGTGTTAACTTCCCTATGCCTTAGTTTCCTTGTTGGTAAAATGAGGGAATTGGATTAAGCTCTCATTCCAAGAATGTCCATGTTGTCATAATTTCACACTGACTTAGGCTACTGTCTTTCCTTCCTAGGAGTGTCAACAATGAGAAAACTCCTCCCATTCTCTTATGTCCAAGTCTCTGGCCTTGACTCTATAAAGACTTGGGAAAGGGATCCATAAGTCTTACCTTTTAAGCATCTAGAATCTTAGGTTTTTGAGCTAAAAAGAACTTTAGAGATCATTTAACCTAGCCCCTTCAGATCGGGAAAATGAAACAGACTCAGCCAAGATTACAAAGGTGGTGGCTGAGCTAACATCAGAACCATATCCAAGTCTACTGTACTACACTGTCTCTCCTTCATTGGAAAACTATTTGGGAGTTGCCTTTTGCATTGTAACCTTGGATTAAGGACTACCTCAGGAGCTAGGGGGCTCTCCCTCAACAGAGGTCTTCAAGCACTGGCTAGATTGATCTCCTGTTGGATTTATTGTGGTGGGGGTTCTTTTTGGAATGTGGGTTGGGCCACATTGTCAACCCTGAGATTGTGTGATTCTGTGATTTGTGACCTACATGTGAATGGTACCAGGGAATTCTAAGAAGAAACAGAGTCAGGGTAAAGTCAGGAAGGATTTGGGGAGGATTGAACTCAGGTAGATATAAAGAGGCCAAGTAAGGAAAAGGTAATCTACCTGGAAGGACATTCTTAGCAGCCCCTGGGTTTCAGGTGTTGATTGCTCTCTCCATGGAAGGATAAATCACCAGCCTAATCCATTCAGGTTTTTTTTTTTTTAAGCAGGAATAAACTTACTGATGTTTTATGAATTGAAGAGATTAATTATAGGTTTGGAATTCATTAGGCTTATTTTTAGAAAGCTGTGTTCACAGAAACAAATAGGGCTTCATTCTATACCAGGGAAATCGGCAGGCTCCCTGCCTGTGGGGGAGGGAGGAAGATTGACCGTCATTTTAAAATACCAGAACTTTGAATCAGGCTGGAGTGCAGAGTTCCTATCAAGCGTTGGCTTTGCCCAAGGATGCTCCATAAGGCAAAGAGTCCAAATCAGTTCAGTATATAGGAGGTAGCGGGTTGCTGTCCCTGAAGGTCGTCAAGCAAAGCCTATTGTAGATGGGATTCTTGTTTAGGGATGGGTTGGATTAAATAGCTCCTAAGATCTCTTCCCATTCTGAGACCCTGTGATAAAATGATGTGGGACTGGGCAGGTCTTGGATTAAGTATTTGTTACAGTGGGTAGAATGCTGGGCCTGGAGCCGGGAAGACCAGAATTCAAATCTGGCCTCAGACACTTATTAGTGATTGTCTATGTAGTATATGATTTCAAGGGAATTGGTCATGCTCCCCCTTACCCCCCACAGAAAGGATCCATTCTTCCTGAAATCTTTTGAATAAGAACAAAATATTTTATTCTATGGTTATCTGTGCTAGACTATAAATTCCATAAGGTCAGAGAATGATATTATTTAAATGTTCTGTCTCCTTTGGTCCCTAGTACGAGGCTCTGTGCACATTAGGAACTTAATCAATGTTTAATTCCTCATCTGTAAAATGGGAATAATCTTAGCACCTTCCTGTCAAGGTTTTAATGAAGATATAATGAAACGATGCCTGTAATGTGCTCTGCAGACATGAAAGCATTTTATAAATGTGAATTATTTGTGGAGTGAATTACAAATGGTGATTGTTATTAATAATCTTTAAAGGTGCATAATAGCATCCTATAGTTCAGAAATCTCCCTTCCATAGATCAGCTCATTTGATTTTTGAAACAACCTGACAGGACAGGGCAGGCTAGGGCAGACAAATGTTATTATGCTCATTGATCAGATGAAGAAACTCACTGTCGGAAATATAAAGACGCTTGCCTAAGATCACCTAATTAGTTAATTATGTGGTACAGTGGAATGAATGCTGGACCTCAAGTCAGGAAGAAATAATTAAATGGATAAAAATGAATAAATAATTTTTTAAAAAGTTTGAACCAGTCAGGGAATTCACTAATTCATTTATTTATCAATTTATAGCATTAATTGATTAATTAATTTGTTTGAATGAAGAAGACATGAGTTAAAAAATCTTGTGTGACCTTGGGCAAGTCACTTAACCTCTGTTTCCTTTAGTTTCCTTGACTAAAATGGGGAGAATAACAACACCTGTTTCACAGGATTCTTGTGAAGATCAAATGAGATATTGGTAAAAAGGGCTTAGCTTACTTTCCGGCACATAGTAAGTTCTACATAGGTGCTTATTCCCATTCCTCCCCTCCCCTAAATAGCTATTTAATAACTATTTTAGTTATTAATGCTTTAAATAGCACTAAGACTTTTAGGATGTCGGGTATTATGGGTGAAGCTCAAACCCAAGCTTTTTCTACCCTGACCCATACAGTAGGATAGGGTGGGCAGGGCTGTTTTTATCTCCATTTATCAGATGAAGAAAAAGAGGCTCAGAAATGTGAAGGCAAGATTGCTCAAGCTCACCTAGCTGGTCTTCCAAGGGACTTTCACAGTCTCACGTATCACAGTGAGAGGTGAAGATGCTAAGGACCCTGGGAGGGAGCACACCATGACTTACACCCTTTCGTTCTGAGCTCTATCTAGTGCTTTGTTGGGCCAGGGGTGGACAGGAGGGAGCAAGAAGGGACTGGGGGAAAAGAGGAGGTTGAACGGTAAGGCTGAAGTCTTCACAAGCTTTTCTTCAAAGTTCAGCTCAAACACCACCAGTTACATGAGGCCTTCCTTGAGTCTTCCTCCCCACCCCCACTTCCCAGCCGTTAGACTCTGTATGTATTTATTTTGTATGTGTTGGTATATATTTTAAATGTATATATGTTAAGCATATGTCATCTCCACCCCCACCCCTTAAAATGTAAGTAAGCTCTTTGAAGGCAGGAATTCTTTTGTCTTTGTCTATATCTCCAGCATCTAGTACACTGTCTGGTACATAGTAGGTGCTCAATAAATGCTTATTGATGGGTCGATTGATTGAACTTGTCCTTCCTAATTTTGTCCAAAGTAAAGCCCCTACCTATGAGTTGTCCTTGTCATGTGCTCACCAGAACAATTGATCAATAAGCATTACGCACCTGCTCTGTTCCAGGCACTCTCATAAGCACTGAGGGGTGCAAATACAAAGAATGAAAGGACCCTGACTCTCTGGGAGGTCACATTCTCCCAGGAGACACACCATAGGCACATATCCTACCCCATACAAGGGCTATTGGGACCCTCCACATTGTAGACCTGCCCCATTGGAGACAGACCAAGATCAAAAAGGCTACTTTTTTAGGGACTTCTAGCAATGTCAGGCCTCAGACTGATAGCCAGTGAGCTGCACCACCCAATTCCTCCCACATCCCAGGCTAATGCCTTCAAATCAAGCTTCCAGAGACAGAGGCTGCTTCCTCCCACTCCCCAAAGACTCAAGCTGCCCAGAAATCCTGAGCAGCATCTTCCTAGTGCTTGCCAGACAGTTGGGCACCTCTGATTTTATACGTTAATACGGGATGGCACTGGGCCAGTGACTCAGCTAGCAGTCTGTGTGGGCCCCACACATCCCGGATTTCTTTCACCCACTCTTCCCTTTCTTCACTCTACAAGCCAGGAGCCAGTCTCCTGCCATACCAGCCCACTCTGGGGGCCTGCCTCCCCACTGACCCTATCTCCATGCCCCTGTCGCGCAGTCCAAGGTTCGAGAACTGGAAGAGAAATGTCGGACACAAAGTGAGCAGTTCAACCTCCTGTCTAGGGAGCTGGAGAAGTTTCGACAGCAGGCGGGCAAGATTGATCTGTTGAGCGGTAACTCTGTGGTGTCTTTGGATCTCCCGGGCTCCCCTAACAAGCCTTTCACCCACTTTATGAATGGAATAGCCGCCTCCTTTGGCAAAGGTAAGAGATCAGAAACCTCTTCCTGACTCAGTTCCCCTGATAGGAACCTCAGAAGAGGAAAAGAGGTGGCATGGTGTTGGAGTTGGGGCCGGGAAGACCTGAGGTCACATCCCACCTCTGACAATTATTGGCTGTGGGACCCTGGTCAATTCCCTGTACCTCAAGTAGCTCCCTGGGACTTAAGGACTAAATCAGAAGTATAAAACATGGTGGCTCCACAACACGCCCAGGCACTGTAATCAGATTTAAATATAATTGGGAAATATTTTACAAAATAAATTAAAATACAAAAAACCCCCATAGAGAATGCTAATATGTGGTTTTCTGAGTCAACATGCAGCCCACAGGAATCCTTATGTCTGGTTTCGTGGCCTCATTTGAGTTTGATGCCACTGTACTAAGAATCCTCGTGGCCATCTGTGTTGGGGGAGGAATGAAATCATAGCTGCTTCTCTTAGGAATTCATACGTGAGGGCATTGCCGTCGTTCACCAATGATGACAATCACCACAAAAGGTGCAAGAGCTACTTTAACTTTGCAAAAAGAAAACCACAACCCAGTGCTTAGGAAAATGGTGACGAATTTCTATCTTAGCCATGAAATTTCTGCTTGGAAAACACCATGGTGATGACAACCGAGCTTAACGTTTGCTGTGTGAAGTTGGAGCCTGATCACAAGCAAAAACATCACAGAGTTTATTAAGGGAAACCAGTCTATTCCTCCCTCGAGGGATGAGAGGGAAGAACTCTGTGGGTCTGGGCAATAGTCAGAGTAGTCTGGGACCTGTGATGCACACAAAGTTAAATGGAGCAAGACTATGGTCCCCAGATTTCACCACCTTTAGAAGCTGATGCTTTTCTAATCTAGAAAAGTTAAGTGTTAAAGCCTAATCTTTGGAACAAAAATAGACAGAGAGAGGACATGCTAAAGTGTCTAATGGAATAGACCAGTAGCCAGAAAGATCTGATTTCAAGTCCTGCCTTGAACATTGTCTAATTATGAGGTCTTGAATAATTCACCTACTTTCTTTGTGCACACTTTAAAATTTTTTATTTTCTTTTTAAAATGTAATTTGTGGAACAAAACAAGCATTTCCATAACATAGTATAGTAAAAGACATGATTATACATAAAACTGAAAATATACTATTGTGCACACTTTTCTCATCTGTAAAATGGGGGTGAGGGGATTAGATCCAGTGTCATCTAGGGTCCCTTCTGGTTCTAAATCTATGATCCTATAATGTACCAAATGCAGTCTTTAGCTTTTTCCCAGTCCAGGCAGAGAAAGTAGGATAGATGTAGGCTCAGATCTTCCTTGGTTTCTTCTTGGGGAGGGGGATCACTACTCCCCCTTCATAGACTAGATAGGGGGTCCTCCTAATGTGATGCCCTAGGAATCATAATCTTGGTGCTAGAGGCAAGCAGTAAGAAACATGCCCTCAAATCAACTGGGTAGTTTGTGATATTAAAAAGAAAAGAAGGTGGGGCAGCTAGGTGGCGCAGTGGATAAAGCACTGGCCCTGGAGTCAGGAGTACCTGGGTTCAAATCCGGCCTCAGACACTTAACACTTACTAGCTGTGTGACCCTGGGCAAGTCACTTAATCCCAATTGCCTCACTTAAAAAAAAAAAAAAGAACCCTTAAAAAAAAAGAAAAGAAGGGGCAGCTAGGTGGCACAGTGGATAAAGCACTACTGGCCCTGGATTCAGGAGGACCTGAATTCAAATCCGACCTCAGACAACTTGACACTTACTAGCTGTGTGACCCTGGGCAAGTCACTTAACCCTGATTGCCCCACCAACAAAAAAAGAAACAATGAAAAAAAGTAAAGTAAAGTAAAGTAAAAAAATTAATTTAAAAAAAAGAAAAGAAAGAATTAAAATCAACTCAATTAAGCAGGAGGGAGAATGTTACTACATTGACTTCTTTGATGTGGAAGGAATGCATGGGTTAAATTTCTGGAGCAATGGGAAGAACTCTTGGTTTGGCATCAGAGGACCAGAGTTTGAATTGTATCTTTTCTTCCTGTGTGAACCTGCGCAAGTGGTTTTACCTCTCTGGGTCTCAGTTTTCCTGGTCTGAAAAATGAAAGGATTGGTCCAGATCAGTGGCACAGGCAGAAATGGGGGCCACTAAGCCACACACAAGAATCCCAGGGACTGCATGTTGGTTTAGAAAAGCACACATTAACATTATTTATGTCTTCTTGTATTTTTATTTGTTTTGTTAACTGTTTCCCAATTTTAATTTTAATCTGGTTCTATAGTTGGGAGTGTTGTGAGTTGCAAGAGGCCCACTTGTAGAACACATGTTTGATACCTCTGCACTAGATGACCTCTAAGGCCCTATGTGGGGGCAGCTAGGTGGCTGGGCCTAGACTCCGGAAGATTAATTTTCCTGAGTTAAAATCTGGCCTCAGGCACTTACTAGCTGTGTGACCCTGGGCAAGTCACTCAACTTTATTGGCCTCAGTTCCTCGTCTGTAAAATGAGCTGGAGAAGGAAATGGCAAACCATGCCAGTATCTTTACCAAGGAAACCCCAAATAGGGTCACAAAGGGTCAGATATGACTAAAAAATAACTCAACAAGAACAAGGTCCTAGGGGTCAGAGGGTGCAGAGGTGACAAAAAATAGTCCCTACTCCCGTGGGACTTGCAGTCTTTTAGGGAAAACAGCATGAACATATATTAAAAATATAAGATATGTACAAAGTAAGTAACAAAGCAATGATAAGTGGGGGACTGCAAGCTGAGGGAAACAGGAAAGGCTTTGAGTAGGAGGTGGCACGTAAACTAAGCACTGAGGGAAGCTGGGGTTATTAAAAACAGGGGAGCAGGGAGTGTATTGTAGGTATGGGAGAGAGAGTATACAGGGCCACACAGTTGGAAGAAAGATTCCATGCCTAGGAGTAACAAGCGAGCCAGTTTGGCTGAAATGGAGACACCTAGTGAGATGTAATAAGCCTGCCAAGCTAGGACAGAGCCAGATTGTGAAGGACTTTAAATGCCTAATAAGTTTGTATGGTATCCAAAAGACACTATGGAGCCATCTGGGTAACCCTTTTGAGCAAGGAAGTAAGATGGTCAGACCCAGAGTTTAGGGATATCCATTTGGCTGCCACTCACAGAGGATGACTTGAGGTAGGTAGGCTGACCAGGAGGTCATAGCAATTATCCAAGTCAGATTAGCATCACTTATGCATTTTAGGAATTTAGGAAATTACCTGGGACATTGAGATTAACCCCAGTCACCCAGAAAGTATGTGTTCAAGTCAGAACTTTATCTCCTAGGTCCAACTCTCCATCTGCTGTATCATGTTGCTCTTAAGGGTGGCAGCAGCAACAATAAGAGTAGTGGCGATGGTGGTGGCATTGCAGCCACTGTATGTGTTTATATGTTCTGTCTTTCCAAGGCACTCACATATATCATCACCACATTCCAGTCTCATCCATAGGTTCTTTAGGGCTGATATTTAATAGGAATAGGGGGCCTAGTCAAGTAAGATTACATTTAACAGTTAAAATGTAAAGTCTTATGCTTGGGTTCAAACAATCAATTTCCTAAGCACCACAGAGAGGAGGTGTACAGTTAGATAACAACAGTTCATTTGTAAAAGATCTGGGTTGGACTGCAGACTCAGTTTTAGTCAACAGTGTTAAGTCGCGGTCAAAAACATGAATGAGATCATAGGTCACATTAAGAAGGTTTTGCTTTCAGAATGAAAGGGGCAGTAGTTCACATGTTACTCTTCCTTTGTCAGACCCACATCTGGGCTATTGCATACGGTTTGGGGCACATTATTTTGCTGGGGAAATTATCAATATAAGCTAGAGAACGTTTAAGGAATGGTGACCATGGCTAGGGGCAGGGTGGTAGATACCTAGAGGAAAGGTGCTAGATATGGAAAGAGGAGAATAGATTTCAGATCCTGAATCTATATTTACTGGCTGTGTGATATTGGGCAAGTCACTTCATCCCTATGAGTATGTTTATTTATTTGTAAATTAATAATAATAATAATAATCACTCAACACTTTAATGTTTGCAAAGCACTTTATCCATGTTAACTTATGTGAGCTAATGAAGGGATTGGAACAGATGACTTCTGGTCCCCTCTAGCTTCAAATCTAAATCTGTGAAGGGTGGATTGAGAGTAACAGAGGGACACACAAAGAGAAATAGATGCCATGGGATGATGAGGAAGGTGGGGAATCTCCATCATTTGAGGTCTTTGAACAGAGATTTCGTGATTACTTGGACTAGACAGCCTCTGAGATCCTCTTAGGTTCTGAGATTCAGTGACTCAGTGAGGTGTTTTACCCAGGGACCCGTTGGGTGTGGCTTTCAGCAGAGGTGTCCAATTTGATGCTCTCTGGACACCAGTGGCCAGCAAAGCTCCTGCTTGCCCCACAAACCAGATTAAAAATGTGATTGGGAAATGTTTAACAAAATAAATAAAAGATATAATACAACATAGATGTTAATTTGTGGTTTCCTAACTCAGTATGCAGTATTCAAGGATCTGTTTCTATTGGAGTTTGAAACCAATGATTTATAGCAGGGAAGGGCTGGCCACAAGTCCTGATTCTAAATCAAAGCTCCCTTCCTGGTACACTCTCTCTCTCTCTGTCTCTTTCTCTCTGTCTCTCCCTCTCTCCCCCTGCCCCTCTTTCTCTCTTCTTTCTACATATATATATGTGTGTGTGTGTGTGTGTGTGTAGTATGTGTATATATACACATATTACACATATATGTGTATGTGGAATATACATATACATATATGTTCATATTTCTACATATACACACATACATGTATTATACATATATATTACATAATAGAATGTAAGCTTCATGAAGACAGGGACTGTTGCAGTTTTATATATGTGTCATCAGTACCTAGCACATAGTAGGTGCTTTATAGATCCTAAGATCATAGATGTAGAGTTAAAAGGGACCTTAGAGGCCACCTGGCCTGACCCCCTCATCTTACAGATGCACAGACTAAGACCAAGTGTGGTTAAGTAACCTGCCCAAGGTCAAAGAGCTAGAAAATGAGAAACAACTTCTGACTTCAGAGTCAGTGTTCTGTCCATTGCCTCTGCCTTGCCTCTGTGCCTGTTGACCAATTGATTGGTCAATTGGAGAAGCACCAGGAAGTCCTCCAAGTTAAAATATGTCTCTCACTGCTGTCCAAGGTGTTCCTGTTAGTTGCAAATTCCCTTGGATTCAGCACTGCTTTCTTTAAGACTCCACTTTTTTGTTTATTTTCCCATGTTTATTTTCCTTCCTTTTTTATTTTAGAACTTTTTTGTGGGGGGGAGGGGCGGCAATGAGGATTAAGTGACTTGCCCAGGGTCACACAGCTAGTAAGTGTCAAGTGTCTTGAGGCTGGAGTTGAACTCGGGTCCTCCTGAATCTAGGGCCAGTGCTTTATCCACTGCACCACATAGCTGCCCCCCCCCACTCCACTTTTAAAATGCAAACACTGCTGAGAGGAGTAGGGAGTACCCACTTATTCAGTTTCTCTGGGTCAGTGTGAATGAGCTTTGTAAATGTTTTCCTCTGTAGTAGGAAGGACTTGGGCTCAGCAGTGGATGCCTATGGGGAAGGAAGGGGTAGGGGATATATAAAAAGCTTCACTGGCTTCACAGTCATGATGGAGGTCAGAGTGGTAGGATGAAGGTAAATGGGTCCAATGGAGGTAAATGGATCCAGAGCTAGAAGGGACCTTAAAGGGCATCATTTTACAGATCAATTGATAAACATTTATTAAATGCCTACTAAGTGCCAGGCACTGTGCTAAGTGCTGGAGATGCAAAAAGAAGCAAAAGTTAATCCCTGCCCTCAAGGAGTTTACAATCTAATGAATGGAAAAAAAAAAAAACTAGGCCCAGGAAATTAAGTGACTTTCCAAAGTTAGTAACCATAAGAAGCAGGATTTGAATGCAGGTACTCTGACTAGAAAGCCAGTGCTCTTTCTATTGTCCCAAGCTGCCTCCTTTCCAATTCTTCAGATGCCAGGTTCCATTTGCTTTTCCAAGTATTTCAACATGAAGTAGGTAGTATTTGCAGACCAATGAATTTCTCTGTCATTTCGTTTTGTGGGAGGAGGACCTGATGGTGATTTATATCAGGCCCCTGGACTTCTTGGAAGGATGCCATACCCTGGTACACTTCTGATTTATCAACATTTTGGCAGGGACAAATAAATGAGTCCTTTGCAACAGCTGCTTTGGAGCCCCTTTAAAAAGTTAAAAAATGTTCAGCAGAGTCCAGAAATACCATCCCTCTGGGTGGTCAAAGAAATATTGAAATCCGTAGATTTTCAATAACAGTTTCTCAAAGCAGATCTCCCAAAATATCCTCTCTGAGAGATGGGCCAGTTCTCAAGGTCTTATGATTGTACAGGGCTCCCTGTTGGGAAACCCAGCAGGGTCTGAGCTCTGCCCACACAGACATTCACAAACAGCACTTCCTGTGCAGGCTCACTGCTTTTCTGCCTTGGGAAGTAGTTTAACCTGTTTAATCAAAGGACAGAATCCCATAAGATCCATGGAGGAGGGGGGGGGGGAACTGTGTGTGGAATCAAGGCCCTGGGTTCAAATCCAGCCTCTGTGCCAAGCACTTAACCTCTATGAACCTCAGTTTCCTTATCTGTTAAAAAACAACTTGTAATCTCTGATAGTCACATAGTATTTTAAGATTTGCAAGGTTCATTGTATACTTTATCTCATCATATCCTTCTGAGTGCCCTGTAAGAGGCATTATAACATAGGAGATAGAGAACTGGACTCAGAGGCTGGAAGACCTGGGTTCAGGTCATTGAGGAGAGGATATCTATAGATGGATGGATGGATGGATGGATGGATGGATGGATGGATGGATGGATGGATGGATGGATGGATGGATGGTTATAGATGATAGATTGATCGATAGATAGATAGATGATAGATAGATAGATGGATGGATAGGTAGATAGATAATAGATAGATAGATAGATAATAGATAGATGGGTAGATAGATAAGTAGGTAGGTAGATAGATAAGTAGGTAGGTAGATAGATAGATAGGTAGATAAAAATAAGAGTCACTCCATGGTATGTTTCACATGAGTAGTAAGCACTATGCTAGATGCTGTAGAGGCCACACTCCTTTCCCTTGGGAAGCTTCCAGTTTCTCAGAGATTGTAAGGAGAGGGTATCCCAATAAATCCACATTTCTCCACCCCACCCCTAACTCCCTCATACAATAGAACAACATCTCAATTGTCTCTTACCCAGGACCCAGAAAGTCACTTAGTCCTTCACTAAGAGGAAATGATAAAAAGCTCCCCATCCCAGGGAAATACCAGGTCCCCTCAGAGGAATTCTCCCACCCAGGGGATTAATAATTCTTACCATAGCTTCAAAGACTTAGAGCTGAAAGGGACCTTAAACTCACAATTACGTATCTATTTTGTAGATGAGGAAAATTAAGTAAGGGAATAAAATCCCTTGCCCAAGATTATAGAAGTAGCAAACATCAGAGGAAGGATTCTAATCCATCCTCTTTGTCTCCAGAACCAGCCAAGTCTGATTTATACTATACTGTGCTGCCTTCAGGAGGAGGACTCCTGGCAGGCTCTAGTGGGGATTGAGCCTGATTTTTTTATTGTAATTAATAGCCAATATTGCGAAGCATTTGAAATGTGTCATCTCATTTGATCTTCCTAACAACCCTGAGAGGTGGGTAGGATTATTACCCCCATTTTACAGATGGAGAAAGGGAAGCTAGGGGAGTTGGAATGCCAAACCCAAGGTACCATGGTGAACTATTTCTGCTTAACAAGAGCTTCTTTTCCCAGGTCACCTTAGGCCTCCCCAAGGTTCTCCTCACTCTTCCTGCCTCACAAATATAGTGCTTTGTACATAGAAGGCACTTGATAATTACTCAATGAAGTGAAATTAATTTTTGAGGTAGAGAGAAGGTCATAGCAACCACTAAGATGCAGCTTTCCCACTCCTCTACTCAGCCCAACAAAATTGGTCTGCTGTCATTAATGTCCATGTTCACATGCCTGTCTCACTGGCCTCTGTGTGTGTGTGTGTGTGTGTAAATATGTGTTTCCAATTTTATTGTATTTCTTTCTATTTTTTATTTTATTTTCATGGCCAGGTCAGGACAGTACTTCTGGAAGTCATTCTGTGATTGCTGAATTTATTCGACCCCGACCACTCTCCAGTGACAAACCTGAACCACTGTCTGTCAAACCTACTTTTCTATCCAGGTCAAGATCTGGCGGCCCAGGATGCAGATTTGAATCAGACGTGAGTCCCATTATGACTGTGCCAGGGGATTGCTGGATTTGCTGGTTTCGATATTATTATACCACTACATTCAAGAAGGAGGGATCTTCTTCCCCTTCCCTTCCCTTGTCTTCCCTTTTTTCTTTTTTTCTTCCTTTTCTAGTTTTTCTTTTCTACCTACTCTGCCCTTTCCTCCTTTCCTTCCCCTTCCTTCTTTTCCCTCACTCCCTCCCTTCCTTTACTCTCTTATTATTCCTTCATTCTTCCATTGCCTCATTTCCCTTTTCCCCCCTTGTTTTCTCCCTGTTCTCTCTCTTCCACCCAATTTCCTTCTCTCCCTCCTTTCCTTCTTTTTCTCCTTACTTTCCTCTTTCCCTTCTTTCCTTTCTCCTCTCCAAACATGCATCCCTATCACTCTTTTCCTTTCATTTCTCCCTTTTTTCTTTCCTCTTCTCTTTTCATCCTATTTCCTTACCTTCCCCATCTCTTCTTTCCTTCCTTCCTTCCTTCCTTCCTTCCTTCCTTCCTTCCTTCCTTCCTTCCTTCCTTCCTTCTTTCCTACCTTCCTTCCTTCTTTCCTTTCTTTCCTATTATGGTAGGGTTTCCTTTTGTTTATGGGATGATCACTCCTGAATTTTGTGGTTCTATAATATCGTTCTTGCTTTCCTCCCTCCTTCCCTCCTTTCCTTTCCCTTTCTCTTCCTTCTCTCCTTTCCATCCCTCTCTCCCTTCTTGCTCTCTCCCCCTTTCACTCTTCCTTTCCTCCAATAGACCCCATCCTGACATAGGTTGCCTTTCACACCACTCCACAGGTAGTTGTTCCCTAATACCTATGCCCTTCTCAGAAGAGCCCCTTCAAAGTTCCTGGTTCTGTGAGGAAAGAGTCTACAAAAAGATCAATTATATCTTCCAGCCTTTCCTTCCATCATCTTGATGTCCCATGTTTATTCTGTTTGTCTATTAAATATTAGTGGAAGTGGCAGGCTCACTTTATCAATGAAGACACTTTGGAAGTTTAGGGTTCATGTTTGGAAAGTATCCTTGAAGCCTCAAGGCCAAGGTCATTGACAAAGGGCTAGGAGGCTAGTTGGGAGAGTTTAAGGTATGTCATGGGTATAGGTACTTCAAGAGGCTTTGAGGACTTTGTCTGGGAAGACCACCACTTCACCAGAAAGACCTTAAAATCCATGATGAGGTAGGTCCCTTCTCAGTGGCTCTGTGTGTGATAATATAGATGATCCCCAGACTGAGTGCTAAGAAGTTGTTGATGCACATGTGAGAGATGAAAGCTCTGCTCCTCAGCTTGGCCCATCCCTATAGTCCAATGACTCCTTTGTCCTGTCTTCACAATAAGTAACTTATGAAATCAGTTAGCCAACTTCTTACACAGAGAGCAGCAGAAACATCTCCCACCCCAAGGGGATTCTTAGCCCCTGGCACTCAGGAGACTCCAGCCCTGATAACCATGTAAGTCTTCCCATACTTCTAAGCATGGTAAAGTGGCTGGTCTCAAAGGTGAATGAATGAGTATACATCCCTTGGTTCTTCTATAGCCCATAGACTTTGAATTTTTCCAGGTCGAAAAATAGGGACTTCATATTTCAGTATTCTGTAACTAGCTTGGAGCATTTTGTATTTGTCATATTCCTTCTAATAATTGCCCAAAATATTTAATTTAAAATTATTTACTCTGTTGTGCTCATCCCAAACTTTCCCCTCTACCCATTTTTAAAAATGCTAAGTAGACCAAGAAGAACTATGGAAGCAAGTATGGATTTTGGTTGGTTTTAGAGTCAGGTTTAACTGTTGCCTGTGACACATTGATTCTGGGATCTGTCCAGTGTCTTCAAGATACTCTTTCATTATGAACAATTTGCCAATTTACAATTATGAAGGAAGTTTCCACACTGGGATGAAATCATGGCTCCAGAGTTTTTTTGTTTATATATTTTAACCTTTAACTAGACTCTCAGACTTTTATCATGA
The DNA here is from genome assembly GCF_019393635.1 of Dromiciops gliroides. Lineage (NCBI taxonomy): Eukaryota > Metazoa > Chordata > Mammalia > Microbiotheria > Microbiotheriidae > Dromiciops > Dromiciops gliroides. The sequence goes on along the minus strand of NC_057861.1, from coordinate 40,095,095 downwards.
TGAGTGTAACATTGCTGGTATTATTTCTGATAATATGACTGACAGGAGTTTCTGGACTGCTGGGGTAGTGTCTTTATGCTGAATTAGGAACCAGTTAGTGGCCTTCATCTGAAAACACTGGGACTCTTAGCAGGGAGGTGGGAAGGAAGATATTGTTGTGGTGGTGTCAGTTGGACAATATCCACCAATTGAATACACAAATACAAGGAAATGTTGCAAAGTTTAATGATATAGCTCTTGCCACTTTCTCCCAAACCCCCCAAAAGCCCCAGAGTCAGTAACTACAATGTAAATAGAAAGAACTACACACCATCATAGAAAATAAGTGGAACAAAATTATAAAGATCAAGGGAAACTTGAATGAAGAGATATGAGAAGACACCTCCAACCTATCCCTTGGTGGAAGTGGGAGGTCTACAGGTATTATACATTGAATATATTTTTGGACTTTCACAATGTATTGATTTTCCCCCTCTCTTAAACAAACAAATCATATACAATGGCTCTTGGGGAGGGGGAGAGGGAAGGTTACATGGGTTACTATGGTGATATAAGAAAAAAACCATCAGTAAAAAAAAACATAAATGAAAAAAAGTCTCAAAATGCAGCCATGCCTCTCAAGGGACCAGGCAAATGTCCCATTGCCCTCTGGGAAGCTCCCAGTCTTGAAATGGCTATTAGCTTGAGAATACTGAAGGCTGTAGTCAGCTTTTATGTGTCAATGTTCATGATTTTCAGCTAAGATATAGAAGGCATCTTCTGGACCCCTAACAAACAAATTTAAAGATTATTAAAATATCAAAAGCATATGAAAAATGCTTCAACGTTTTGGGTCATTTCACTGGTATAAGTGGACAAAGTATGGGGTCAGGAATGGGAACCCTCATGGGTTTGTAACAGTGAGCTCTCATATATATCAACAACCCAAGAATTCATTGTGTTTTTAATAGATGGATAATGAACGGAATTCCAATACCTCAAAGCAGAAATACTCGGGGAAAGTTCATCTGTGCGTTGCCCGCTACAGGTAAAAACCATCAATTTTTCTCCTCCCCTCTCCCTTCCCCATCATTGTTGTTTCTTCAGCCTGATACAAAGAGCTGAGTAGATTTGGAGCTCAAAGGGAACTTCATCATCTAGCCCAGCACCCTCATTTTATGGTCTGGGGAACTGGTAAAGTCTAGGAAAATTGCATTACTCAGCCAAGGTGACACAAAACCAGATACTCAGATCCCAGATCCTGCGCTCTTCAGTTTTTCTGAAGCATTAATCTAACTCAGGTTATCCATGGGAAATCTAACATATAGGAAGTGCTTAATAAATACTTGTTGAATGATGATTAAAATGAGGGGGATTGATGAGATGATTGCTAAAGTTTCCTTCCAAAGTGACATTTCACGATTCCACAAAGACAGGGTAGCTGGGTGATTTGACCTACTTGCTGAGTCTTCACTATCTGAGGCTTAACATCAGGGGAGGGACCAACAAACAGCTCAGGGGGCCTTCTTGCCTCTTCTCCAAGAGGAGATAGTGCCTGGCCCTGCCACAAAGAGACACAGCAACCATCCAGACATGTTTGCAGCCCAGCTATGTAGGGATGCTCAAGGGTGAAAGGCAGGTGCTGAGTTGATACATTGAGGGAACATTATCACAAATCTTTGTGTCCTCCAGCATACACTGAGCCAGCTCAACCTGTCCCATTTCCCACTAATGGGCCTGACACAGCAGAGCAGGAACACAAAACATGGAAACTCAGGGAAACACACAGCCCCCTACCAGGCTCGAATTAACTTCACTTCCCCCCAGAGAGGGAAGAGACCATTTTAGGAGCAGGTGCTAAAGGCTTCTAGGCTTGTCAGTTGCTTCCCCAGCCAGCAGGAAACCAAGTAAAAATAAAATACAATTACCCCATTAATTTATTTATTAAACTTTAATTACCAAGTCACTGCAGATAACCAAACACTGTACTCAGGAGCTGTCTCCCATTTAAGGTTGCTTCACTGTTGTCGATATTTCATCAGTGAGGTTTTTATGATTGTTTTCTTGCCTCCTCTCCCCCAACTAATGTAGAAAAACAAATGTGGATGCCACATGAAATGCACCCCACAGGACTGGGCTGGGGAAGAGATTTTGCACATCTGCTTAAACTCAGAAAGCTCAGCAAGATGCTACCTGGAAAAATGGTTTGGCTTAGAAAGGGAATACCAGCCTTTAAACAGGAAATCTGTGAAAAATCTGAAGGGAAGAAGCATGATAATGTGAAAAGAACACTGACTCTGGAGTCAGAGGGCTCAGATTTGAATCTTTCCTTGTATGCTACCCTCGTGACCTTGGGCAAGTTGTTCAATCTCTCTGGGCCTCAGTTTCTTCATCTGTAAACTCAATCAACAAGTATTTGTTAAGTGCCTAATATGTGCCAGGATAGGTCCTAGAAAGAAAAATGGAGGGGGCAGAGAAGGGAAGAGAATAAATAGACAAATGAATGAATGAATATCCATACATAATATATACACATACATGCATATATACACATATATGTACATGCACATATATGCATATATAGCACCTACTAGGTGCCAGGCAATGTGCTAAAGTGCTTTACAAATATTATCTCATTTGATCCAGAGAAAAAGAAAGTCTTTACATTCTTTTGGGGTCGACAACATGTCATAGTTGACAATACATCTATATGAAACCAATACATAAATATAAGTTACATCCTCATGCCCAGTAGTGTAAATAAGACTCTCCTGAGGTGGGCACATTATTCAAATCCCCACCGTATATTTTCCTTTGGGTTGGAGCCAATGACCATATTTTACATAATTATAACTTCAAATAGTATCAATTTGAATCCATGCAACCACTGCATGGAATTCATTTTTTGCACTAACCAAGGCCAGCAACTCTGGGGAGTCAGGGAAGGCTTCACGTAGAAGGTGACAGGATTGGTGGAGATGACTTCAAAGATCCCCTCTGGTTCTAGGTCTGTGGTCCTAGGGGCTGACACTTATTTCCAGATGAGCTGCTAGGAATGGGATTTGGGGTCAGCTCCGATTTCTTGCCCTTTTTTTGACTCTTTCCAGACAGTGGTCACAGCTTACAGATGGGACCTGGTAAGTGTTCAACCTCCGAGGAGTGAGAGACTGCTTCCGCCAGGCCCTGTACCCATCAGGCTTCCTCTCTGGCAACAGCACTTCTGCTCCCCCGCTCCCCTGCATCTGACTGATTTCTGTTTTTAAGAATGCAGAGTTCAGTGGCAGAACATTGCCACTTTAAGTTCCCAACTTGGCTGTTGTTGCCATTTTCTCCTCTCTATCCCTAACTAATATGAACTTAAAGGTCAAGGGTTTTTTTTTTATTGTTGTTTTTTTGTAAATAGATGAAAGACATAGAGAAACACACAGAGATAGAAGAGAGAGAGGAGAGACAGAGACAGAGAGAAAGCATTTATTCAGTGCTAAGTACCAGACAATGTGCTGAGCTCTAAGTATACAAAGACAAAAGCAAGAGAGTCCTTGATCTCAAGGAGCTCACAATCCAATAGGGACATTAGATAATAGGTAATCTAATAACCAGAAGGTTTAAGGGAGTAATGGTGGCCAGGGAAGGGTATTTTTGTTGAAAGTCAGTGGGATAGTGAGAGGAGTTGATACTTGAACCAGGCCTTGAAGGATTCCAGGAATGCAAGAAAACCTGTATATAGGCACCAGGAATGTGAGCTGGCACACACATTTCAGAGGATTTCAATGTCACACAGCCATTATCAGATACAAAGAGTTCAAGACTCAGTGAAGAGAATTTCTCAGAGAGCACAGAGCTAGGAAGGCTAGCTAACACACTTGACCACACAGCCAGGCATCAAAAAGACCTCAACAGGCAAAAACACTATACCAAGCTCAGTAAGATGAAATGTAATAGGAGTAAATATAAGGTCTTACACTTGGGTTCAAAAAATTAAATTCCCAGGTATAATAAGATGGGGAAAATGTGGTTAGAATTTTCTCTGAAAAAGATCTAGGGATCTTAGTGGATTACATTTTCAATGTGAGTCACCAGTGAGATGTGGAAACCTAAAAGCTAATGTGATTTTAGGTTGTGTTCAGAGAAGAAGAATATCGAGGAATTAGGAGGTGATAGTTCCCCCTTTTGCTCTGCCCCAAGCACATGTTGGGCACTGTGCTCATCTTAAAACTGAGGGAGGTCTTGAGGAGAAAGGATTTTGAAAGAACTTTCAGCCATACCACATGAGGAAAGAATTGGGAGTATTGATCCTAAAGAAGACTTATACGGGCCTGAGAGTTGTATTCAAATAAATATCTAATGGGATGTTATATTGAAGAGATCAAATAGTTTATTTCATTTGGTCCTATAAGGTTAAGAGCAGTAGGTGGAACTGTTTCATAAAGTGACAAATTTAGTCTTGATATGAGGAAAGACTTACTAACAATTAGAACTATCTAAAAGGAGAACGGGCTTCCTTGAGATCAAACAATCATTCAATCAACAAACATTTATTAAGCATCTGCTGTGTGCTAGGCACATAAGCACCAGGGATACAAAGGGAGGCAAGAGATAGCCCCTGCCCTCAAGGAGCTTACAATCTAATGGAGGAGATGGTAAGTTCCCCCTCAATGAAGGTCTTCCACTAAAGGCTAGATGATCACTTGTCAATTGTGTTATAAGAAGGGATTCTTGTTCAGGTAGAGGCTGGCCATGATTTCCTCTGAATCAGACAGGCAATTAGGACTTACTGAGTGCCTACTATGTGCTAGGTACTGTGCTAAATGCTGGGGATAAAGAGAAAGGCAAAAGATAGTCCCCGTTCTTGAGGAACTTACAATCCACCTGGGGGAAACAATATGTAAAAAACAAACAAAAAAGGATGTACAAACAGGATATATACAGGATATATTGGGAGTTGGCTCAGAGGGAAGGTATTAAGATTAAGAAGGACTTAATCAGGTTCCTTTCCACTTATAAATCCCATAATTCTGCCATATCAGGCTATGATTCATTTATCAAGTGAAGGAAAGGCGTGACCCTAAAAAGGGGAAGTTGGGATCAAATTCTGCATTGATTTGTTATAAATTTTCTTTATTCTAGTTACAACCCCTTTGATGGACCAAATGAAAACCCGGAAGCCGAACTCCCCCTCACAGCAGGAAAATACCTCTATGTATATGGTGACATGGATGAAGATGGATTCTATGAAGGTTGTTACCTTTTTTACTTCTATTTTTTTTTAATTTCAATTAATAAGTAGTTATTTCCTCTCCCTACCACCTGACTTCAGTTGAAGCAAAAAATAAAAACAAAATCCTAACAACAAATATACACCATCAGGAATAATAACAACAACAAAAAGCCCCACATTGTCCTTCTCCAAAAATTTATGTTTCATTCTTCATCTTGAATCCACAACCTCGCTTTTGGGAGGTGGGTAGCATGCTTCATTATGAGTTCTCTGAAATTGTGCTTGGTCATCACATTGCTCAGTTAAGTCTTTCAAAGTTGTTTTTACAATGTCATCATTATAGAAATTGTTTTGGTTCTGCTCACTTCACTCTGCATTGGTTCATATAATTCTTCATAGGTTTCTCTGATAAGAAGGTTTTTAACCAAATGTAATTTTCTAGGGGCAACAGGAACTATTTCTTGCCATTCCAGTCTTTTTACATCTTGCTCACCCTACTATGTACTCTGAGATCCAGTAACACCGACTTCCTTGCTTTTGCTCACACAAGACACTCCATCTCCTGGCCCAGAGACTTTTCACTGGCTGTCCCCCATGCCTGGAATTCTCTCCATCCTCATTTCTACCGCTTGGCTTCCTTGAATACCTTCAAGTACATGATGAAGTCTAAGCTTCTGCAAGAAGCCTTTTCTGACTCTCCCTTAATTCCCACACCACACAATTCCTTCTAAATGTTAAGAAAGCAGATTTAGAAGGTTTAGAAGACTTCTAGTCAGCCAACATGCATTTATTATGCCCCTACTTTGGACCGGACATTGCGCTAAGTGATGGGAATAGAAAGAAAGGCAAAAGACAGTCCCTGCTCTCAACAAGTTCACAGTCCAGCATGGGAAATAACATGAAAAGAACTACATGCAAATAAATATACAGGATAAATTGGAGATAATCAACAGAGGGAAGGCACTGGATTTAAGAAAGTCCAATAAATGCTTATTGAAGAAAGTGGATTTTTAGCTGAGATTTGAAGACCGGGGCAAGGAAGGAGAGAATTCCAAGACATGAGGGACAGCAAGTGAAAGGACTCTGTGCCTTGGAAGATGGAATGTCTCTGCCATTGGATCACTGAGTACATGGGGAGGATTATGGTATAAGAAGACAAGAAAGATCAGCAGGTTATCAAGGACTTTAAATGCCAAACATAAGATTTGATATTTGATCTTAGAGGCAATAGGGAGTCAGTGGAGTCTACTGAGTATGGGGTGACATGGTCATACCTGCACTTTGGCAGCCGAGTAGAGGATGGACTGAGTGGGGAGAGATTTGATTCGGGAAGATCAACCAGCAGACTATTGCAACAGTCTAGGCATGAGGTGATGAGGGCCTGCACCAGTAAAGTAGAAGTATCAGAGAAGGAAAGGATGCATATTTGAGATGTGTTACAAATGTAAATTGATATGACTTGGGAACAGATTGGATTTGAGGAGTAAGAGAGACCAAGTCAAGGATAACACCTAGGTTTTAAGTCTGGATGATGGAAGATGGTGGTACCCTTGATAGTAATAGGGAAATCAGGAAGAGAAGAGGGGAGAAAATAATGAGTTTGCTTTTGTACATATGGAGTTTAAGAAATCTTCAGGACATCCAGTTGAAGATGTCTAATATGCTCTTTTTTTTTTTTTAGTGAGGCAATTGGGGTTAAGTGACTTGCCCAAGGTCACACAGCTAGTAAGTGTTACGTGTCTGAGGCCGGATTTGAACTCAGGTCCTCCTGACTCCAGGGCCGGTGCTCTATCCACTGTGCCACCTAGCTGCCCCTAATATGCTCTTGATGATAGGAAAGTAGGGTTCAAGAGACAGGTTGGGGTTCGATAAATAGATCCAAGAATCACCTACATAGAGAAGATAGTTGAATCCACATGAGTTGATGAGATCGGTCAAATAATATAGAGGGGAAAAAAGAAGAGAACCCAGCCAGGATAGAGCCTTGAGGGACAGCCATGATGAGTGTGGATGACCCAGATGAAAAGCCAACAGAGGAGATTGAAGAGCTGTCAAAGGAAAATGAGGAGAGCCAGGAGAGAACAGAAGAAAGTATCAAGGAGAAGAAGGGGGAAGAGAGGTCAAGAAGGATGAAGATTAGGAAAAGGCCATTAGACTGGGCAATCAAGAGATCATTGATGACTTTGGAGAGAGCAGTGTCATTGATGCTTACAAAAGGCAAAACAGTTGTAGATCTGGATTGGTAGAAGTATCGTTCTCATCTGGCATTCCCCAGAACAATGAAATCACCAGTCAGATTTGCAAAAACAAAAAGGGGACCTCCCTGCCCTCATTGATAGAGGATGCTGCCTCTATCAATGCACAAGTATACCTACTTTGCATCTTATGGTCTTAGAGAGTTTCTTGATGCTTTTAAATGAACTTATCAATAATAACAATAGAATCTACATGGGTAAATAAAACAGTGTGGGAACTCTACTCCCCACCACCTCCAAGGTTTCTGTAACATGATAAATCTTGAGTTTCCTAAGTTTTGGAGTCATTAACTCATTTGCCTATGGTTACTCAAGTAGTGTCAAAGGCTAGATTTGAATTCAGGTCTTCCTGACTTCAAGTTATCACCTGATATGCACCATACTATCTCAAGCACCTATTAACTTTGAAAAAGTAGTAATACTCACATATGTGTAAGACATGCTCTTTACTCAGCCTGCAAAAAGTATGTTTACTTGTTTATGGATTCAGAATTCATAAATTAAAAATATTTAAACTTGGAATGGGAGTGCTGTGTAATGGACAAAGACTTGACCTCAAAAGCCAGTTAGAATAGGTTCAAGTGGGACAGCTAAGGTGGCACAGTGGATAAAACACCAGCCCTGGATTAAGGAGGACCCGAGTTCAAAGCCAGCCTCAGACACTTAACACTTACTAGCTGTGTGACCCAGGGCAAGTCACTTAACCCCCATCGCCTCTCAAAGAAAGAATAGGTTCAAGTACAACTTTTGACATACTAGCTGTGACTCTAAGTTACAATGGATTCAGGGAAGGAAGGAAATAAGCACTTATTAAGCATTTATTATATTCCAGGCACTATGCTAAGCACTTTACAAATATTATCTCATTTGATCTTCACAACAACCCTGGGAGGTAGTTGCTATTATTCCCATTTTACACTTGAGGAAAGCTGAGGCAGACAGTGGTTGAGTGATTTGTCCAGAATCACACATGGTAAATGTCTGAGGCAAGATTTGAACTTAGGTCTTCCTGACTCTGTGCCCAGTGTTCTATACACTGCACCACCTAGCCACCATGCAATAATTCCATGGCTCACTAGAACTCTGTCATCACAGTATGGGAACCACTAGTTTCCTAGTGGAATTCCTAGGGGAATTCAATAGAATTAGCCTATCGGGGTTTCCTCAGCCAGTTCTTTCTTAACCTACAGAGCTGATTTTTTTCCACAGAAGGTCAGATCAAACATCTGTGTAACATCTCCCAAATTTGGGGGAAAATATGCTTCTGAGTCCTCCATTTAGTTGTTGCATAGAAACAGTAGAACAATGAAAATAGCCAGTGGTCCTGGGGTGAAAAGTTGGTGATGTTTTCTATTTATGCCATTCCTAATCACCACCATACTGATCACATCTGTGCCCAGACTAAGAAAATTGGAATTTTTTCAACCAAAAGTGGATGGCCTCATCTGGGACATCACATTCATTTGTAGACATAACGTTTTAGAAAGGTTACTACTGTAACGATTGGAATGATGCCGCCTGCTGGAGACTTACTGTAGAAGAGTTCCGCCCATGAAACGAAGGTCTTTGAGGGCAAGACCAGGAGTCTTTTCTTTGGCATCAGGAAGTGACGCGGGCTAGTGGGAGGAAGAAGGAAAAGACTGGTGCTCGGTCTCGCGCTCTTTCCTGGGGACTCTGGTGGAGAGCGGAGCTAGAAATGTGCTCTCCCTTTAATAGATAGGAATCTAGGCCTTTCCTTCTCTCTTTACCAAATTCTTATTCTCCTTAATAAATGCCTAAAAGTCTAACTCTTGCTAAAGCTTATAATTTATTGGCGACCACTCATTAGATATTTTAGACAGACTAGCTAGAATTTTAGCCCTTAACACTAATAAGGAGACAGTATCCATAAAAGGACCACTTCATTGATAGAGAAAGTTAAACTCATACCATATGAATCAGTGAAAGGAATGAGATATTTTGACCAGATAAGAGAAACATTGAGGGGGGAAAAGGAACATTAAAGATATTGCCTATTATTTGAGGAGATACCATGTGATCAAGGGATTAAATTTGTTTTTCTTGGCTCAGGAATGGGTTAGATTGGAATGTTATTGTACTGGTGGAGCTTTCCTATAGTAAATCTCCAGCAGGTGGCGTCACTGTAATGATTGGAATGACACCACCTACTGGAGACTTACTATAGGAAAGCTCCACCATGAGGAGAATGCCTCTGAGGGCAAGGCCATCTGACTTTTCCTTAGTGCCAGGAAGTGATGTTTGCTCATGGGTGCTGTCTATCAAGGCTACCGGCCAATCAACTTGAGGAGCCTCCCATTTCTGGGAGGAGACAGGAAGTAGGAAGCGGACACTGGGGGAGGAGTTCTCCCTCTTTGGGTTCCTGACTTCACCATGGCGGAGGAGAGAAAGACTCCAGAAGACTTCACAGGGAATTGAGGCAAGATAGAATTGCCAGGCTGTAGGAATTCTGTTCTCAATCTTTCTCTATCTTTCAATAAACCCTTAAAAACCTAAACTCGTTTTATCAGTGATTTTAGCCAGTTTCCCCCAACACTGGGAGAACAGATTAGAACCCACATTTAGAATTTTAAATTACCCAGTACTATGTAAAATAATGAGCAGGATGCTCTCAGAAAAATCTGGAAAGACATGAACTGATGCAAAGTGAAGTGAGCAGTACTAGGAGAAGAGTGTACACAATAATAGCAATACTATATATGATCAGCTGTGAATGACTTAGCTATTCTCAGGAATATAGTGATCCAAGCTAATTCCAAAGGACTTATGATGAAAAATGCTATCCACCTCCAGAGAACTGATGGAGTCCGCATATAGATCGAAGAAAAATGCTTTTAAATTTTCTTTGTTTTTCTTTTTGTTTGTGTTTTCTTTTACAACACGAATATGGAAATATGTTTTATATGACTACATATGTATAACCTATATGCAATTACTTGCCTTTTAAGTGAGAAGGGAGGAAGAGAATTTGGAACTCAAAAATTTTTTTAAATGAAGGTTAAAATTATTTTCATATGTAATTATGAAAAACAAAATATTTTTTCACTTAACAGTATTTTATTTTTCCAATTATATGTAAAGATATTTTTAATATTCATTTTTGTAAGATTTTGAGTTCAACTTGTTCTCCCTATCTCCCTTCCCTCTTCCTCTTCAAGACAGTAAGCAATGTGATGTATGTTATACATCTACAATCGTGTTAAACATATTTCCCCCCAAAATAAAATATTTTAAAAAGTAACATACAAAAACAGGAATGGGTCATATTTGAAATGCTATGAGGTCCTGACCACCTCTAACCCATTATGTGATTCTACAGTTCTCCAAAATGGTTTATACATTTCTCACATTTTCTGCTATAGAAAGAGAAGAAGATCAAATAAACTTAGCAGTAAATGGATGGATTAGCAGTCAAAGGGTCTCGTTAACTGATTGCCTAACTTATTCAATTAAAACCTGAGAAACTAATTATCTCTTCCAACTTGCCTTTGCTAATAGGAATGCTGGGTAATAACACATGGCCCCTTAAGTTTGGAACCACACCAATAGACCCCTCTTTTCTAGCCTTATAGCCCTTTCTTGGTGCAGCCTTGGCTGAGCTACCCTCAAAGGTTTTGAGCACACTCTCAAGTCATCTGTTGGCCCTTGTGCATGATAATTCGGAAGGCTTGCTGATTCACTTCCTGAGAGCTGGTTCACTTTCTAGTGCAGTGTTTCTGTTTCGATTTTCACAATAATTCCAAGGCAGCTGGTAGCAAAAGAATGAGTCCTTGGCATACATTACCATTCTGGTATCATTTCACACAGGAACATGGGAACAAGGACAACTGCCAATGAGCAGCACTTTGGCTGCATGGGAAGCCCTCTTTAGTCATTGTTGGGGTTTTATTTTGTTTCTTTTTTTTGTTTTTGTTTTTTGGCAGGGCAATAGGGGTTAAGTGACTTGCCCAGGGTCACACAGCTAGTAAGTGTCAAGTGTCTGAGGCTGGATTTGAACTCAGGTACTCCTGAATCCAGGGCCAGTGCTTTAACCACTGTGCATTGTTGAAACTGAAACACATAGGTGCCCATGGCATCCCCATAACTGTAAGAATGGTAAGTGGTAGCAATATCTGCGTGGTCCTCTCTGGGCAGTCAGGACCAAGGACAGTGATGGCTTTGAACTGACCCAACACTCAGCTCAGGAGACTAAAGATAAGTAAGTTGGGAATATTTCTACCACACCAAGAGCCTTCCCTGAACCCCGCCTTGAGCTCAAGTTAGTCTGTCACCTGTTATATCCCACATTTCCTGTCTCTCAGGTATCTAGCCAACTTTGAATATCTCTGGTGCATCAAAGAATGAAGAAGACATTTGGAGATAGATTCTGGATCTGTCTGTCCCCCATATCTTTGACCTTACACGTCTGAGTTGAGCCTTTGCCTGAAGGATGCCATTGATTCTAGTTGCTTTGCTATTTACTCTCAGCATGACCTTGGGGCAAATCACTTCCCTTCTGTGTGATTCAGTTTCCCCGTTTTTTAAGAACTATCTCCCATCCCACATTCCTCAGGAGGTATTTTCCTGTCCCACTAGCTGCTGCTGCCTTCTCCTCTGAGGTTACTTTCTATCTACTCCATATATCTTATATGTCTAGTTGGACAGCTAGATGGTACAGTGGATGGAGCACTGGACTTGGAGTCTCAAAGACATGAGTTCAAAATCCTGCCCCATATATGCACTTAGCTATGTGACTCTAGGACAGTCACTTTTTCTCTTTGTTTTTTTTTTCATCTGTAAAATGGGATAATAATAGCATCTATAGCATTTTTGGGGGTTGTGTGTGTGTGTGTGTGTGGCAATTAGGGTTAAATGACTTGCTCGGGGTCACACAGCTAGTAAGTGTTAAGTGTCTGAGGCCACATTTGAACTCAGGTACTCCTGACTCCAGGGCCAGTGCTCTATCCACTGCACCATCTAGCTGCCCCTACAGCATTTTTACGATGATCCGATGTGATAGCACAGAAATTGCTTTCCAAATCTTGAAGTGTTATATAAATGCTAGCTGCTTCTTGTTGTTGTTATGTGCCCAGTGTTTTGTATGTTGTCTCCCCCATTAGAATATGAGCTCCTTAAAGGCAGGCATCATATTTTTGCCTTTCTTTGTATCTATCACCAGAACTTAGCACAATGCCTGGTGCATCATAACTCATTAATAAATAAGTGATGGTTGACTGACTAAGTCCTAAATTGGACTAGATTTCCTTGAAGCTCTGACTCTGCTGAGTCTATGTTCTCAAAAGCATTTTGACAAAACTGTGCAGAATTACTTATTGGGATGTTTGGATAATAATAGCTAGGTTTCTATACTACTTTAAGGGTTACAAAGGGTTTTGCGAAAGCTATCTCATTTGCTTCTCACAGTAATAATAATAATTGCTCTAGCATTGATATAGTCCTTTGTGGTTTGCAAAGCACTTTACAGATATGACCTCATTTGATCCTCACGACAACCTTGGGAAGTAGGTACTATTATCATTCCCATTTTAAAGATGAGGAAACCGAGGCTGAGCGAGGTTTACTAACCAATACAGGGCTAGCAAGTGTTTGAGAAAGGATTTGAACTTAGGACTTCCTGACTCCAAGTCCAGTACCCTATCCAGGATCTGGCTGCCTCTAGAGATGAGCAGTAGAGAAGAGTTGCAGACAGGCAGATCTCAGCTCACTGTAAATATGAGAAGCTATCCAAAAGTAGAATGGACTGTCTTAGGAGGCTCGCCATCACTTAGGGTCTTTAAGCAAAAACTGAATGACCCATTGTTAAAGATGTCATGGAATAGGGTTCTTGTTCAGGTAATGAGTGGTTGAACTTAATGGCTTTGGAAGTTCTTTCTGGCCTGAGATTCCACAATTCTGTGACTCTCTTTCTTCACAGGCCCTGATTTGGCTACACCTCTAAGGTTTCTCTTCTACACATTTAGAAGTAAGATCAACACATAAAGAAGGGGCAACAGGGGCAGCTAGGTGGCACAGTGGATAGAGCACTGGCCCTGGATTCAGGAGGACCTGAGTTCAAATCCATCCTCAGACACTTAACACTTACTAGCTGTGTGACCCTGGGCAAGTCACTTGACTCCAATTGCCTCACCGAAGAAGAAGAAGAAGAAGAAGAAGAAGAAGAAGAAGAAGAAGAAGAAGAAGAAGAAGAAGAAGAAGAAGAAGAAGAAGAAGAAGAAGAAGAGGAGGCAGGCAACAGGGGGCCATCACCTCCTCCCTTCTCATTCCTAGGATTAATTTTGCCTTGTGGGTTTGGTCAGGATTTCTCTCTCTCTCTGGGGCCTGTCACCTACTTGCACTTGATTGAACTATCTCTTCATAGCCGGAGCAGCACTATCATTCAGAATTTCACCATTACCATAGTGTCCTTTTGCTTCCATTCATCCTTCAAGATGGCAAGACCCTTTCACGTCTAGGGGGAACCTCTACTTCCCTTCTGGGAGGACTGAGAGTAGCTGAATTGCTTTCTTAGTAGGATCAATCAGGTCATCTTTACAGCTCTTCCAAGGCCTCTGTTAAAAGTCAAGCAGTGGGGATGAAATGAATAATGAGAAATGAGGCAAGCGGACATAAATAATAGAGAGCCAGGAAAACATGGGTTCAAATCCTACCTCTGACAGAGACTAGATGTTTGACCCTGGGAAAGTCACGTAACTTCTTAGTGTGCTGTGCAACTATGAAAGATCATACATTGAAAAGAAGGATGCCCACCTGCACTGATAAAGGAATTTTCCTCATATGGGAGATTTTCTTCATCTGGAAGTTCCCTTTACTAAAAAAAAAAAAATCAGATGTCTAGTCCCTATCAACCTTATACAGAAGAAGCCAATGCAGGTTAGGATTATAAATACCCCATAGGTCATAGGACCAAAGATTTAAAGCCATAAGGGACCCCAGAAGCCATCTAGTTGACCCCTTCATTTTTACAGTTCATGTATGTCCCAAGACAGCTAGCAAATGGATAGAAGTAGAAAATTTCTCGGATGTAGAAAATCATTCTTTTTTTGTGAGGCAATTGGGGTAAAGTGACTTGCCCAGGGTCACACAGCTAGTAAGTGTTAAGTGTCTGAGGCTGGATTTTAACTCAGGTCCTCCTGACTTCAGGGCCAGTGCTTTATCCACTGTGCCACCTAGCTGCCCCAGAAAATCACATTCTTTTGACATCGTTTTTTCATTGAATTTTTCCATGGATGATTTGGTTGAAATATCTGGTAGATATTTTTATTTGATGTTAATAAAGTCCTTAACTGATGCCTCAATATGGCATGGAGGTGACCTACAGCTATGCAAGCAATGCTCCAGCTCTGGTAGTTATTGCTAAGAATGGGTCTAGGGACAGACAGGATCATAGATCCAAGACCCCAGAGACCATATAGTCCAATCTCTTCCCTTAATGGGTGACTAAGTGGCTCAATGAATAGAGCACTGGGCCTGGAGTCAGGAAGACTCATCTTTGTCAATTTAAATCCAACTTCAGATACTTACTGGTTGGGGCAGCTAGGTGGCGCAGTGAATAGAGCACCGGCCCTGGATTCAGGAGGACCTGAGTTCAAATTCGGCCTCAGACACTTAACACTAACTAGCTGTGTGACCCTGGGCAAGTCACTTAACCCCAATTGCCTCACCAAAAACAAAACAGATACTTACTGGTTGTGTGACCCTGGACAAGTCACTTCACCCTTTTGGCCTCAGTTTCCTCATCTGTAAAATGAGTTAGAAAAAAGGCAAATCATTCAAATATCTTTGTCAAGAAAACCCCAAGCGGGACCACAAAGAGTTGGACACGACTGAAACAACTAAACACCAAAGTTCTAGGTCACTCTCCATGAGACTCTAAGTTGAAGAGAAAGTGCCAAAGTGCATTGGTAGAAAGAATTTCTTCACTTGGGGGGTTCCTTATGCCAGGGAAATGACAGGACTAGTCCCTATCACCATGATAATATATAACATTTACAAAGCCCTTTAAGATATGCAGAATAGGGCAGCTAGGTGGCGCAGTGGATAGAGCACCGGCCCTGGATTCAGGAGTACCTGAGTTCAAATCCAGCCTCAGACACTTAACACTTACCAGCTGTGTGACCCTGGGCAAGTCACTTAACCTCAATTGCCTCACTTAAAAAAAAAAAAAAAGATATGCAGAACACTTTACACATACACAATAACCCTGTGAAGTAGGTGCTGTTATTAGCCCCTATTTTACAGATCAGGAAAACTGAGGTGTTTGGGCTAGTGGCAGTGGGTGTCACAGGTGAGACTTGAGCTTAGGCTCTATATCCAGCACTCTTTCCTCTATGCTATCATCCAAGGTCTGAGAGGCTCATTGCTGGGATGGCTGAAGGGTCAAGGATTTTCTTCATCTGTGAAAATTCCCAGATACCATTTGCAAAGTCACAGAGGGTCTGTGATCTTCATCAGTGAAGAGAAAACCTGCACGGATGAAAGCAGGGCTCCAGGAAGAATTGATGTATCGATTAAGGGGATTAAAAGGCAGCATTTGTATGCTTGTCTTTCCCATGTGAAAAAATCAGTGTGCATTTCAGCTTTTAATTGCATTTTACATTATTGCTCAACATAGCAACAATAAGCACTTTGGGCACCCAGTGTGAACTTCCCGACAATGTCCCTGAGAAAAACAGAATGAAATATTGCCTCCAACCAACTTTAAAAGAAATGTTCCTTTGAAGGAGCATGTCTTCTTGCTAACTAGTTGCTGAACTTAGTTTTATTTCAAGGTGGATCATCCATTTACCTGGAAGGGACCTCAGAGATGATCTAGTCCATCCAGCTCCTTTTATAGATAAGGAAGCTGAGGTTCAGTGGGGGTGGTGTGACTTAAAACCATAGGGTCGCCTACCTAGAATTAGAGACTACCTAGTATAGCTCCCTCTCTCTCTCTTTTTTTTTTTTGCGCAGGGCAATGAGGGTTAAGTGACTTGCCCAGGGTCATACAGCTAGTAAGTGTCAAGTGTCTGAGGCCGGATTCGAACTCAGGTCCTCCCGAATCCAGGGCCAGTGCTTTATCCACTGCACCACCTAGCTGCCCCCACATAGCTCCCTCTTTTGACAGATGAGGGAGCTAGAAAGCTCCCAGACCACATGGGTAGTCAGTGATGATAATGAAGATGGTGAAGGAGTATAAATATCACCTGAACCTTCTAGAGTTCAATGTCCTTGGACATGGTCCTAGTTAGAGCCCTTATCTCAAGTCGACAAGTCAACAAACCTTTCTTAAGATATCACTTGCCAGACACTATGCTAAATGCTGGGCATAGTTAGCAAAGGAAAACCAAAGAGTAAAAATTTAAGAAATAAAATCTCTGCTCTCAGAGAGACATCCAAGTAAATATGTGCAAACAAGATAAATATATGTATATATATGTATATATATATAACCTCCAATTTATCATATATGTGTATAGTAAATACTGTGTATATGTATATTATATTCAGTATATATTATAGATTAAACATAATCAAAAGATTATATATATAGGATGTACATACAAAGTATATTGCTATATATACATACAGTGTACATATGTATACACAAATTGTGTGTATATATAAACACACAGTGTACCTATGTATACATACAGTCTGTGCATATATATATATACACACACATGACAAACTGGAAATAATGAACAGAGGGATATATATACATCACACATACAGTATGTACACATGGTATACATGAAATAAATACACTATATATGATAATTAGAAATAATGAACAGAGGGATATATACAATACATATATATAAATTAGAAATAATCAATGTGGGGATGTATATATATGTATACATACACATACATATAAATATATGTGGTAGATACATATAGTATCTATAGTATGTAACATGCAATATAGATATATACAGTGTATATATGTGATAAATGGGAAATAATGAACATAGGGAGATAAATATGTCTATGTGTGTGAATATATACATATATGTGGTAGGTACATATACATTATATATGCAATAGATATACAGTGTATATATGTGATAAATTGGAAATTGTCACCAGAGGTATATACATATACAGTCTATATGCAGTATATCTGCATTATATATGGTGAATTGGAAATACTCAGGATTAGTGACTAGTAAGTCACTAGCATTAAGGAAGATCAGGAAAGACTTTTTGTAGAAAGTGGGATTTGGGCTGAGACATGAAGGAAAGCAAAAGGCAGAGATGAGGAGGGAGAGAATTCCAGGCATAGGGAAGAGACAATAAAAATGCCCAGAGTCAGGGGAGGGGGTGTCTTGGGAGAACAAGCCAGGAGACTGGTGTCACTAAATGGTAGAGTAGGTGGGAGAAGGTAAGGTTTCAGAAGGCTGGAAAGGCAATTCAGGCAACAATATATTATCCAGCTGTGTGAACTTCCCAGGAACTCAGAGTTTATATATCCTCTGGGGCCATTTTCAGAAATAATGCCTCCCTGGTTCCCAACCTTCCTACTGTGTTTCTGGCTGATGTCAAGGCAAGGGAAAACTCCAGTTATGTTTGTTGTGTGGTAATGCTGTTCTTTGTCCTCAACAGGAGAACTACTAGATGGACAGAGAGGACTGGTCCCTTCCAACTTTGTGGATTTTGTCCAGGATAATGAATCCCGTTTGTCCAACACACTGGGGAGTGAACAGGATCAGAATTTCATCAACCACTCTGGCGTGGGCTTGGAAGGAGAGAACATTCTAGATCTGAATTCGCCCACCCAGGGAGACTCCAGCATCATCAACAATGGGGCTGGGACGCTGGATGTGAACATTGACGAGATCGGAGAAGACATTGTGCCTTACCCTAGACGAATCACCCTTATCAAACAACTAGCCAAAAGTGTTATTGTGGGCTGGGACCCCCCGGCTGTGCCACCAGGATGGGGGACAGTGATCAGCTACAATGTCCTTGTTGACAACGAGACCCGCATGAATCTCACCCTGGGGAGCAGAACTAAAGCCCTGATTGAAAAGCTGAACATCGCAGCCTGCACGTACCGCATCTCCGTGCAGAGCATCACGAGCCGGGGGAACTCGGACGAGCTCCAGTGTACCTTGCTCGTGGGCAAGGACGTGATCGTGGCCCCTTCCCACTTGCGGGTAGACCACATCACCCAGATTTCAGCTGAGCTCTCCTGGCTCCCAACCAACAGTAATTACAGCCACGTCATCTTTCTCAACGAGAAGGAGTTTGACATTGTCAAGGCCGCAAGGTATAAGTATCAGTTTTTTAACCTGAAGCCCAACATGGCTTACAAGGTGAAGGTTTTGGCGAAACCCCATCAGATGCCGTGGCAGCTTCCTCTGGAGCAAAGAGAAAAGAAAGAGGCCTTTGTGGAGTTTTCTACTTTGCCAGCAGGTGGGTCTCATTTGTTCCCCTTGTGTTTGATTCAACAAACTTGTATTGAAAGTCTACTGGGGGAGGGGGGCAGCTAGGTGGCCCACTGGATAAATCACTGGCCCTGAATTCAGGAGGACCTGAGTTCAAATCCATCCTCAAACACTTGACACTTACTAGCTGTGTGACCCTGGGCAAGTCACTTAACCCTCATTGCCCCACCAAAAAAGAAAGGAAGGAAGGAAGAAAGAGAGAAAGAAAGAATGAAAGTCTACTTAGGTACAAGATACTGAGCTGGGCATGGGACCTACAAAAATAATAAAATTGAAGAAAAAACATTATCACTAACATGTACTCCATGTTTTAGATTAATCTACCAGAAACAATTTTATTTTATTTAACATTAATCTAATATACAGAAATTTCTAGGTTGGAGATATTTAAACTGGAATAATCCTCCATGGCCATCAACATGACCTTCTGCCCCAAGATAATTTTAGGTATCTTGAACAAAGCAAAGCAAAGCAAAGATCTCAATTTATAGAAATACAGTTGGGGTTTACACTCCAGAATTGTTACATAACCAAGTTACCATCCCATTTATCCCATTGGTCCCATTCCCTAGTGGGAAGGATGGGATATCAAGATGGAGAATCTTTTCTGAATAGGAAGCATGAGGATGCCTTCCTTTCATAGGAGTCCAGGGAGCTTCCCTTAGGTGGGTCCTGTAGGGGTAGAAAACAATCATATAAATAAGAGAATTATTATTATTATTATTATTATTATTATTATTATTATTATTTTTTGTTTGTTTGTTGAAAGGTTACATACTGCCCCCGTGGGCAGCTAGGTGACGCCATGCTTCATAGAGCCCAGGGCTTGGATCATGAATACTCATCTCCCCGAGTTCAAATTCACCTTCAGACACTTACTAGCTGTGTGACCCTGGGCAAGCCACTTCACTCTGTTTGCCTCAGCTGCTCATCTTTAAAATGAGCTGGAGAAGGAAATGGCAAACCACTCCATTATCTCTGCCAAGAAAATCCCAAATAGGGTCACAAAGAATCAGATGCAACTGAATAATACCTCCTCCCCCTTAATCCATTTCTCTAAGGAAACCCCCTTTGTCCCTGACATATCATACACCTTTTTTTTTTTTTTAAGTGAGGCAATTGGGGTTAAGTGACTTGCCCAGGGTCACACAGCTAGTAAGTGTTAAGTGTCTGAGGCCGGATTTGAACTCAGGTACTCCTGAATCCAGGGCCGGTGCTCTATCCACTGCGCCATCTAGCTGCCCCTATCATACACCTTTTCAAAGATTTTTAGAAAGAGCTTTTTAAAACAAAGAAGTATTTTTTTTCTTAATTCTTCTATGTAAACCAATAGGGAGGTTTTAAAATATACTTCTACATAATTCTATAGTCCCTGCCTCTGGTACCTTCTATTCTATGAGACAGATAGAGATATAATTCATACCCAGACAAGAGTAATTTGGCAAGGTAGGGTGTTATGAATGAGAGGGACCACTGTCAGTTATGAATACGGGGCAGAGGCTACATGGCCTCAGATAAGAGATATACTAGATAGGGTGTTTATAGGTAGGGGAAAATACTGTCATTTAAGGGTTTGGGGAAGATGCAACAGGACAAAAGTAATGCAGGGTAAGTTGTTATGGATGGGAGAAAATACCATCAATCCAGGGTATAGGGGAAAAAGCCCCAGATAAGAAAAATACAAAGCTTAAGGTATTATAGATGTGAGATAATAGTATCAACAAGAGGGGATCTCTCTGGATAATCAGTAAGATCAGAATTTCATTAACATCTGTGATGAGAGGGGGCATCAGGAGAGGTTTCATGAAAAAAGATGGCAGCTCATCGGAGCCTTGAAGGAAGAGGAAGCTGCACAGAAATGCCATAGTTAGCTGTCGCTAGAACTTCTTGTCTGGTTCTCCCAGGTCACAGACTATATGAAGGGTGTGGGTGTGTGTTTGGGAGGGATGTGTAGTAAGACTAAAAAGATAGATTGGCTTTAAATTATGATAGTGTCTAAATGCCAGGCCAGAGGTTGTATTTTATCACAGAGGATATAGAGAGCATCACTGAGCTTCTTAAGCAAAGGATTGGCTTGTTCTAGGAAAATTATTTTCGCAAGTCCGTGAAGGACGGAGTAGAAAGGTGAGATGCTGAAGGCAGGAAGGACAGTTAGAAGGTACTTACTGTAGCTCCGGTGAGAGGTCATGAAGACCTGTCCTAAGGTGGCAGTAGTGTGAATGGAAAGTAGGGGACAGATTGCAGAGATGTCATAGAGACCTTATTGAAAGGAAGTAGCAACAGATTACATGTGAGGACCAAGAAAGAGGAAAGTGATTCTACAATATTCCTTGAAAATGACTGAGGTTTTAAGTCTGGGTAATTGGGAAAGTGGTATTGTCATCAACAGAAGGAGAGGCAACTTTAAGGAAGGAGGGATAGTAGATGAGGATGGTGGTGGTGGTGACTACTTCAATTGATTGTTACAACAACCACCCTGTAAGGTAAGTGCTATCATTTTTATTTCCTTATTACAGCTGGAGTGACTGAAAGAGGTAAAATCTAGGGTCATATAGAGAGTAAGTACCTCTGGCTGTACTTGAACTCAGCTGGGAAGTATCTGAGGAAGGTTTTGAACTCTTGACTCCAGGGCCTGCTCTCTGTGCACTATGGTGTCACCTAGCTACCTCCGTTACTTTGGTAAAATCATTCACCCTCTTTTTGCCTCAGATTATTGGACCAGATGACCTCTGAACACCATTCCAACTCTTCATAAGGACCTACTTTCTGCCAGAAACTATGTCGAACAAAAAACAACAACAAAATAGTCCCTATCTCAGGAATGACAATCAGGTGTCACAGTTAGAGTGCCATGCCTGGAGTCAGGAAAACATCTTTGGGAGTTCAAATCCAGCTTCAGACACTGACTAGCTGCGTGACCCTGGGCAAGTCACTTACCACTGTCTGCCTCAGTTTTCTCATCTGTAAAATGAGCTGGAGGAGGAAATAGGAAAGTACTCTAGGATTTTTGCCCAAAAAACTCCCAAATGGGATCACGAAGAGTTCAACACAACCAGAAAATGACTGGGGGCAGCTAGGTGGCACAGTAGATACAGTACCGGCCCTGGAGTCAAGAGGACCTGAATTCAAATCTGGCCTCAGACACTTAACACTTACTTGCTGCGTGACCCTGGCCAAGTCACTTAACCCCAATTGCCTCACTAAAAAAAAAAGAAAAAAGAAAATGACTGAACAACAAATGTGCCAGGCACTGTGCTAAGTGCTTTACACTTATTATCTCCTTTGGTCCTAACAACAACCCTGGGAGGTATCTTCATTTTACATTTGAGGAAACTGAGACAAATAGAGTTTGTGACTTGCCCAGAGCCACAAGGTAGTTAGTATCTGAGGCTAGATTGGCACTCAGATATACCCTCTGTCTGTCTATCTCTGTCTTCCTCCCTCTCTCTCTCTCTCTCTCTCTCTCTCTCTCTCTCTCTCTCTCTCTCTCTCTCTCTTTCTATTTCCCCCTCTCTCCCTCTTCCTCTCTCTCTCTTTCTCTCTCTCTCTCTCTGTCTCCCTCCCTCCCTCTCTTTCTCTCTATCTCTCTCTCTTTCCCTCTCTCCATCCCTCCCTCCCTCTCTGTCTCTGTCTCCCTTTCTCCCCCCTCCCTCTGTCCCTGCTTTTTTCTCTCTCTTCCTCTTTTTCCCCTCCCTTTCAGTTGAGTTCACATCACAGTCTTCTCCTTAAGCCCTTGATCTTCAAGCTTACAGCAGTCCATGCTTGCCACCCAACTTGCACTTTGCATTCATGCAGTCCCCACATTCAAAGGGGTAAAATGCAGAGTTCCACTCCATCTCTCCCCCTGTCCCATGTACGTAGTGGAAGCAGTCTTAAATCTGAAAGTAGGACACCCGCCCCCACCCCTGCAATTGCATTGCATTGGAAAGGCCCCAAGAAAGTTCCCATGGCATTTAGAATGAGAAGAGATCTTAGGGTCATCTACTCCAATTTCCTCATTTTCCACATGAGGAAATGGGGACCAAGAGAAAGGAAATGACTTGCTTAGTAAGCAGCAGAGCTGAGATTAGAACCCAGGTCAGCTCATTCAAAACCAAGTGTTCTTCCCAATACCCATCAACTACCAGGATGAGCTTAAGATCTTTGACCATAAAAATGATTAAAGCTTCTGGGTCTTACAAAATGCTGTCCCTATTTATAAGTGAGCCCAGAGAGAGTCATGGACTGGTCATGAAAGAGCTCATGGCATCTGCACAGGGATGACATATAAAGCCAGGGGGTCCCTTTGGTGCCAAGGAACACGAAAGCAGGGGATGCATTTCATTCTCCTGGGTAAGATCCCAACAGAGAAAAGGCCCCTACTTCCAAAATAACCACAACAAAAATAATAATAGCATCCAAATCCACTGGAAGTACAGGCAGCTGGGTGAGCAAGCTCATTAGCAACTCAGCCTGCCTGCTTCCCCTAGCAGAGAGATCCAGGTCAAGGAAAACAGCGCAAGGTCACCTCTTTGGAAGAGGAAGGAGCTGAATAGAGGGTCGATTTGCTTCTGGTTTACATGCATTAGGGGAAGGGAGCCAAACTGAATGGAGAGTCGAATTGGTTCCACTTCAAATGCACCAGGGGAGTTTTCTCCTCCAGACATAGCTCGGGTCAGAGTTAGAAGAATGATATGCCACTCCCCCTGACCCCTACACCACACAGAACCACATGTATGTTGGTTCTGTAGAGGAGCAGGAAGGGGTCAGGCCTAGAAGTCAGGGGGACCTGGGCTTGAATCTCAAGGCTGCCATTCATTTGCTGTGTGACCTTATGTAAATTTCTAAACCTTTCTGGGCCTCAGTTTCTTCATGTGCAAAATGAAGGCACTGGGTTTGAATCAAGATCTAATATTCCCCGATTCACTGAAGAAGAGGTTCTTAACTTTCCATGAATGGATTTCAGAGAGTCAGTGAAACTGGATGGGGAAAAAAATGACTTTGTTTTCAGTAACCTCCAGATGAAATTTAGCATTCCTTTCAATTATGAACGAAGGCTATCATCCTGAAGTTTTGCCAGTTGGCCCCACGAGTCCATGTAATCAAAAAGGCTAAGAACCGGGGCAGCTAGGTGGCACAGTGAATAAAGCACCGGCCCTGGAATCAGGAGTACCTGAGTTCAAATCCGGCCTCAGACACTTAACACTTACTAGCTGTGTGACCCTGGGCAAGTCACTTAACCCCAATTGCCTCACTAAAAAAAAAAAAAAAAAGGCTAAGAACCTCTGTTGTAAAACATGTGGTGGGTATGGGAGGTGGGGAGGGAGGAAGAATTATGCTTTGAGATCGTGCTGGGGACAAGAAAAGGCGAAATCATTTACTTATGCTCCAAGCACTTTTTTTCTCTTTTAAGGTCACCAACAAAGTCACAGTCCAGCAAGTAGGGGGTGGGGGTGGGGCAGGGGGCAATAATGGGAGGCAGAGAAATCCCAAAGAACAGCTTTTCTGTATCATCTCTCACTTATACTTTTTACCGAACATTCTCACGTTTCCCATGACTCCTACTTAACACTTAATGCTAAAATCAATTGCTGTTGTTGTTCAGTCACTTTCAGTCATGTCTGACTCTTCCTGACCCCATTAGGGGGTTTTCTTGGCAGATACTGGAGCGGTTTGCCATTTCCTTCTCCTGCTTGTTTGACAGATGAGGAAATTGAGGCAAACAGAGTTAAGCAATTTGCCCAGAGTCACACAGCTAGTGTCTGAGGCTGGATTTGCACTCAGGTCGCCCTGACTCCAGACCCAGTGTTAGGTTAGTACCACCTAACCACTAAAATCAATACTAAATAAATAAACTCCAAGAGGGTCTGCATCTCCAGACAGTATGTAGTGCAGTGCCTTTCTTGCTATGGTCATTGGCAATTTCCATCAATAAAACTTTCAGAGAGAATGTAAACTTCCTGAGGGGAGGGACTTGATTCCTTTTTGTTTTTTTTTAGTGAGGCAATTGGAGTTAAGTGACTTGCCCAGGGTCACACAGCTAGTAAGTGTTAAGTGTCTGACGCCGGCTTTGAACTCAGGTACTCCTGAATCCAGGGCCAGTGCTCTATCCACTGTGCCACCTAGCTGCCGCACTTGATTCCTTTTTGTCTTTGCATCTGCAGCACCTAGCACAGCGCATGGCATATACTCAAATACTCCAATGGATGCATGTGAATTTTCCCTTGAAAGGATGAATATCAAAACCCATCTACACCTGCCCATCCTGGGTGATTTCCCTATATCATCCCATAAATTTGCCATGAGGGGTCAGCCAGGCATGCTGGGAACCTTCCTCAATTTCTTTTAGCATCTTGAGACTACCAATGGCATTTACACTGTCCATCAATCCACCAACAAGCATTTATTAGGTGCTTATTGTGTGTTAGGTCCCTGCATTAAGTGCTGGGGATAAAAGAAAACCCAAACCAACCCCTCCTTGCCCTCAGGGAGCTACCATTCTAATGGGGAGAATACTGCCCATACATAAGGAGGGATGTACAAGATATTTGCTGCCTTTTGACCTTGGGCATCTTCATTTTACAAACAAGGACCCTGAACTGAATTGCTCAGGGTCATACAAGCTCCTAAGTGTCTGAGTCAGGATTTGAATTCAGGTCAGCCTGACTCCATTTCCCCTTTATACTGCTTAGCTGCCTATGAGGATGGGAGTAAAGTGGGAAAAGGAGGAGGGGTAGAACTGGGGATGGTGAGTGATCTAATTTGGCTAGAATGTTGATTCCGTGAAGGAACACAACACAAGTTATGATGGATGGGCAAAGGGCCTTGAACACAAGGGTCAGGAATTATACTTCATTCTATAAATAATGGGGAGCCCCTAATGGGTTCTGAGTAGAGTATACATGTGTTCCAAGGGGTACAGTAAGATGATGGCTTAGGCAAGAAGAGTGAAGGATGGCTTTGAAAGGGGATGGATATTGGCTGGACACGGGGACATCCAAGATGCCCTGCTGCTGGGGAGGCTGAGGCTGATGGGTTACTTGAGCTCCGGAGTTCTGAGCTGGAGTGGAGTTGGGACCAATCACTAAGTCTGGCATCAATATGGAAGACATGGAAGGACACCAGTCTGGCAAATTCCCTCTCAAATCAGACACTGTCAGGGGAAGCTTCTGGGCTGATCAGATCATTGCCCCAGCGTGAGATGGGGAGATCCAATCTCTTGCCTCCCCAAATAAGGGATGGATGGAGGGGATAGACAAGTCAAAAGATCAGTTAAGAGGCTAGTAGAATTACCTAAGTTAGAAAAGAACATGAGCCGGGGTCAGGCAATAGGAGAAAAAAGAAGGGGCGTGGATAGGAACATGGAGAGAAAAATGAAGGATTTGACAACTGGTTGGATATGTACAGTAAAGGATAAGAAGGAAAAAAGATGAACCAAAGTCAGCCAGGTAGCATAGTGTATAGAGTTTCAGACCTGGAGTCAGGAAGACATGAGTTCAAATTTGACCTCAGATGTTTACTGGCTGTGTGATCCTGTACAAATCACTTAACCTTTGATGGCCTCGGTTAGCTTATCTATAAAATGGGGATAATAGCAGTACCTATATCCCAGGATTTTTGTGAAGATCAAATGAAAGATTATTTGTTTTTTTTCTGTTTTTTTTTTTTTACTTTAAAAAAAATGATATTTTAGGGCAGCTAGGTGGTACAGTGGATAAAGCACCGGCCCTGGATTCAGGAGGACCTGAGTTCAAATCTGATCTCAGACACTTGACACTAGCTGTGTGACCCTGGGCAAGTCACTTAACCCTTATTGCCCTGCAAAACAACAACAACAACAACAAACAAACAAAAAATGATATTTTATTTTATTCCCCAATTACATGTTTAAACAATTTTTAACATTAGTTTTTTTTAAGTTTTGATTTCCAAATTCCCTCCCTTCCTTCATCCACCCCTCTCCCATGACAGTAAACAATCCCATATAGGTTATACATGTGTAATCATGTTAGTCATTTTGTATAAAAAGACTGGAACAAAAGAGAGAAACAGTGACAGAGACAGAGAAACAGAGACACAGACACAGAGACAAACACACAGAGAGAAATAGTATGCTTCGGTCTGTATTCAGACAGTATCTTTCTTTGGAGGCAGATAACATCATCATGGGTCCTTTGGGATTGTCTTAGATCTTTATATTGCTGAAAATAGTTAAGTCATACACAGTTCTTCACTGAACAATATTGTTGTTACTGTGTACAATGTTCTCCTGGTTCTGTTCACCTCACTATGCATGAGTTCATGTAAGTGCAGTTTTTTCTGAAATCATTCTGCTTGTCATTTCTTATTGCACAATAAGATTCCATCACCATCATATACCACAGTTTATTCAGCCATCCCCCAATTGATGGGCATTACTTTGATTTCCAATTCTTAGCCACCACTAAAAGAACTCCTATAAATGTTTTTGTACATATATGTCCTTTTCCTTTTTTTTTTTTAAATGAGATATTATTTGTAAAGCACTTTGTAAACCTGGAAGCAGTAAATAAATCCTGGCTATCCTGGAAAGTGATGAGTAGTGAATCCAAAATCCTTGAACCAGGAGCTGGTGTGGTCAGGCATGTGTTTTAGGAGGATTATTTTGGCAGCTGTGAAGAACATGGATTAGGCAGGGCAGAAACTGCAAGCAGGGAGGGCAGTTAGGAAGCCATTGTCCTATTCTAGGTGAAGGATTTAGATAAGGGACTGAAAGAGAGGTCACCATGGGAGTGGATAGAAAGGAATAGATGTGACAGATATTGTGGAAGTAGAATTAACAAGTCTGAGAGATTGATTTGGATATGGGCAGTGTGGTGGGTAGGAGTAAAGAAAGCAATGGACTTTAGAGCCTGGGTGTGAGGGAGGATGGAGGTTCCCTTTAAAATAAGTAGCCAAGGGCAGCTAGATGGCGCAGTGGTAAAGCACCGGCCCTGGATTCAGGAGTACCTGAGTTCAAATCCGGCCTCAGACACTTGACACTTACTAGCTGTGTGACCCTGGGCAAGTCACTTAACCCTCATTGCCCTGCAAAAAAAAACCATAAAAAAAATAAAAAATAAAATAAAATAAGTAGCCAAGGGTCAGCTAGGTGGTGCAGTGGATAGAGCACTGACCCTGGAGTCAGGAGGACCTGAGTTCAAGTCTGACTTCAGACACTTGACACACTTACTAGCTGTGTGACCCTGGGCAAGTCACTTAACCCCAATTGCCTCACAAAAAAAACAAAAACAAAAACAAAAACCCAACAATAAAATAAATAGTCAAATTTGGAGGAGGGCAAGGTTGAGGGTGAGAGGATTTAACTGATCCTGTATAATTTTCTTATTAATCCCATTTACAATTAATTGCTTTTGTCCTTTAACTGCAAAAGCCAAGTTCTTTGTCTCTGAACTTCAGAGATTCAGCTGGCCTGTGATGGGTTAAATTAAAAAATCCAGTTCTCCTGCTAATCACTGGTCTATTTTTGCCTCAAGGAATTTAGCTGACCTTGGGAGGCGGCTATGAACACTAGAGAGTAGGTATAGTATCTTTACACCACCAAGCTATTCTTCAAGGATATCTGGTTTGCTATCCAAATGGTCTGTTCCTTATCTATAAACCTCATAGCTACACTCAAACAATAAGCACTTCTTAGTCTCCAGAGAAGTGGGGAAGGGTCCTCGTTAGCCCCTATTACCAGACTTCCAACCAATCATATAGTTCCAAACACCTCAGCTCTGTAAGCAGTCATGTGGTCCTCAATCCCATGATGTCATATACCATGTTCTATTCTTTGTTCTATACTCTTCAAAACCTATACAAGGGAGCTGTTCTTTTACTTGGGGTCTTTGGCATTAATGGAGGCCAGTCATTGGCCCATTTACTGACAACTATACACATCGCTGTTAATAAATGTTATCTTGCTCAGAGAATTGCCTCAGATGCCTGTTGGGCTTCTAGGTGGAGAAATCCATCATCACAGTCATCATTAATCATAAAAACCGGCTAGCTTTTTAGAGAGG
Source organism: Dromiciops gliroides (assembly GCF_019393635.1). NCBI lineage: Eukaryota > Metazoa > Chordata > Mammalia > Microbiotheria > Microbiotheriidae > Dromiciops > Dromiciops gliroides. The sequence continues at coordinate 40,066,174 of NC_057861.1, read as the reverse complement.
TGATAACTGACCTCTTGGACTTCATGAGATTACTGAGGGAGAATGTAGATGGAGAAGAGAGCCCAAGGCTGAGCCTTAGGGTCCACTCAGATGTAGGGATTAGGACATGAATGATGGTCCAAAAAGGAGCAGTCACTGGGCAGCTCGGTGGCGTCATAGTGCACAGAGCACTGGGACTGGAGTCAGAAAGACCTGAATTCAAGTGTGACCTCAGACACTTACTGGCTGTGTGACCCTGGCAAGTCACTTCACTTATTTGCCTCAGTTTCCCTATCTGTAAAATGGGGGTAATAGCCCCTACCTCACAGAGCAGTTGGTAAGGATTAATCAAATGACATAATAATTGTAAAGCACAGTGCTTGGCACATAGTAAGCACCTAATAAGTGCTCATTCTCTTCCCTGCCCTGGGAGGAGAATTAGGAGAGAACAGAGCTCTAGAACCTAGGGAAGGGAGGGCATCCAGAAGGAGGAGGTAGTCAATAGTCTTGGCCACCAGAGGGGTCAAGAAGGATAAGACCTGAGAACTGGCTTTGGATTTAGTCATTTAAAGATCATTACCACCTTTGGAGAGAGCAGTTTCAGTTGAGTGGATGAGGTCAGAAGCCAAATTTCAAGGAGTTGAGAAGTGAGTGGGAGGTAAGGCAGTCAAGGTAAAAATAAAGAGCTCTTTCTAGGACTTTGACTATGAAATCATAACAATTGCTAGCATTTATATAGCACTTTAGAGGTTTGCAAAGTGCTTTTAAAATGTAATGTCATGGGGCAGCTAGGTAGCGCAGTGGATAGAGGACCGACTCTGGAGTCAGGAGTACTTGAGTTCAAATCTGGCCTCAGACACTTAACACTTACTAGCTGTGTGACCATGGGCAAGTCACTTAACCCCAACTGCCTCACTAATATATATATATATATAGTCATGACAACCCAGAGAGGGAGGTACTGTTGTTTTTCTATTTTATGGATGAGGAAACTGAGGTCAACAGGTTAAGTGAGTTGCCCAGGTTCATGCGGCTAGTATGGGCCTGAGGCCTGATTTGAACTCAGGTCTTCTTAATTCTAGGTCCAGAATTCTATCTATTAAACCTCTTACCCGTGAAAGGGAGGAGAGAGAAGGGATGATGATTTGAGGGAACGTCAGGATCCTGTAAAGGTATATTAAGGACTGAAGAGAGCTAGACATGTTTGTAGGCAGCAGAGAAAAGAGCCAAACAGTTAAGGAGACAGTGAAGAGGAGAAACAAAAGGGATAATGATTAAAAAAGAAAATAAGGTGGGATAAAAGGTACAAATAGGCTACTTATCCTCCCTGGGCCTTGGTATCTTCAGCTATAAAAAAGAGGGGATTACACTAAATAGCCTCTAAGGTCCTTTCCAGCTCTAGAACTGGTCTATGCCTGGTCTCTGATGATGGAGGAGTTGATCTTGGCTAGAACAATTAACTTGCTGTAGGAGACAGAGACCTGGATTGAGTCGGAGGAATCTAGTTTGAGGCTCTGCTCTTCCAGAGGACACCTGTCTGATTTAGTGCAAAGTATTTTATATCTCTGGGCCTCTGCTTGAAAAAAAATCTGTAAAAAGAAAGGACCGGATTCAAGTATCTCAAGAACCATGGCCGGTAAGAGCCTGTAGCAAAGGAGGAGAGCTCGCATGCTGGTGGAGAGAGGTTTTGAGGGGCAGAATAGGAAATATGATGGATAGCCCCATTTTTCTCACTAAAGTAAGAGCTGAGGTCTTCTGTTCAGAGGGAGAGGGAAAGGGCATATAGAAGGTTTGAGGAAAAAAATGTAACAGGGGCTGTTTTTTCATCTTTGCCTTTGGATCCTTGGTACCTAGGGCAGGGCACGAGCATTTGTGACCTCCTACTTGAGGGATGGAAGGTTTATTCCAGTCTCTCTTTCCAGTGATCCTTGTTTTTAGTGGGGGTGTTTAGTTGATCAGTTGTGTCCAATTCTTTACAACCCTATTTGGGGTTTTCTTGGCAGAGATATTGGAGTGCTTGGCCATTTCCTTTTCCAGCTTATTTTACAGATAAGGAAACTGAGACACACAGGGTTAGATGACTTGCCCAGAATCACCCAGCTAGTGTCCGTGGTCAAATTTGAATCCAGGTCCCCCTGATGCCTGGGCCAGCACTTTATCCACCTCCATTGTGCCACCTAGCTACCAGCTATCCTTCCTCTTCCTCTTTTTTTTCTTTGCTGTGTGATAGAGTCATCATCTTAATAAGTCTTTGACTACAAAGGACATTTAGTGGAGCGATTGTTCCAGGTTGGCAATACCTTATCACCCATGCTAATGAGGCATTTCTAAATGAGTTGTCTTCAATTTAACCTCCACAAAATGAATGTGTAATTTAAACCTGTCATTCAAAGATGAAATTTCCTTCAAAACATCCCATTACAATCTTTTCACCAGGAGCAAGAC